>NC_133354.1:25018453-25351787 GCF_030506205.2 Paramisgurnus dabryanus
CAAGAAGCGCTGTACAAAGATTAAGAGCATGCATTGAAAAAAGATAGGTATGTATTAATTCATCTAAGTTGAGGTAAGAAAGTTTGTAAAGAAAGTATTTTTTAAAAACATTCTTTACAAACGTTTTAGGATTTTGAAGAAGTTATAATAATAATAATAATTATATAATAGATTTATATAGTGCTTTCTGCAGCACTCAAAGTGCTTTACATATAAAAGGGGATTCTTCTCAACCACCACCAATGTGCAGCATCCATCTGGATGATGCAACTGCAGCCATATTGCGCCAGAACACCCACCACACACCAGCTTATTAGTGGAGAGGAGACCGAGTGATATAGCCAATAGGCATGTTTGGCCAGGATACAGAGGAGCACCCCTACTCATCCTGGGATTTTTAATGACCACAGAGAGTCAGGACCTCAGTAACATCTCATCTGAAGGATTATGCTTTTAGAGAGTATAGTGCCCCCGTCACTATACTGGAGTGTTAGGACCCACACAGGGTGAGCACCACTGCTGGTCCCACTAACACCGCTACCAGCAGAAACCTAGTTTTCTTAGGAGGTCTCCCAACCAAGTACTGACCAGAGTACAGCCAGTCATGGGCTACAAAAAAATTTAAAATATTTTTTTTCTATTGTATGTTGACAAACAAGCACACTTAATAATTTATTAACTGCTTGTTTGTTAAAAAATGTGCCCATTAAAGCACACAAGATGCTCTTTAAAACCTCATCAAAGATGTTGGGATAACATGGATCTTCAGATTAAACCCACAGAGTCCATGACAAAAGTCATTAAAGCAAAAGGGAACATACTAAATACTAAAGTAATCAATCATAAGATTGATTTTGTCACTCAAATGTCATGCTGATAATAAAATATGTAATAGAATTTAATGAATGTATACAATCTTTCACTAGAGGTCACTAGAGGTCTCAGACTTTTAAAACTTAGCTTATAACATAAAAAAATCTGCAAAATGACTTAAATGAAACCAAATTAATAAAATTAATTATATAGATATTTCTGATCGTTTTATGCATTAGTTCAAAACAATACCAACGTTTTAGGTTTATTATTCATCTTTAGATTATATAATGATGAAGTAACCTCAATTATTTTCCACTAGGGGCCCAGTTCAGACTGTACCAACCAATAAGCATAGGTTGTAAATGTCAAATTTGTAATAAATATTACAGATATTGTGAAATATATTTAAAATCATGTAACCATGATCATTACTGTTTTCAGCGAATTAAAATGGTTTTATTCCTAACATTTCCTTAAGTTTTTTTTTTTTAATTCCCGCCAGCTGTACAGTGAGTGCACCAATATTCAAGGTTCTATTTGTTAACATTAGTAAATGCATTCGCTAACACAAACTAGCAAGAAAACTAGTTTTTACAGCTTTTATTATTCTTTGTAAGTGAATACACATGTTTTTTTTTATTGTGCATTATCTAATGTTATGATACTTTAACTTTTACTTTATTAAATGTATTAAAATGTATTAGTACGTTTATGTTAATTTTAACACTACTAAGATAAACAAATGCTGCTTAATGTATTAACAAATGCAAACGTATTGTAAAGTGCTACCACATAGGGCCCTATTTTAATGATTTAAGTGGATTGTCTGAAGCACACAGTCTAAACGGGCGTGTCCGAATCCAGTTTTGCTAATGCAATCACGAAAGAAATGGTTTTTGCACCAAGCCCACAGTCTAAAAGGGTTGTTACAATTCTCACAATGAGAAATGGGTGTGTTTTGGGTATAACGTCGAATAAACCAATGAGGGTCTCAGCTCTCATCCCCTTTAAAATCCAGTTGCGCTAGAATGCCGATTCCTTATTTAGATGTCGGAATTTGTAAACTGAAAAACTAAAGACCACTAGTTTAAGATTGATGTTAAAAATTGTAGTTTTTATTTGAATTAAATTGTTCATTTTGTAAAAATATTGCGATGTTTTCATTTTTTATTGAAATTGTTATTTTTGTATTAAAACCTTTAAAAGTCGTTTTCTTCCAGTCATGGAAGTAAAAATAGCATGGCTTTAATTGCTGTGATTAAATGATCAGTTTAATTTCATAAAATAATTTACAATTATGCAAGAAAATGTGTGTACTCTAAAAATACTTTATTTGTAACAAACAAGAGAAAAATAATTTACAAACGTGCGGAGAGCCGAAACTTTTCAGCACTGGGACAGAGCCATGAGTATTTTTTTAAAAAGCGTTACTTAAAAAAGGTTCTCATCTCTTCATATCCACAGGTACAGAGTGATCATTTACAATACATCCGTGGGGTAGCATTTAAAAAAATAGATGCAATATTTGAATTTGTTTAAAGCAAAACATTTAATTACTTACCAGGCTGTAAGTGAAGCAGCTCTTTATCTCATAATCAGTCCTCATTTATGTCCAAGAGAAAAATAAACTTTTCCAAATTTTAATCCTTTTATTTTTTTTATATTATAAAATGGATTGTGTGCTACTGCGCATTCATGTGTGTGATAAGCAAACGCGCATTGTCGTGCTGTTTAAAGGCGAATATTACTAACGCGCTCATTAAATAAAAAAAATAACATGGCGCCATTGACTTTAGACTTTAGATCAGGTTTTAGTTTTAGCTGGCGTAGTCTATTTTATTTGCCTCAAAATATCAACACACTATTAATGCTTCAAAACTCGTTTTCAGACCAGAAAGCCCATGGCAGACGCGTATCTACAGGTGGCCCCACTTTGATTTGTGGCCCAATCAACCAGAATTAAGTAATTAAACAACAATAAACAATAACACTACGAATAAACGTCATAAGACATTACTTCTATATATTCATAATTCTGTTAAATATATAAAGTTTCCACTCTAAATTGTATGCAGTTTAGTAGTTTAGACTTACCCTGCTTGTCAAAATGAAACGTTAAATATGATTCTTCAGAGTTTGTTCCGCATTGATTAAAACATTTTTTCACACGTTAAAAATGTGTGTTGAAAAAACTGTTCTCCACAATATATAAATCGCCAATAAAAAATGTATTCGCTCCTGATTACAGAGCGTTTGAGCGTTTTATCCCTGCACTCGAAGTTGTGTGAAATGACAGATTGTCACGAATGAGGCTCCTATTCACTCCCTGATCGCCACCAGGGGGAGCCATATCCTGAAAATTGACTATTTTCGGACTTCATTTCCCATGAGCCCACATACCTGGACTGATTCCACTGCCACCTGATGCTCATTTAAACTTCCTATTTATACCTCTCTGTCAGTACGATTGCAGTTGTAAGAATTTCCAACTTCGCTGTTGAAACGAGCTCATCCACATAAAAGGCTTGATCAGATCAAGCAATACATTTGCAGTTGACAGGGCAGCCTACTGGAGATAGACAATAATGGTTACATTCTGTGAGGCAGACATAGCTGAAGGTTCACCCCAAGTAAATTGTGGATTTGTGATTTCTTGCATTTTAGTGGATTTTTGGGTGGTCCGCTAAAGATACCTGAACTTATTCTGATTCATGTTTGGCATCGTTGGGCCTTCTAGACTTAAGCTGAACAGAAAACTATTGTAGTGCCTAAATGACTGCCTATGTACCACATTAAAGCATTATTTATAGTGTTTTAGATTTTACCTAGGTAGGTTAATTGATATATTTTTGGAGGCTGGAGTATCCTTACAGAGGTCACAAATAGGGTCTGTATGTTGAAAATGTCTAGATAATTTAAACTTTGTCCAATACACACAATGAACAATTTTACTTCCATGTCCCGCACAAATAGAGGACTTATGTATTTTACTTCACATTAAATCCCATTCCTCATCTGATATAGCCCTATTTAAGTCTTCCTCCCACAAGGCCTTTATTTTTGAAAGAGATGCATAGGTTGGAGTCAAAATTTTACTGTAAAGTGTTGATATAATGCCTTTCCAGTCTAAAGGGTTCTCTAGTAAGTGGTCATATGGGGAGCAAGGAGGTGAGGCAGGGAACTGGTAAAACATTTTACGTCCAAAATCCCTTATATGAAGATAGCAAAAAAAGTTATTGCCAGGAATATAGTGCCAACATGTTAATGATGGGTCAATTATTGAGGGACTAAAAACATGATTGTTATATGGGATATTTGGAAGACATAGATTGCCAGCCAAAATAATTTCTCATCTGCTTCCATATTCTTAATGTAGATTTGACCAACAGGTTTCCTGTAAATTTAGTACAGGGAATAGAAAGAGAGACATAGACCAGGGCAGCCAGGTAAGAAGGTAGACATGAGGAAGATTCAATCGTTATCCAAGATAAAGCATCAGCACCAGGATCTTCATACAACCAATGTAAAATAGGACGGATTTTTGAAGCCCAATAGTAGCACTGGAAATTTGGCAGGGACATTCCTCCAAACTGCTTGGGGCATTCTAAAAGAACGCTCTTACTCATTCTAGAAGGTTTACCATGCCATATAAATAAGATGAGATCGACTGTTAAAAAATACACTGAATACACTGAAAAAGATAAGTAAACTTTGGAAGTACATTCATTTTGATAGAATTTATGCGACCTACTGTTGATAGTGGTAAAAGAGCCAAGCATTTTAAATCCACTTTTTCCAGTAAATAAATAAAAATTACTGTGAAAAGTTTAGGGAAAGTGTTGGTCACACATACACCAAGATATGTAATTGATTGCAAGACTTTAAATTGGAAGGATGAAAAACATCTCGGGCTGCCTTATTAATAGGAAAAATTTCACTTTTCTCTAAGTTCAATTTATAACCAGAAAGCTTCCCAAACATGTCAAAGGGTATTCAAGACATGGGGTAGAGATTTTAATGTATCAGAATAAAAGCAGATCATCTGCATATAAAGAGACTTCATGTTCTCGGCCTTCTCTCATTATGCCAGCTATTTTTACATTTTGATGCAGGGCAATGGCCAAGGGCTCTATTGCAATTGCAAATAAAAGAGGTGAGAGGGGGCACCCTTGCCTTGTACCTCTATTAATTTTAAAATATGCTGAAGAAGTATTATTGGTATGCACAGAAGCCAATAGAAACTTGTATAATAATTTGATCCAAGAAATAAAACTTGTTCCAAAACCAAATTTATGAAGGGTATGAAATAAATAATTCCACTGCACCCTGTCAAATGCTTTTTCAGCATCAAGAAGGATCAGAGCTTCAGGTGTTAAAGGCGCTGTATGTAATTTACAGCGGCCTCTAGCGGCGATGTTTCAGATTGCAACCAATAAGTTTACAAGCGCGTGCTCGAACTCATGAGCGACGGCCAGACTGAGATGTAACACACCGGAGAAAGCATCACACAACATGCTGGAAACTCAGGTAAACTCCCACTGCAACGTTTAATTGACTGCATTTAGCCTGTAATGTGGTATTACGTAGGTAAATTTACGGTAAGATAACAAAAACGATTAGTGAACTACACTGAACAATTAACAGTAAAGCCCATACTGTGCTATTTTTAATAGTCCTTTAGGGTTGTTGCTTGCCACACTGTGTGATCAATATCGGAGTTAAGTCCATGTCACACTGTATAATCTCAGTTTCCATCAATGTCAGACTGTACGAGTTTAAAGACTTTTAAAAAGCGGACGCACGCAAACAAACGCGTCAGCAGTTTTACGTACAGTGATGGGAATAACGGCGTTATAAGTAATTGGCGTTAGTAACTGCTTTATTTTTTTCAGTAACGAGTAATCAAATAAATTACTGTTTCCCCCGTTATAACGCCGTTATCGTTACTGACATTAAAATGCTGCGCGTTACTAAAATTGATCTTACTGTAGTGATTTTCAGCCCCGTATGCTCACTCTCTCAGCCAAACACCGTTTTTCTCTTGTGTGTGTTGTGAGAAACATAACGAATGATGATTGGCTTAATTTCCATCGGTAGCCAACCAGAGGCAGAGTTCACAAAAAGGCCCGCCCACACGCGCAGTCCAAGTCCGAGGAGTGAGCAGCAGTGTTAAAAAGTCTGAGCAACTTGGTCACTTTGTCGCTAGATTTAGCAACTTTCTATCACTTTAGCGACTTTATAGGACAAATCTAGCTATCTTTTCTGGCGTGGTTGGAGACTTTTGTAGACTGACATGAAAATACGCGTCGTTTTCTCTTCTCAACGAGCAGCGGTGTTGCTGATGACTGTGCCCCATCTCAAAGCACTGACATGCAGCCCGGTCATCGCGCATCAATCACTCCGAAAACACCGGCGACAGGGTGATGGCAAGTACAACAAGCTCAAAGGTAGTGGTCGCAAACACGAAGTATAAAGCACTACTTTTCCATTGTTGAGGTGAAAGGCAATAATGTTTGTGTAATGTGCAACTTATGCCCATGAAGAAAAAGTCTCTCCACGTCTGTGGCAAGTAATTCTGATCTAATAAAGCACCTCACATCGTCACATGCTGCCACAAAATTAGTGATTTCTCTTAAGTATCCATTTTAGTCATTTAACTTCTTACACCCTGAAGCTATTTTGGGGATTTTCGCCTGGATTTGGCCTACCCAATTTCAAAAGCATCCCATACCCACATGCAGAGGTTTACATACAAAAGTTTGGTATCATTTTACAGGTAACCCTTTGAAATTCCATAAAACACTGTTAAAAGTGCTCAACATGGTTGTATGTGATATCAGTCCTCTAATAAACACAAAAATAAATAGGCGCTTTTTGATGTTTTTTTCTACAGTTTTTATTTGAAAGTATATAACTCTGGCTCTGGGTATCTCAGGTCCCTGCAGACAGTTTTGTTTGATTCCAGCAATTGTCAGCTTACAGAGGAAAAAGGAATTTTTTCTCTATCATAATCTATGCAAAAGTTATTTTACTCCAACTGATGGGAGGAATAATACGCTTATGGTGTACAATTTCTGCCAAATAACATTTGAAGTGCTCCCATAACCACATACAGTGGAATAAATGCAATTTCTTTATATCATTTTAAAGAAAACCCTTTGAAGTTACATAAAAAGCTGCTGTTTGTGACAAATATTGTTATTTATGTTGTTTTTCATATGATGAAACACCAAATTTTATTTTTTATGTTGTAAACACTGTCTTTGATAGTGTATAACTCTGGTTCTGGATGCTCTAGCAGACTGCAGACAGTTCTGGTTGTTAGCAGCAGCAGACAGTAAACACCCCAAAAAAGAAAGAACTCTTTAGCATGTCGCATTCAAAAGATATTCTTATTTTACTGAATGGTGCGGAAATACATTTTTCATAAAAATATTAATTTTTTGTTTTGCACATATAATAAAAAGCTAGGGATTAATTATGCAAACAACCAAAGAAAATGCTGTGAATGGACTCATTGTTTAGAGTAGGACCTAAAATAAAAGATGGTGTATCATTTGTGGCTATATGTGTTATCTGAGGCAGTCCACACTCAAGTTTCCCATATGTTTACAAAAGACCATTTTTTACCTTATTATTCATTCAGCGATTGTTGGATATGTGTTGATATTAGAACAAAAATAACGCTGTAGCCTTATTCCTGAGAGTGAGAGCTTTCATTTGATATAAGACTTGCCCATGTTTGTCATTTTTGAAAAATATGAAATATGTAAATATTAAATGATATAATAAAATATTGGGGGGGTGATAGTGTAAATTAAGTGTAAATAACTTTCTTACAGTAAAAGATATGTCAAAGTGATGCATATCTTCAGAAAGTAGAGACTCTAAGCTTTCAAACAGTATCTCATATGTGTTACTGGGGTCCATGACGGAGAATCAAAGATTAAAAGAATATTTTATATTAAGTCAAAATACGAAATTCTGGACCCGGGACAGGGTCCTCAGGGTTGAAGAGGTTAACATATTTAATTTTGTAAGGGGCATTCAAGTTATTTGAAATATAAATTTTTTTTAAAGTAACGCAGTAATTACTTTTCCTGGTAATTAATTACTTTTATAATAATGTAACGCAGTTACTAACTCAGTTACTATTTGTGAGAAGTAATTAGTAACTATAACTAATTACTTTTTTAAAGTAACGTTCCCAACACTGTTTACGTCATCGATCGACCACGGCTGGGCAAACACGCTAAAGCGAATGCTAGCAAACCGAAACAACATCTAAAAAACTATAGCACATAATCGAAATATATTTGACATGCTTTGTAGTAATGGAGAAAAAAGAAAAAGGAATGCTTCTCTGGGTCAAAAAAATAATGTATAAACAATCCAGGGTGCTCTTCAAAAATGGGCCTATAATATAATAGCATTAAGAAAAGAGAAAAATGAGGCACTCCTGATAAATGTATAAAAAGCCTTTAATGAAACAATGGCTACATGCCTACGCGTTTTTAACTACTGGTAACTTATGCCCATTTGAGTCTGTTATCAGACAGTGTCATCACTGTTGAGTAGACGAGGCGAGAGGCTCGGGAGCGCGCATGCAGGTGACATCACTGGATTTCGCGCCAAATCCGGCCCGGTACTTTCACATAAAAATTATAATATTTTTTTTCAGAGGTAATAGCAAAACCCGCAAAGTGGATCATTTTAATGTGAGATTACAACCCCTTCACACAAAGGCAATTAAAAAGGGATTAGTTTAAGTAGAAACACTGCGGACAGCTCCTTTAATGAAGACGCCTGACGTTAAAAAATGAGAATCTGTTTTTAAAGCAACACCATGTAAGTCTAGCTCGCGGGGTCCCCCTGCAGTTGGGAAACAGTATTGTCTTCTACTACTGTCGTAAAATCGGTCATGGTTACTCCAGGGGATATACGTGCGAAACCCACGAACTCTGCATATATTTCAGCACATTATATATTAAATAATATGACATCATCATTATACAATATATACACACTATATACAATATAATTTCCATGTTTTTTTTTCAAGCGTTAAGTGTCAAGCCAGCGTTATTATAGTAGCCTTTTGTCTACTATTTTACAGAATGGATATGCCAATTCAATTTTTGTGTTGTAAATCAATGTTTGTGTGGTAGGTAATAGCCATATATTGTCAATATTATAATAACATGCTACCATAGATGCATCTGCAAAGTTGAAAAATCGATTTGCATTATAGCCTGAGGCAAGACACTTTCAACAAAAAAATAAATAAACAAACATGATTATCAGCCTGCAGTCATCAGGCTAGTTAGCCTAAAAGATTAATTTGTCCGTCTAATAATGTATTATTTACTTGCAAGAATGTAGCCCCTACCAAACTTGTACACGCGATTTAGACATAAGCTAATAATAATAAAAATTTGCTCCAGTACTAGCATTACTTGATTCATGAAGAGAAATGGAGGACCAGATAGCTTCCGTAACATAGTCAGGCAGACAACAAATTACTTCAATACTTACTAGTCTAACATAGGGTGGCCTTTCGGGCCAGTTCCGCCGGACATGTCCTGAACATGTTTTTGGGTTCGTTCTCCGGAAGTCGCGTTGCTCGACCCCATACGTCATCGAGGTTCTCACTTTTCAGTTAAAATACATTAGAAAATTAAGATTTATTTCTTTTAAGACATTCAATCATTGTAGTTTCATTCTTACCTTGAAATGTAACGGTTGCTTTTCTGAAATTTAACCCAAAGTATTAAACCTTGATGACGTATGCGGGCGACCAACGTGACTTCCGGAGAACGAACCCGAAAACTTGTTTGGTACGTGTCTGGCGGAACTGGCACAAACGGCCACCCTAGTCTTACAGCATGACGGCATAAGTTAGCATGGGTCAGGCAGCCCTCCGCCTCCTTTAGCTCACGTCAGCGAGTTTTCCAACAAAGAAGAAGAGGTGTCATCATATTAGGAAATGGCGGAAAGCCGCAATGCGGCTGTATTTGTGCTGGTATGACATTACATGATGATGACATATGTCATGTATCAACATGGTGGATGTAGTATGTCTGAATCTCATTCATACTAACAGGATTCATACTATACAGTGCCTACTGTTTTAACGGTCAGTAAGTAGGTACTTCACATCATTCAGTACGTACTACAGTATGCGTTTTCGGACGAAGCCGTTGTCTTTTGCAGGGAATCTCTTCTTCTGTCCCTAACCTCGGGGTGCACCCAGCTTCAGACGCCAGAGGCACCATATACAGTTGGGAAGTTTGAAAAGGAACGAACACGTTTTGGCCCAAGATCAGATTTTTTTGTGTGAGTAATTGGATGTATGGCGTGAGTGCGTGGCAAGGCAAAACCATGTGTCACTAGGTGAAGGTGTAAGAGTTGGCAGCTCTGATACAACCTGAATACTTTCAGGTTACTTTCTTAATAGTAGTATGGGAGTAAAAGTGAGAACCAACACAGGTCAAAAAGGGTTTAGAATAATAAAAGAAATCTGTCTAAACATCATCCGATCACTTGATTGAGCACACAGTTGGGTACCAAGATAGTCATATAAATCTGATGACCCATTTGGATAGTAGGGGACAGGGGTCATTTCTATTAAGGGTTGCCAACTGTCCCGCATTAGCCGGGACTTCCCGTATTTTGAGCCTAATTTTTTGTCCCGTATTTTTTTGACTGCTACGCTGATCTAACCAGTGACTGATACAACAGGCTTGTTCGCCTCAATCTGAAATACCCCAAGGCATTTCCAACTTTGCTAGGAAATTCTCTCGCCTGTGATTTACTGACTGTAAGTGCGCTTCAATTAAAGTAAATTAATTTAGATTGAAAAAAAAAGTATAGCTCACAGAATCTATGTTAGTTTTAGTTTGTCAGACGTAAGATCAACATGAACAGGTTAATGTTTTTACCCTTAGTGCAGGAGTTACAAATGTTTTGTTTTAAACAGATATTAAAAGTAATGGTTCAATGAAAGCACTGTGTTAAAAGGTACCTGCTGTAAATTAACAAACTATTAATAAACCTGTTGCCAAGACATAAGAGTTATAAATTAATATTTAATTAGGAGATAAGCTATCATTTTGACAAATGGCTTAAATACACTGTATACACAAAACCATATCCTCACTGCTGCGGCAGGCCATATTTTGTCCCGTACTTCAGAGTGAGAAAGTTGGCAACCGTAATTCTAGTATTAGTCTTAATTATACTTAATTAGCATTACGGGTGGAAAAACAGGTTTAAAACTGTATAAAGTGCTCAGGGTTCAATCTTACGCTGCTGGACCCAGAGTATGACGTGCTTTGTCACTGCTACCACAATAAACTTATTCATCAAGATTTTCTATGTCTTCATCCTTTTTTCTAATACAGTCTACTTGTGTTTTTTATTTTGAACTGTTTAACCCGTTTAATGAGTTTGTTTGCTGCCTGACCTGATCTCTTTGCCTGTTCTATGACTACGAGCAAGGCCCCCTTAATGCACGGGCTTACCTGGGCTGAAGCCCAGGGGCCTCCCAAGTTCAGGGGCCTCCCAAGTTCATGTTCATATTGTTTTGTAATCTGTCAATCACTCTAACTGCACGTTACATGGCTGCTGATTGGTCCGTGGTAACTTACCGTGAAATAAAATATTAGACGTAACAGATTTTTCTATTCTGCGTAATGTAATTAAGTGCGCGTTGTCAACTTGGCATTCCTGCATGTTAGACTGAGTGTGACAGAAAAACGGGAAATAATCCACCAACAAATGAAAGAGTAATTTCTGAAATTTCATAATAAGCACTGAGGTGCAGGTCTCTCTCTTTCTTTCGCGCGTGTGCTCGCTCTCTCTGTGCTCGTGCAGCTGAGTCTCTGGCATGCAGAAGTCTCTCCAACTGTGCTCAAGATACTGTGCCGCCAAATAAAGAAAGGAGTTCCCGAACATATTAATGCTGTTCGTTGTTATAGGGGCGGTTTCCCGGACCAGGATAAGCTTAATCCAGGACTAGGCCTTAGTTTAATTAGGAAATATAACTAGTTTTAACAAACATGACTTACTAAAAACATTACCTGTGTGCATTTTGAGGTAAAACAAAGGGCACTGATGTATTTTAAGATATGTAAGTGCAAGTTGTTTTCAGTTTGGAGAGCTCTTAAAAGTGTTTAAGTCTAGGACTAGTCTAATCCCTGTCCGGGAAACCGCCCCATAAAGTTTAAGTTTACTCGCGTTTATATCAGTGACGCATGCGCAGCTGGAGCGATGTAGTTTGACGCGATGTAAGCTCACAGTACACACATCTGTTGGTTTAGATAGACGACGCAACGGTAAATGTGCAAGTCAAAGCGCGACAAAACCATCTCAAATGATCATCCCCTGATCGCACCATTCATATTTATAATGTCCTTATCTAAAGATCTTATATACAGGTATGTTCCCTGTCTGTTTTGTGCATATTCATACGTGTTCATTTTACATGCGTAGTATGCATAAATACTAAATACAATGCATACTATATCTTCAATAGCCTACAAAATAAAGAACTGATTAAAAAACAAGATTCTGTCTATAAAGACTTATTTTTGGTTAACATTTATGCATTTTCACTTTAAAACTAACTTTAACTTCTTATATTTTTAAATCTGTGGTGAGCACTTAGTTAGTGAGTGGCAATTTTCTGCAAATTTGTATATTCCAAAAACTATATAAACATAAAGCTTATAAACATATATACTCTCATACATTTTGGTTTTATTTTCACCACAAGTTGCTGTGTGTGGTTGTTAAATAAAGTGTCTTGTGTTTATGCTCAAGTGGGCTCAGTGATATGTTAATAATGATATTGTTTTATGGGTCAAAGAGGGAAAACTCACTGTTGTATGTATTGAAAGAAACTAATGCATTTTGTGATGTAGATTACCTAGATATTACACTTTTTTTTAAATGAGACTATTGAGGGGATGGGGGGCCTCCAAAACCTCTCAGCCCCAGGGCCTCACATTAGGGGGCTGTTTACACTTGGTTTTAAGATGTGTTTTCATCGATCGGATCACAAGTGGACGAGAGAGACACATTACGTTTACACCTGGTATTTAAATCCGTCTCTTTTGTCCACTTTCGACCGCATCTGTCCTGAATACTGTGAGGGGGTGGTCTGTGAGACGGTGGGCGAGTCTCTCCGCTGTCATTCAAACGCGAGCGGGAGTAATTATGAGTTTATATGGACGCAAACTTATATTATGTCGGAGCCCGCTGCTTGTTTAGCAAGTATAAATGCTGCACAGTGTTTTGTACGTTTATTTGTTGGAGCTTTCTCTGAATTTTCAGCGCAATTGATGAAATAGGATCGCGCAACTTTGACGCTTTCAAAACGAAACTACGGAGAACACCCGCAGTAGTTTTATCAATGAAAGGCTAAAAATAGCGCTGTTCACCGTATGTTCACGGCAGAAGTCAAAAAAAGACGTAAAATTAGTGTTTAATACCTCAGATTAGATAAATGGGCGGAGAGAAGGCGGTCGCATGTGGCTGTTCAAACACATTCAACTTTGACTACCTCTGAATGTGGTTGAAAGTGGTCGAAAGTGGACGCGTTCAAAACGTTTTGAACACCGTTTACACCTGGCATTAACGTCGTCCACTTGTGATCCGATCGACGAAAACGCATGTTAATGCCAAGTGTAAACAGCCTCTAGGTTAAGGCGGCCCTGACTATGAGATTTGCCTTATCTATATTGCTGTGTTTGTTGTAGTGATGGGAGAAATGAAGCTTTTCGAAGCTTCGAATGAGTTAAACCAATTGCTTCGAAAATGTATTCAGTTTTTCGAAGTGTTCGAAACCCCACACAATCTGGTGACACCTGCTGGTCAAAATAGTGTTAAAGCAACAAGATCTGTCCACACATTTGACACTCTTTTACAAAATAATAGCAAGATTTTCCTAAAAAATCTTAATTAAGGCATAATTAAAAGTGTTTTCTGTGATTTTTGTTTTATTTAGACAAATCAAATCATTCAGTTCAGTTCAAATCATTAAAACTAACTCCCATTTTAATTATGCACATTTTTGTCATTAAATCTATCTAAAACTTTTATGAACTTAAAAACTTATAGCACTTTTCCATTGCATAGTACCCCACGGTTAAGTTTAGTTTGGGTCGGGTCAGCTCACCTCACTTTGGCGTGGTTAGCTTTTCCATCAAGTTTAGTATCACTTCGGAGTGGGAGGGATTATAGGCGTGTCGTTATATTTACGCTGCCTACTGCTGTGACATCATACACTTGAGAGCGTTATTGTACACTCCCATACATTCCTTTATTTCTCAGTCTGCCATAAAATTAAAATTGGCCACCACAAATAGATGTTCGCACATCGCGTTTATAACTACCTCTGTCTCACATGACAGTTTCTGTTCAAACACCCGACCCGTGGCGTCAGTCGACGGCGCTCCGCTGAGCCTCATTCAAATTGCATTTAAGCATATATAATGCAGAACTGCACGTCGCGAATGTGCCGCCACAAACTGCAAGTCTGGAAAAAACTGTTATGGTGTCCCGGATTCTCAACCTGTGGATCTTTTTCATTGCTTAAAGGGTGTTTGGAAACTTATAGCAGAACACAGATAACAACATGTTAGCTTGAGACAGAAGCTAGCAGTAAGCTAAAGCTAATATTTACATTAAAGCGATGACGCTTCTCTCAGTCCAATCAGTGACCTACAGTGTTTTCGAAAAAAAAGTATTGGGTACTATGTACTGCACCCAATGGAAAAGCTCCCAAAAGTAAGCTGACCCAACCCAAACTAAACTAAACCATGGGGTACTATGCAATGGAAAAGCGCCATTAGTTCACTTAACCATATTAGACATTGGTCATTTATTATCAACTCCCCCTAGTGGTGAATCATTAGATTTTTTAAATGTTTCAAAACAGTTATGACATAATGAAGCATGGTTTACTATAATCACATGACTTGGCCAGTTTGAAACACACTCCGAACCAATGTTTCAAAACAAAAGATTTGTAAAGATTTCAAAGCCTCATGAAATAGTGCTTTGAAAGTGACCATTACTAGTTTGCTGGTATTTTACCCTGCCTGTCTGACTACGATTGTGTTTAATAAAAGCCTGCAAATGCATCCTCACGTCTCTTACAGAAGAACTACTATAATATCAACCCTACAAAGTTTGCGGATCACTCAACACGTTGCAACTGTGGCTCCATTTGCTCATTCTAACCCGGATATACTAGCACATGCTCTTACTTTGAATCTAGACTCGCATTCCCAGACAAATTCAACGGAAATCCCGAGAAATGTAAGGGTTTCTAACTACAATGTTATCTGTTTGTCACACAACAGTCCACTTTATATCCCATTGATGCCAGCCGCATTGCGTTTGTCTGTACACTAATCACCGGCAAAGCCTTGGAATGGGCTACAGCGGTTTGAAGAGAAGATGAAACTGCTTTTCCCTCTCAACCGGGATTTGCAAACAGAACTAGTCTTTCAGGATGAGGGCAGAAATTGGAATTCATTGAACCAGACATCCAGATCAACTACCTTATTTGGTCCCAACAAGTCACTTTGCATACTCAATAAATCCTGTTTTGCACAATCTATTGTTAACCCTGTTTCAGATTAACACTACCATGATCTTTCAGCAACATCCTGTCATCCCAGGACTTCCTCAGGAATATACTGACCTATTGGATGCTTTCAGTAAGGAAAACGTTATTGCAGCATTGAATTATTACCAGGCACCACAATACCCAAAACTGTATAATTCCTTTATCAGAACCTGAATCTGAAGCTATAAAGAAATACATTCAAGAAGAACTAGGAAAGGGTTTCATTCTTCACTTTGTTTCCCCGCATCATCTGGATTTGTCTTTGTCAAAAAGAAGGATGGAGGGCTCCGTCTGTGCATCGAGTATTGAGCACTCAATGAGAAAACAGTAAAATTCAGGTCTCCTTTACCACTTGTGCCATCGCCACAAGAACAGTTTAGAAAGGTTTTTCACTAAATTGGACCCCCGCAATGCTTATAATATCATTTGCATTAAGGAGGGAGACGAATGGAAGACAGTATGGGTACTATGAATACGTGGTTATGCCCTTTGGTCTTTCTAACAGCCCGTCAGTCTTTCAGTCTTTTATTAAATATGTTTTCCGGGATATGCTGGAC
The DNA here is from genome assembly GCF_030506205.2 of Paramisgurnus dabryanus. Taxonomy (NCBI): domain Eukaryota; kingdom Metazoa; phylum Chordata; class Actinopteri; order Cypriniformes; family Cobitidae; genus Paramisgurnus; species Paramisgurnus dabryanus. The sequence goes on from NC_133354.1 coordinate 25,034,465, forward strand.
CAATGGGTTATCGTTTACATCGATGACATATTAATTCCCTCTGAAACCCTTGACGAGCACATCCAGCATGTGAGAGCTGTACTAAAACATCTCAACCAGTTTGAACTATATGCCAAAATTGAGAAATTGTCATGATTTCGGTTTTATTGGCTGCTTTGTCTTTGTTTCACTTGTGTTTGGTTTTTGTTTTGACAGCTCCACACGTGCGCGCCTTCCACCTGGTGATCTCATTGTCTCTGACTCTTCGCACCGGCGTCCCACACCTGATCCTTGTTATTGCCCAATCCGGTTTGATTTAAATTCCCCTCGTTTCCTTTGTTCTTTGCAAGTTCGTCTTTGTATGTACCTGCCCGCTAGCTTGTCTAGTTCTAGTCCGGTCGTGTCTTAGTATCTGTCTCCAGTTATCGATTTTGGATTACTCACCGTGCTCTCTGCTGCCTTTACCCCTTTAGATTCCCCGCCCTGCTGTCAGTCTCTCCCGAGTGGTGTGTCTACCGTCAAGCCTCTGTGTACACTCTGTCTGTGGATTCTCCGAGCGCCAGTCTACTTCTTGCGCTGTCCAGCCGCAGTGCACTCTCGGGCGCGTAATTCTGCATAAGACTCGGACTGCCGCTGTGCGCTGTCCAGCACAGACTCTGCTGAAGACTCTGACCGCCTCTCTCTCTCTCTGTGCCCCGCCAGGATTTCATCTTAGAGGATTTCGGATGTGCGAGTGGACGTTCTACGGCTGTGCTGTGTTTCCCACTCTGAGCCTTTCCCGAAAAGGATTCCGTTGAGCCTGTCTCTCCTGTGTTGTCTCCTCCTCGCATACATCACCACGAACACAGAGTGTCTTCTTATATACATATTGACTTTCACAGAGTGTCTTCTATTATACATATTGACTTTCACATTTGTGTCATCTTTTATACATATTCACTGAGTGTCATCTCCCACACATTTGAATAAACACCTCTGCGCTGGGATCCTTGTGTTTGTCATTCCTTACAGAAATGTGAGTTTCATCAAACGTCAACCTCTTTCATAGGATATGTCATATCCCCTGACGAAGTGGCTATGAATGATTCTAAGGTCAAGGCTGTTCTGGAATGGCCACAACCCAACACTGTGAATGAACTTCAACACTTTCTGGGATTTACCAATTTCTACGGCCGATTTATCTGTAACTTCAACATCATCGCAGCTCCTCTAACCACCATGACCAAACATACCTCATCCCGTCTTACTTGGTCCACCCCCGCACTTAATGCCTTCCAACAGCTTAAGGAAAAATTCACCTCAGCACTCATTCTTCATCACCTCGCTCTTACGTTACCATTCATCATGGAGGTGAATGCTTCAAACACGGGAATAGGAGCCTTTCTCTCTCAATGCCATGGTCCTTCTGCTAAAATGTTTCCTTGTGCCTACTACTCTCGTAATGTTATCTGCATTCAAACCCAACTATGATGTGGGCGACTCGGAATTACTAGCATTCGAAAAATTGTGGCACTGGCTGGAGGGGGCTCATCATCTATTTAAGGTAATCACTAATCACAAAAATCTGGAATATCTTCACTCAACCAAGAGAATGAACCCCAGACAGGCTCGATGGGCTATTTTTTTTAATTGTTTCAACTTCAAAGTAACTTACCTGGATCTAAGTAACCGAAAGCTGACGCACTTTCCCATCTCCATAATGATACCAGTCTTCCTAAATCCACTGAGAGCATCATCCCCAAAACACTCATCCTCACCCCGTCCAATGGGACATCATGACAGAGATTGAACAGACCAATGCTCTTTCTCTCCCTCAAAATGCATTCCCACAGAACTTTACTGCCCCAACCCTTCCAAAAATTTCTCGAGCAGATCCACACATCTCCCAACTCACGTCATCCCAGTATCACAGGTACCCTAAATTTATTACAAAACAAAATTTGGTGGTCCACTATGTCATCTGACGCAACCAACTTTGTAAAAGTCTGTACGATATGCAACATTATCAAATCATCTCACCAATGACCAGCCAGTCTACTGCAACCAGTCCTCATTCCCCAATGGCCCAGTCTTACATTGCCATAGATTTCTTAACGGATCTTCCCAAATCCAACATTAACATTGTAATTCTTACTGTAGTTGATCAATTCTATAAGGTCTGACGTCTTATCCCTATGCCCAAGCTCCCCACAGCTTTTGAAACAGCAGATGCATTATGTAATTATGTATTCAGGTTTTACAGTCTTCCAGAGGATATTGTATCTGACCATGGTTCACAGTTTACCTCCAGAGTTTGGTCCGCCTTCTTCAAACAACTCAATATCAATATCAGTCTAACTTCAGAATATCACCCACAGTCCAATGGGCAAATTGAAAGACTCAATCAAGAACTAATATTTTACGCTTCTACTGCTCCTACTGTCATCAAAACCAAGCCGTCTGGAGCAGATACCTCATGTGGGCTGAATATGCTAAAAACTCCCTAAACAAGCCCTCCACTGGTCTCATCTCATTCAAATGCATACTACAACTCTTCCCCTGGTCAGGTAAACCCTCTGTTCTACCTGTTATTAATGATTGGCTGCAAAGAAGCAAGGAAACTTGGAACTTAGCTCACCATCACCTTCAGAGGACCATCAGAAAACAGAAGGAACAGGCCGATCGGCATTGCAGAGCTCAATCAAAATATAACCCCGGACAATGGGTCTGGCTCTCCACCCGAGATATTCATTTAGACTGCCATGCAAGAAACTTAGTCACAGGTATGTGGGTCCATTCAAAATTTCTAGACAAATTACTCCTGTATCTTATCAATTTGTTTTACCTCCCACTTACTGCATTTCTCCTACTTTTCATGTTTCTGCTGGTGGTCCAAGAGGGAAGTAAGAGGAGGCAGCTAGAATACCAGGTCCGCTACCCCTGTTGATTGGAGGTGAGGAAGCATACCAGGTTGGCCATCTCCTTGACTCCAGATGCCAGGGAGGGAACCTCCATATTTGGTCGATTTGGAGGGGTAAGGTCCAGAGGAACATCATTGACCCTTCACTCATCACAGGGTTCCACAGAAATCATCCATATAAGCTGGCCCCTTGACCTTGTGGAAGACCCCGGCATCACACACTTCCTCACATCGGGAGCCACTCGCGTGGGGGGGGCCTGGGGTGCGCGCTTTGTCATAAATGAGGCTCCTTCTCTGCTCCCTGATTGTCACCCATTGACTATCCCCTGATTATTGACTATTGTTTCAGACTTCATTTTCCATGAGCCCACATACCTGTACTGATTACACTGCCAGCTGATGTTCATTTGAACTTTCTATTTAAGCCTTTCAATCACAAACAGTATTTGCGAAGTCTGTATTTGCCCCGGCTATCATTTCTGAGCATTGTTACTATTCCAGTATACCTGTGTTTTTGATCTTGATCTGTTTAACCTGTTTAATGAGTTTGTTTGCTGCTTGCCCTGACCTCTTTGCCTGTTCTACGACTACGAGATTTAACTATATTGCTGTGTTTGCTGGTGTTTGACCCTGCCTGTCTGACTACAATTGTGTTAAATAAAAGCCTGCAAATGAATCCTCAGCCTGAAGGAGCCTCATTACACAGATAAGCTTGATTATGATCAAAGATAAAAGACTTTTATTATGATCCCAGATGCCCCAGGGTGAGTTCAAACATGTTGTATTATGTTGCATTCTAAGTTATTTTATCAGTTACCATTTGAAGCATAATTTAGGACACAGTTTATATATGTGACCCTTGCTCACAAATTATCAAAAATTAGTTTGTGTTATTTTGACATTCTCTATTTTTTTTAAACCTTCAAAACGAAGTATGATTTAATCTGCAAAAAAATGACAGGGCATGCTTGAAGTTGATAGAATCAACAAAGTCAATTTTTAGGACGTATTAGAAGTTTCCAAAATAAAATCACTGCATCCATACCTTAAAATCACCGGCAAAACTAATAGATTTGCTACACACACAGTCTAAAACAATATCTACAGGAAAAATGTCAATTTTTTTATTTCTTATATTGTTTTATTGACATTGAGACAGACAACTTTTACTGTAATGCAAGGATCTATGTTACACATCAGATATTTTACCCCAACAGCAGAGGTGTAAAGTACTTGAGTAATTTTACTTGATTACTGTACTTAAGTATTATTTTTGGGGATTTTTACTTTACTTGAGTACAATTTAAAATCAGTACTTTTACTTTTACTTCATTAAATTTTTTAAGAAAAAAAAGTACTTTTTACTCCTTACAATTTTATTTACAGTCAAAAAGTACTTATTTTTTAGAGATCACTTTATTCTATTTTCCCTTATTCTTACCAAACCAATTGAATTGTGCTGACGGCCAGTTATTTATTTTCCTTGGCCGGGAAACAGCGTGCCACTCCCTGAAATTCATAGGGTCGTAGCTCAGGCACCTTCAGTCCGGGGTGTTCGCCCTTCGGGTCCCTTATCCTACCTGAGAGGGCCTTTTCAACGAGCCAACCCCCGACTCTCTAACCCTTTCTGTAGCCGACGGTCTCCTGAATTTCAAACGTCCGTGGCTCGGTCGCTTTAAGTCCTAGGCATTCACCCTTGGCGTCCCTTATCCTACCTGAGAGGGCCTTTCAAATGAGCCAACCCTGACGCTCTAACCCTTTCCCCGGCTGAGATACAGCGGTCATTCCCCTGATTTTCCCACAACTGTAGCTTGGATGCCTTTGGGTCGCTTATACCCGAGGGGACTTAAGGTGCCCGAGCTACAGACGTGGAAAAAATCTGGGAAAGGACCACCGTATCTCGGCCGGGGAAAGGGCTAGAGACTCGTGGGTGGCTTGTTGTAAAGGCCCTCTTGGGTAGGATAAGGGACCTGAAGGGCGAACGCCCTGGACTTAAGGTACCTGAGCTAAGGCCAAGGAAAAATCCGGGAAGGGTTGACCATATCTCGGCCCGAGAAAGGGCTAGAGACTCGTGAGTGGGCTCGTCGGATAAAGATTTTTTTGCTTCTTTGAAACCGACAACACATTAAGCCAGCAAAGAGTTGGATGGATATCTGGCCTGAGTTTCAGACACCAGGAAGTCTCTGCTCACATTCCCTGCTATTTGCAGCCTCTCTATCAAGACTAAGACCTTGTTCACGCTGTCAGTCCAAATCTGATTTTGTTGCATGTCTGACTGGACAGACTCACTGTCCACATTGTGTATCACAACTGTTAAGATCCGATCTGTGCGTCCTGTAGGGTTTTGCCATTTTCTGGATTATCTGCACTGTTTCTATGGCAATGACGTCACACTGGCACAACAATCGTGTTTACATTTTACGTGACGCAACAGCATGACGTAACCGAAAAGCTACAAAAATACGATCAGAGCGGTCAGACTTAAATGTATTTCTGGAAATGTGATTTGAAAAGTATTTCAAACCACCTCTGGATATAGCTTGAAACAGAAAAGAAAAAAAACAGATTTCATGTGGTTTTTAGCCGTTCACACGTTCTAAATGTGATTGGGTTCCAATCGAATATGCACCAAAATCAGATTTGGACTGACAGTGTGAACAAGAACTAATACAACTCTTTCTGCACTGGCTGTCTGTGAGATGCTTGATTCTCAATTTTGAAAATCAGCTTCTGCTTTAGTTAAATTCGAGTAGCATGTTGCATACTGAAATTAGGTCGTTTTATATTTTGATAATGAAATACAATTAAATACAAACAGTTGTAAAGCAGGATAAAAACCTGTATGTGGTGCATTCACTTCATGTTTTTAGAGATTAAAAGGTTAAACAAGAATCTCTAGTTTAAATTTTTCCTGTTACTTTTACTTTTTTAATACTCAAGTACAATTTTAATGTGGTACTTTTTACTTTTACTCAAGTATAATTCTGGCCAGATACTTTTACTTTTAATTGAGTAAAATTTACACTCAGTACTTGTACTTTCACTTGAGTAACATTTTTGAGTACTTTTTACACCTCTGCCCAACAGTATACTAAACATTTACTTAAGACATAACAGATTATATCTGTGTGAAATCTTGTAAAAAAACTGTAATTCTCTGTATGTATATATCGGGGTCGCACACTCGCGCCTCTGTGTGTGCCCAAACTTTGGATCTGTCAGTGAGCGCGAGGAAGATCGTTTTCAAGTCTTGTAACTCTTTAAACATTAAATCAGGTCATGAACTTTATCTCTCTTTATTACTATTTTAACATCTTAACATTTTCTAACATGTTATAAAATCCAAAATGCAGATGTGCTAGTGCACAACTTTGCCTATTAGGGTAAGCATTTACCTACTGTATCAGAAAATGTAAAAACAAAAATTATTTTAGATGTTAAATGGCCATTTAGAGTGTAGGGAAAAGATTCAAAAATTTGTGTGCAAAGACATTTTCACATATCCACGATGAATAATAAGGATTCACGTCATCTGAATAATTTATACACCATGTACAGTGAGACAGATTGCAGAAAGACGGTGCTTACATGCACTAGCTCTATAAGTGTCATTTTTACTATTCCCTCCCATTTACTCCTCAGCGTTTCTTATTGCATGTCTGATAAGACCTGCAAGTCTTGTGCTTGAAGACTAAAGGTTACTCCTGTTTGGTGCAATTCAGCATGTTAAAATACTGTAACATGCATAAATCACATACTGTATCTCTAAAATTAAGATTTAAGTTAAAATCTGTAAATGCTGTTCAAATAAAGTTTAAAAACACAGTATATGCTTATTTTAAACATTTGAACATGCAATGACTTTATTGGATGATTTTGTTAAGCTAGTTTATTGGATGATCAAGGTTGGTTGTGCAAGACCTTTGGAGTTGACTGAGGTTAAGCATTACTGTGTAACCACCACATGGGCACGTTATTGACCAAAGGTTGTGTGAGCGCTGTGCCAACCATTGTATGACAACTGGCAGTGGAGATGTTTGGCAAGCATCTAGAGAGTATGTGCCAGCCTACTACCACTGTTTAGGTGATATGCTTCATACACATTTCCTTGAATACTGTCCCTTTAAAATAGGACTACAAGTATTAGCATGTTTCCAAAGTGGCAAAATCAGAAACAAAATGGTTAATGTTGTACTGTACGTCACAGCCCTGTGAGTTTACCAGTTAAGGGTCCTCATCAGAGGTCATTACTGGGACCCCCAAAGCTAAATAAACTTTTGCTGTTTTTTATTCACAAAGGAGCAATAATATGTTATTTACACAGACATTCCTGATAAGATTACTGCTGTGTTTAAGAAGTACGAAAGGCTAACCCGCCCCTTTCAACTCCCCCCGGTGTTGTTGTGCTCCATACAGGGAATTATAAAGAGCTTGTATGTGACCTGCCTCTCTCTCTGGCTCACTCTGTGACTAAAAGCACCAGGTTACTTCATAAGTGTCCCAGCCTTGATTTCGTTTCTTCTGCCTTCATGGACTGATAACAACGTTTTGGAAATCACGCTGAGAGCAAGCTCTACTTCTTAAATTGCTCTCTTTCAATTTCTTTCTCTTTTTCATCCACTTCTCTCATTTTTATTCATTCAGCGGTTGAATGGCCAAGGCTGAGCGGATGCCTGAGGCTTGTGCCCCCCTGGCAGGCAATGAAAAAGTCACCGAGGTAACAGCATCTAGTGCTAAACTGTTTGGCTGCAGCTGTCTGCATCGCTGGCTTCCCCTGGCCTACAGAGAAGAGCTCTACCATGTCCTGCGCCTCACAGGGCCTCTGGTGAGTTTTTTGTCTATGCTGACATTCAGTTATGGACCCTAACAACACTGTGACTGAAATTCATAATGCTGGGACTTTAGTGGGGTTTTACTAGTAGAGACAGAATCCTTTGAATTATGTGAGTGATGAGGTTTGGTTTTGACACATGTCTTATGTCTGTATCTCATTACGTGGATGATGTGGTATTAATGAATACTACTACAATATAATCTAATGACTGATATGATGAATTTGATATGATGGCTAGTTTATTAACTTATTATCGTTCATAGTTGTTATCTAATGCTTATGACATGTCACTCCTATACAGTATGTTATACAAATTCTTTACTAATCTTCCTGTTCCGAGATTTGTATATTGTTTGGGTGTATTTGCATCTAATCAGTGAAAACAGTGGCTAACACTTTATTTTACAGTGCATTTGTTACGTATGTTATAACAATGTTATAGTATAGTAAAGTAATAACAGTAAATTACATTATTATATGCAACTCTAAACCATACCCTAACCCTATAGTATATTAATGTTGTTAATTAGTATTACTCAATACTTAAATATACAGTATAAATATAATTATACTGTAATACCTTAAAATGAACGGTAACCAAACAGTAAAATAAAGATATCATTCCGATACTAAGTGGTAACAGTTGTCTACTGTAAAACTGAAGTGTAAAAACTGTATAATAAATGTCCTTTATATGTATACATCTCTCTTTAGCAATCAATGGTAACACTTTACTTAAAAGGGTGTTCTACGACATGTCTTCTTCATAATCATGACATGACACGCATCATGAACATGAAGGAGATTTTATGCACGTTTATGACATCTGTCATTAATAAAATAACCCGTTCCTCTTGAGGTTTACTTCAACTTTTTTGGATGTAAATGTTTATCGAATCATGATAACTATATGCTGTTGGAAAGGTCTAAGCCTCTAGAATACAGATATCATCAGTGTTTTATTAAAATAAATGATGTTGGGAGAGTAAGTGATTCATTCATGATAAGAGTGTCCCTCAAAACATTGATAATCCTGCTAACTGTCACTGTTCCGCCAGCGGGATGCCTACAATTCCTTCAGTGTTTTTCATATACATTATTATCTGATTATGACAAACTATATATCATTTGAAAGCTCTAAGAGAGTATGTTTCATATTTATCACCATTTTAGGAAAATTATGACATAGTGAGAGTCAGTTTCTAAAATGTCATGGGGCACAGGGGGCCCAATTTGTTATTACATATTTGGAACACTAATACCCTGTTTGAAACCCCAAAAAAACCCTGTCAAACTATATATCTTTGGAAAGCTCTAGGAGTGTAGTTTTCTAATATCATCACCATTTTGGGAATAAAATGATGTAGTGAGAGTCAGTTTGTAAAAGGTCACAGGCCCACAGGTATGAACAATTAGTTATTACATATTTAGAACAGCAAAACCCTACTCTAAACCTAAAAAATCTTGATAAATTATATATCACTGGAAAGCTCTCAGAAGGGTAATGTCATATTTACCTTGTATGTACCTTGAATATGCACCCTTTAGGACCAAATGTGTACTTTTTAAAAGGGCACAATAAAAAAAAACATAATTTAATGTTTTTAATGGTTGGTTTTGTTCATATTTCACTCCACCATTGAAACCACCAAGCAAATGTTTATTTAATGGTTGGCTTTGTCCATATTTCTCCCCACCATTGAAACAACCCAGCATAGGTTTATTAAATAGTTGGGCTTTTTGATTTTCACCCCACAGTTGAAACAACCCCGCATAGGTTTATTTACTGTAATGGTTGGGTTTGTCCAAATTTAACCCAATCATTAAAACAACCCATCATGTAGGGCCTAGAAATGCAACACATAATTGACATCTTTGTTTTTATGTTTTACAGCTCATCTCAAGGATCCTAAATTTCCTTCTGCCATTTGTCATCACAATATTCTGTGGTCATCTAGGAAATGCTGAACTGGCTGGATATGCATTGGCCTCTGCGGTAAAGCCTTCATCGTCTCTCTATTTTCTTTATATAACTTTAAATTGTGCTGTCCAGAGATACACTCTTAAAGGGTTCACAGCAATGCCATAGAAGAACAATTTTTGGTTCCCCAAAGAACCATTCAGTTAAAATAAGAATACTTTATTTTACAGATTTCATAGCAAAAATGCTTTAGACTAGAGATGCACCGATACAAAATGTTTGTATGTATACCGATATTCAAATTCTTATAATGACATCTATCGATACCAATAAATAACGGATGTCCAATAATGGGCAAAACGCTTTTATATGATCATACTGATTATTGGCCAATATTTTGGTGCATCCCTAGTGTAGACTATCTTTGTCACTTATCAGTCTAGCTTAACAGTTCTATAACCTTTATTGGTTTTTGCTCAGCTCTAAAAACAATGCTCTGGGAAAACATGTTATCTTGTCGAATCTATGACACCAAGACTATATCCTGTTCTGAGAAGTCCACTTGAAGCTGACGAAAGCCAGTGTCTGTCTCTCCAAGAAGGAATCTGTGACAGTTAAAAGGGCTTTTGTGAGGCTAAACATAATTTCTCTTTCTCAGACTGTTAATGTGACCACGATAGCCACAGGGTGTGGACTTGCCCTCACCTGCGACACACTTGTCTCTCAGGTATTCACTCATCAACTAGTTTCATTAAAAGATTGTTAATATGTTTTAACCGGTCATGTATGTTGGCTTGCTTGCCAATATGTTAAATAAATAACCCACAATTTTTGCATTTACACTGTACACTGTACCATGGTACCATTTCCATTATGTAACATTATTGGCATTGCGGTATTTCTTAGCATAGTTACTCAAGAATGTGGAGATAAAAATGGTGGTGTTTAACACAACATTTAATTTATTTAATTGAAACATTAAGTTGATGTATTTGATCCTTTTTTAGACCTTCGGCAGTAAGAATCTTAAGCGTGTAGGGGAGATACTTCAGAGGAGTATAATCATCTTATTACTCTTCTGTCTGCCGTGTTGGGCCATCCTCATCAATGCTGAGTCAATACTACTCACGCTGAAGCAGGAACCAGAGGTGGCCAGGTCAGACTCTTCCAGAATATCCACAATATTACAATGTGAAAATGTGCATTACAATAACTTTATAACCAGAAGGGCCAATATGCACCTTAAGGGGTTTGTTTACATTGGGAATGGCTGACTTCCTGTTAAAACATTCCATAACAGTTATAGATGTTTTTAAAAAAAATGTTCATGCATTTAATTGGCAGTATTTTTGGCAAAAATAGCGTAAAACAAGCACGACATCCAACTATAATAGAAAAATATTTTTAAAAACATGCTTCTGTTCTCTGAGGAAAATAATTTAAGTCAAATTACCAGAGGAGTTTTCTTCTGATCAGTTTGAAATTTATGAATAAAATATAAGCTCAGTCTTCATTTTCCGCTTCACTAGTTCAATTAATTTCCATGTTTTGTTTTTTTTATCAAATAGACAAGTTCTTTCATGGATGAGATAAATAAGGATTGGCTTATAACATGATTTGCATCATGCACCTGTTTCTTTAGAGGATGTTTTTGGATTTCCTATTCACTGGGTGAAGTTAGACCAGATAAAGTTTAATTAAACACGATAGTTTATTGCTACCATCCAATGGTGTTCTATATGAGGGAAACCTGATTCTGACATATACTAAATCCTGACTTAAAGGCATATTGACCCAAAAATGAAAATTCTGTCATCATTTATTCACTTTCATGTTGTTACAAACCTGTATTAATGTCTTTGATCTGATGAACACAAAGGAAGATATTTTGAGGAATGATTGTAACCAAACTAATTAGAGGCCCCATTGACTTCCATAGTATTCTTTTATCCTACTATGGTTGTCATTTGGGTTTCTGGTTCGTTTCTCAAAATATCTTCTTTTGTGTTCACATCTTCACATCAAAAGTTAATGTTGGGGCATTTACAGTGGCTCAGTGGGTAGCACTGTTACCTCACACCAAAGACATCTCCGGTTTAATCACCAGCTAGGTGAGGTGACCTCTCTGTGTGGAGTTTGCATGTTCTCCTTGTGTTAGTGTGGGTTTACTCCGGGTACTCCAGTTTCCTCCCACAGGCCAAAAACATTCAATTTCTGTGAATTGGAGATCCAAATTCTTCCTCCACCAACCTATGTATGGATCAACTTGTGGATGGATTAACTGTTTCTTGCCATGAATATACTGTAGCCATAGATGTTAAAATGAATAAATAAAAAAGAATAAATAAAAAAAAGAAAGAAGAAAGAAAAGTAAAAGTTGCATTGAAATACACTTAAAGTCTACATGTGGCTTCCGGTGACTATAACAAAAAACTTTTTTCTTTTGTTACCATTTTAAACCTACTGTAAACAATCCTTTGAGTATCACACTATTGTAAGATTGTTATTGGTAAGGCTCTATTCTTACTGATTTTTCAGGATTGCACAGCTGTATGTTGTGGCTTACCTCCCTGCTGTTCCTGTAAGTATAACAACACGTTTATCTAAAACATTCAATGCTAGTGCTTTCATCTCTGCATTTGCCTTGTTTTTGAAGAGTGTGAGTTCAAAAGTTTCCTGGTGTTTTCTCCAAATTGCGCTTCTCATTTTTCACTACAATAAATTTTTTATTTAGTAGGACAAACAGCATGTTTTTCGAACATTTTATTGCTATTTTTGCAATTGTATACTATTTATTATCCTTTACATATTTGACCCATCTATACAACCCAGCATTTTTTAGAGTCTATACAGTTAACAAATTTGTATATTTTTATATTGATGTTCCATTAAAAATTACATTTTTACCATTTTTTTACAGTGTTGTCTCTCCTTCAATTTCCTAGGCCACGTTTCTGCACTATCTGCAAGTGTCTTATCTGCAAAATCAGGTACAACCTTTATGTCTGGTCTTCCTATATAGGTCAGTGGTAGAGCATTGCGTTTGCAGCGCAAAAGATCATGGGTTAGAACCCAGGGAACACAAGTACTGATAAAAAAAATGTAAAGCTTGTAATTCACTGTAAGTCGCTTGCTGTAAGAGCAAAAAAGTTGTTAAACTGAGTGCAATGTCATGTTTCAGGGGATCATCCTGCCCCAGATGTACACAGCGGTTGTTGCCAACATTTTAAATGTGGCGACAAACTACGTCCTGCTTCATTTACTGAACCTGGGAGTGATGTATGTATGCAAGTCTGTTTAACATGTATTTATCTTATAGATGATAATAAAATTTGTTGTATTGCTGTTACGCGTGATGGCAGGCAAGACAAGGTGTGGATCCACGAGCAGTATTAAGGTTTTAATATAAATACAAAAGGTAACAAAAACTGATAAAACACAGGCAAGGCATTAGCAGGGACACGAATGAAAACACAGCAGTAACACTAAACATTGACTGACAAACAGGTAATGAACAAGCAGAGTATTTATACAAAACAAAAACCAATGACAAGGCAGAGACAATGAATCACTATGACAATAGACAAGAGGTAATGAGTAAGTTCAATGAATGTCCATGATAACAAACAAGGGAGCGGAGCTATCGATGAACAGGAGAAAAATCAGGCAGACAAAGACACAGGGCAGGCACAGACAGGACTCATGACATAACCCCTTCCCCTAAGGAGTGGCTTCCAGACACTCCTCAGGAAGTCCAGGAGGGTGGTGGAGCGGAGGCGGAACCGGGAGACGGACGGTGGGCCAGGACTATGTGGTGGCCAAGGACCAGGCAGCCAGGGCGGAGCCAGCAAGGCAGGCAGCCAGGGCAGTGCCAGCAGGGCAAGCAGCCAGGGCAGTGCCGGCAGGTCAGGCAGCCAGGGCAGTGCTGACAGGGCAGATACCAGGATCCAGGGTGGATCCGGAAACCATGGTGGTGCTGGTGGTTTCAGGAACCCGGGAGGAACTGGAGACCAGGGTGGTACCACAGGTGGAACCAGAGATCAGGGCAGGACTGGACACCAAGGGTGGTACCGCAGGAAGAACCAGAGACCAGGGCGGAACTGGAACCCATGGTGGTGCTGGTGGCAACAGGAGCCTAGGCAAAGGGAGAGAGCAGAAAGAGCAGGTTAGTTGTGGCAGAGAGTTCAGGGAGCTCAGGAGTGGCCATCTTGGACCAGACAAAGAGTTCAGGAAGCTCAGGGACGGCCATCTTGGGCCAGACAGCGAGTTCAGGGGGCTAGGGGATGGCCATCTTGGACCATGCAGAGAGTTCAGGGAGCTTGGGACGGCCATCTTGGGCAAGACAGAAAGACTTTAAGAGTCATGCACAGCCATTTTGACAAGGGGAGAGTCTATGGCGCTTGTTGGCTGACCTACAGGACACAGGAAACTCAGGAGTAACCATCTCTGCTTTTCAGGAAACTCAGGGAACTGAGAAACAGGCCTTATGGTCAGGACAGGAAATTCAGAAAACTTAGGCTCAGCTAACTTGGTCGAGACAGGAAGCTCATGGGACCTGAATTCAGACTCTTCAGCCAAAACAGAGAGTTTGGACCTTTCATCCGTGACAGGAAGTGCATGAGACTCGAGTTCATGGGCTTGAGAGACATCTTGCTGAATAGAAAAGCAGAAAGCAGACCACACACACCACAGAGCCATGGTAAATACAGGCAACACAGAAGTCAAAGGACATACCTCCGATGCCATAGGGACCATAGAGCTGGACACAACGGGACTTGAGAACCCAGCCACTCGTACAGACAACATCTGGGCATCCGTCAGACTAGACATCAACCGCTGGGTCCTGGCATTAACTGGAGAGGCTGGTGTGGCGGCCATCTTGTGAAGTGGCTCAGGTGTAGCAGCCATCTTGTGAAGTGGCTCGGGGGTGGCAGCCATCTTGTGAAGTGGCTTGGGTGTGGCAGCCATCTTGTGAAGTGTCAAGGGCATGGCGGAAGCCATTTTGGAAAGTGGAAGGGCATGGCGTTAACTATCTTGTGAACAGGCTCAGGTGAAGCAGCAGCCATCTTGTAAACTGGTAAAGTCATGGCAATGGCCCTCTGGGGAATAGGATCAGTCATGGCAATGGCTCTCTGGGGAATAGGTGCAGGTATGGCGCCAGCCATCTTGAAAACAGGTGCATAGATTGCGGTAGTCATTTTAGGAACTGATACAGATATGGTGGCCTTCTTAGAGAAAGGTGTTCTTCTGATTGCCATCCCGGAAAAAAAGATATGGTGGCAGCCATCTTGAAAACAGAAATAGGCTTGGTGGGGCCATCTTGGAATGTGGTTTAGGGGTGGTGCACACCTCCGTAACTGACCTGGCTCTCTGGCCAGCGGAGCCTGGTGCATACAGATGAACACGAGGGAAATCAGACAGACTAAGACACGGCAGACACAGACAAGACTCATGACAATTGCCAAGCCATACTGTTATTCCAATCACTTTCAAGTGCCTCGGTGTCTTTACAACTGTATATTCATGCACTGTAATAATAGGGACAGGTCACACAAAACACATTTATGGCAGTGGGTGGCACCTTTTTGGAATTGTTTTCTATGGGCAATGAGCATTTTGCGCACTGTTTCTGCAATTCCCCATGTTTTTGCTGCCTGCCACACAACGCATTTTATGGTACATTCACACATCAGCTTTCACTCTTCTCATTTACATTGAATGGGGGATGTCATGCGTTGCCAAAGTGAATTGTTGATCCATCTGTGTCACATCACTGCCATTGCAGGAGTTGAACAGAAGTTAAAAACTTCTTAACTTCTCACACGCCAAAGTAGGCGTGAGCCAATCTGATTGCTATTGCTGAAAATAACCTAGTGCAGATGCTAGAAAATAACATTCATTGAAGACAGAGGATCATTCCGCCTCGAACAACGCCAGTGATATGATGCAGACGGATGCAGAATTCAGTTTGGCAACCCATAACATCACCCATTCAAAGTAAATGAGAAGCGTTATCACTGAAGGCCTGTTTGTACCATAGAAGGAGTGCACTGAGCGGCTGAGCGGAAGTTAAAAAAAGTCAACTCTGAGCGGAAAAGTGCCCAACATCATTCACGTTTTTGCTCACACTTTAAAATTTTATTGACAGGATTGACTTTTGCTCTTTTCTAAAGTCAATCATATAAAGGCACTGCTGTCCGCCTCGCGTTTTCAAGCGCTTAAAATGGTTTGGTGTGATCGGCCGCTAAGGCTGTAATGGCCAGAAGAGGCGAGAAATAAGTGTCTTTAGTACATACAGGTATGTGTTTGTCCCACCAGGGGCTCTGCTGCAGCCAACAGCATCTCACAGATTTCCATCTGCCTCCTGCTGTTTGCCTACATACGCTGGAAAAAGCTACATGTCAAGACATGGGATGGTAAGAGAATATAGAGAGCCACACAGACATACTGTAGACCAGGGGTCTCCAACCTTTTTGTGAGCAAGGGCTACCCCAATGGAGCGCTGGAGAGCTACTTTTTAATAGTCTACTCCAAACTTTTTTGTTTTACTTTTACGTTCAATGAAGGCTCTATACCTTCGGCTTTAGGGAGCTGACTTGTTGCCTCGCAACCTCACGAGGCAATGACTTCGTTCACAAGCGTAGAATTGTGGTACAAGAGGATAAGGGTTTTTCAAGAGACAGGAAGTAAACCAAACATTGGATTTTGAGCTGCCTTGATGCCTTCATTTGATGCCAGTACTTTAGGGCTTTCGGACACAGCCACAGACTCTGTGAGGGCAACCCATGTTGGAGACCACTGCTGTAGACACTTATGTTTAATAATAATGGATGAAGTAATTCATATATTCAACAAATTATTATTATTATATTGTAACCCCAATAGACACTTACTAACATTTCATGTTAATGTTTGATTTATCAATGTCATTCAAGCTAATTTATTTTCTAAGTGACGAGAAGTTATTCTTGCAGATATGGATTGCGGCTTTTTGCATTGTTCAGATTGTTTTATCAAACAATAATAACAAGATATATGGGAACTGTAGTGTGTACACATGGGGTTGCAGTGGTTTGTCAGTGTTCAGTAATGTGTTTGTCTTTGTCTACCCCTACAGGTTGGTCTACTGCAGCACTACAGGAGTGGGGCTCTTACATGAAACTGGCCATACCCAGCACTCTCATGCTGTGTTTTGAATGGTGGATCTGGGAGATTGGAGGTTTCCTTGCAGGTGTGTAAGCGCTGTAAGCTTGGGATATGCATTGATCAATATACTTGCCTTTAGTTATAAATTAATTTAAGGTTTTCCTTTTGATCTTTAACCTTAAGTTTAAAGTGAATCTGCAATTATGTAATCCCTTAAATTCTTGACAGTCAGTGTTTTGTTAATCATTACTTTGCTTGAGCACCACTGAAGATTGCCAAGGTCATGAAGGTTTTATAGCCACAGGTTTTGTGACACAAAAGACTGTGTACATGTACAATCTTCCATTATTTCTTGAATTCAACTCAAGTTTTATACACAACAATATCAAAAATGCCAACATTGTGTTGTATTTTCAGAGTTTATTTAAAGATCTGATTTAAATGTATTACTATGGTTTTCTTCTATCTTCTATCTTTATTTCTTGTTTATTTTGTAACTGAATATATACTATTTAAAATATGAATGTTGTCCCTGTTCATGTTTGTACTTTATACTTATTTTATATTCTTATTTATTTATCATCTGCAATTAAAACTCACACATACTGTATGTAAATGACATCTTAGCCCCACCCTTTTCTGATGATTGGCAGGTATGCTGGGAGAGGTGGATCTTGCCGCCCAGCATGTGTTACTGGAGTTGGGTACCATTACTTACATGGTAAGACAGTGTTTTAAGCAAAAAAGTGCTGTTTTCATGGGTGTACCTTTACATTCAAATGAGCTACAGCTCCTCACTCCCTTATCAACAGACAGTGAGTTCTTTTAGTTGTGTCTGTTCCAGTGAATACAGTCTGAGACAATAGTTTCTTTCGCCACATTAATGCTACAACACTAACAAACACATTTAGAAAAGCTTTTGGGTCAGTCTGTGGCCGTGGGCAGGGCTATGTTTGTGTGATGCACACTAACAAGAGATTTCAAACAGCATATCTAATGAGACTGCTTTGGTTAAATGGGAATTAAAAAAGAAGGAGAGGATGTTTTTTATTTTTATCAACACTATCACACATTTACTGTATGCCCAAACACCTCGTAAAAGTAGATTTTGCATAATATGTGCCCTTTAATAAAATTCGACAAATGACAGCTATGACTTTGACATAATTCTGAGTTTCTTAGGAAAGCAAAAAAAGTATTTTATTAACAAGTTGTTTATTTGAAGTGTTTGTGTAAATGACTGTGTGTCTCAATAAGCATGTTGTGTTTAGTTCCCATTGGGTGTGCAGGCAGCTGCATGCGTTCGTGTAGGTAACGCACTGGGGGCCGGAGACACTTACAGGGCCCTGATCACCAGTAAAGTGACTCTTATGATCTCTGGTCAGTAACACCAAAATATACACAACTGCTCATAAAATACAGCTTTATGGTTTACTGCTGTATTGAAGGGTGTATCATTTTTTTTATTGTGTACTTTTATTGTATTGCAGGAATTTTAGCTGTTTTACAGGGAATCGTGCTGGGTTCTGCAAAGTCTGTGGTGGGCTACATCTTCACCTCTGATGAGTATGTTACTGCTGTCATAACATACATTAACAAACATTTTAGGATTGTGTCAAACAATTAAAAACAAAGACACATATGGCCCATTGCAATGCTGTTTACAATATTTGATTTGACTATTTTAACAGGAGTATAGTGGAGATTGTCTCATTAAATCTCACCCTCTATGTTTTCCTGCAGTTTTTTGATGCTCTTGTGGTAAGTCAGTAATAAAAGCCAGTGTTTTGCTCAAAAACACAGCTGTCACTGGGGTGGTACCTTTTCAAAAAGTACACCTTTGCACTTTACTAAAGAATGCATATATTAGTACCTTAGAAGTACATAATTGTTTCATACCTAAATGGTACATTATAAACCATTTTAAAGGGTAAACTGTCCCAGTGATATAATACATACAATACAGTTTTATTTACATGATATATCTTCATAAAGTTATAAACTTAATATAATAGTTTTTCACATATATGATCTATGTGTTCTGAGATAATGTCACAATAACACTTTATGGGCCCTATCTTGCACCCAGCGCAATTGACTTTGTCAGTGACGCATGTATCATTCGTATTTTGCACCGGCGCACAGCGGGTTTTTCCCTCCACAGACGCACGTCGGCAAACTAGGGAATGAACTTGCGCTCCCTGGGCGGTTCAGCACAAAAAAAGAGACGTGTTCCGGCGCAAACCATCCCTGATGCTATTTTGCAGTTTCAAAAAACAATTGCGCCACTGACCAGAAAAAAAAGTTTAAAGTTAGTGGCGCGTTGCGCGTGGTTCATTATGATATTTTAAGGGCGCATGCTTGACCATAATGTATAGCGTGCACAACGCACACACACTTTGCTTATCTAATCTACACAGATGCAACAGTTATTTTTGCAAATCATAAATTGTTACACTAAAAATATTAACACATGAGATAAGGGGAATCATAGTGGTGAGCATTGTGGTGATAGTTTTTATTTATTGTGTGGCTGCGTTAAAAAATTCTAATGCAAATAACGATTAAAATATTTTCATAAGTTTGTTGTGTGGCTGTATTACGTTTATTTTATGTAAATAATAATTAAAATGTTTTCATAAGAAACCTTAATGTATATGAACTTGATTTGTAAGAGTTCTTTGGGGTTGGACCTTGCTTGCGTTTCTTGGGTCCGATTTCAAAGCCCCCAAACCCTTTCAGCGGTGAGGGTGGACGCAGCGATGTCCTCTGCTGGTGTCAGGTCCTGAGGCAGATCCACCTCCCTGTTACACGGCGTGCCCGATTTATGCTGGCAAGCTTGGGATTCCCCCGTCTCCTGACATCATTGTAGCGCTTGGCGCAACGATGGGGATGCCAGCTGATGAGACTGTGGCTATTTCCTCTCACGCCTGTTTAACCTACGCTGATTTGGGCGGGTTTCTCCTATCCCCATACAAAACAACTTCTCTGCCTTTGACTGCTCTTACAAGAACGTCGGTCTCCTCGGCTGTGAACCGCTCCTGGCGTACGCCTGGTAAATCCGTCATAATAATAGCAACCCGCCATGGAACTTGCGCCCTTGAGTTTAAAGGGAATGTTGGATAGCGTTCTGATTGGTTTATTTGACGTTACGCCCAAACCACACCTATGAATAATGAACCTACTTCAGACCAACCCCTTATTGATTTGCGCCCGGCGCAAGAGTTATTTCTCACGCCGGGAAAATAGCAACAGCGCCCAAGATCCGCCCACAAACTCACTTGCGTGTTGCGCTTCGCACTTGCGTTTCAGATCGTTAAAATAGGGCCCTATAAGTTAAAATGCTTGACATTTCTCCTTTATAAAGTCATAAAACCTGATTTTAAAATCTCTAAGGTTCATCTCTGTATACCTGTATGATGTGTGTTGTGTTTTAGTGTGTGTGTTCAGGTATTCTTCTGGGTGCTGGGAAACAGAAGATAGCGGCATTGGCAAACTTGATCGGTTACTATTGCATTGGGTTACCAGTGGGAATATCACTGATGTTTTTGGCTGAGCTCAGGATACTTGGTACAGCTCTCTCACCTCAATAAAGTTAACTACCAAATAAAGATTAAGAATAAAGATTTGTGGCATGACAATAATGTAATAGCTATAGGTTTTATATTTGCGGATTGTAAAACAATCAATGTGACACTTTTTGGAAGTTGTTTGTTCACACTGCAGCACAACTTATCCATTCATTTTTCTAGTGGATACATTTTTGGGTGGATTGGAAATTAGTGGTGGAATGTATTTTTGTAATACATAACTATATTATCAGTGGTTTATACAGTATAGACCTTACATAATGAACTCTATTGCTTACCTTAAAATGAGCCGTTTTTATCTACAAATACCGCAGGTCTCCTTACATGAACTGAGCCGTTGGTTGCAATTAGCCTTAGGACTGGGTTGGGGTCTTTTCCAACTATTATTTTCCTTGTTTGAGGGATGTTATGGTTGTTGTTGGGGTAGGATTTGAGTAAAGACTATGGGCCCTATTTTAACTAATGGTCTAAACACACAGTCTAAAAGGGTGTGTCTGAATCCACTTTTGCTAATTTAAAGATGGGCAAAATTGGGTTTTCCTATTGTCGTAATGAGTAATGGGTGTTTTTTGGGCATAATGTGCATTAAACCAATGAGAGTCTCATCTCCGATCCCCTTTAAAAGCTTCCCCTTGTGCAATGCCGATTCCCTATTTAGATGGCAGAATCTGTAAACTGAAAAACTAAGTGGAGAAGGAAACAACCAGTTAAAGTTTGATGTTAAAACTTGCGTTGTTTTTATTTGAATTAAATTGTTATTTTTTTGTGCTGTCCATGTGCGTAATAAGCAAACACGCATTTAGGTGCATATTACTAATGCACTCTTTAAATAACAAAACCAATTTTTTAGTTGCCCTTAAAATAGCAACGCACCAACAATGCACCTGAACACACCTCGTTTCAAGCCAGCACGCCCGTGGATGCACAAATGGCTGCAAATGGACATGAAAATGATGTCTGCACCAGGCTAAAAACTAGAAAAAAAAACACTTTCATTGCATATTGTGCTGCATTGCGTCAGGTGTATTATAGGGCTTTATGTTTTAATTCAACAACACATCTTACCATCACCTCAACCCTAAATTTGAATGAATACAGATTCAGACCATCAGTTAAACAGCACCTAGATAGCTATAGCACCATCACTAAAACACACTTTGTTATTATTTGTATTCATTCAGGTTTGGGGATTGGCCTCTTGATCTCTGTCTTTATTCAGAACTGTTTCTTTACTACTCTCATCTTCAAGCTGAACTGGAAGAAAGTGACAGAGCAGGTAGGAAGACACAAGTCACATGTGCACTGTTTTTATGAAATTGAGTACAAAGTGTTTGATAACATAACGTGTTGACTGATTAACTTTTGTAGGCCCAGAAACGCGCAGGAAAAAATACAAAGGTGGTGTGTGTGCGAAAGAAGCCATCAATCGGGCAGTCGGTGGTTGATACTGTGGTGTCTGATGGGCAGGGCGATGAGCAAACATCTGACACTGGAGCTTCTGCATGTATTCCTGAACCCTGGGCTGACATAACTGGAAACAAAGTAATTAAACCTAATTCCATTTATTATCTTTTATATATACACAAATAAGCTATAACATTAAGACCATAGAGCACCCCCTGCCTATAGAGCAATAAGTGCACCTGGGAACCAAATGATGGCAATGGTGCAGTATACTGTATGTAGCACCCAAGGATCTGCTTTCGGTCAGTAGAGTGTTTCGTGTCAGAAGGGGTGAAGCTGTCGATGTATCAGATTTTGATAGAGGACAAATTGTAATGCCCCTGTGTTGTGGATCGTCAATGTCAGAAATGACACGCCTTGTGGATTGTTGTGCCATTGTAGTTAGTATGGTGGTGCATGGATGGCTAAATGACGGATCAGTGTTCAGTTGTGTATCATCTGAACCTCATTCATTCCAGAGGGGATTAGACACCGTTGTCCATTATTCATTTAGTATGTGCCTGCATAGCCAAGGACCCAGATGGGTCCCTATGCTATCTGCTCGTCATTGGCAGCAAAGGCTGTGACTTAAGATTCCTGGTGATGTCCATTATTACCAACAGGATAATGCGACATGCTACACTGCCAAATCATCTAGGAGTAATGGTGGATTTCTGTTAATCCCTTGGCCTCCAAATTACCTAACATGAACCAAATTGAACTACTGGTTTGACTTGGAAAAATGGGTTTGTGCTCACCACCACCCAACAATATATGGGAACTGGAGGACCTGCTGTTTAAATGATGGTACCAGATACCCCAAGAAACCTATTGCCGCCTTGTCAAATCAATGCCTTGCCACATAGCTGCTGTTTTGCAGGCTAATGGAGGCCTTACAGAATGTAAAGTCATAATGTAATGGCTCTGTGTTGCAAGACCAGGTAAAATCCTCAATGATATGAACATCCAAGAATTTGAAACTGCTTACGGCTTCCACCTTGGTCTCATGAATGCATGAGTGCTAAACCTTCCTCCTCCTTAGATCAACAATCATCTCCTTAGTTTTTTAAGGGAGAGGCATTTAGGGAGAGATTGTTATTCTGACACTATGACACGAAGTTAGACGCTTCTCTCCTATAGGCTGACTCATCAATTCCCTTAATCCAATGACTGTTGTATCATCACCAAATTTGATAGGCTACACAGTCGTGAATAAAAAGTGGGTATGGGGCCTAGTACACATCCCTGCGGAGTTCCTGTATTTATGATTATGGTTTTGAATGTGTGATTCCCAAAACAGATGCCGGTCTGCCAGTCAGAAAGTCCTGAATCCAGCTGCAGAGAATGGGTAAACCAAAGGTGTAAAGCTTGTTGGTGCGCTTTGATGGGGTCACTGGGTTGAATACTGAGCTATAATCTTTAAATAGCATTCAAACATAGCAGTCCTTGTTCTCCAAGTTGTGTGAGAGCAGTGTGTATTGTGATGTCGATAGCACCTATTCAGTCTGTATGGAAACTACAGAGGGTCCAAGGTGTCTGGTATGAATGTCTGGATGTACTGCATAATGATTCTCTCAAAGCACTACAGGTACACCACACAAGGGAGAGTTATACACTCACATAAAAGATTATTTTATGTGGAACACCTGATAAATTTCTCATTTATGCAATTATCAAATCAACTGATTATTGGAGTAAACAGAATGAGAACATGGATCCATCATGCCTTGTTACCACTGTGCAGGCTGATGGTGGTGGTGTAATGGTGTGGGGGATTTTTTCTTGGCACACTTTAGGCCCCTTAGTGCCAATTGAGCATTGTTTAAATGCCACGGCCTACCTGAGCATTGTTTCTGCCCATGTCCATCCCTTTATGACCACCATGTACCCATCCTCTGATGGCTACTTCCAGCAGGATAATGCACCATGTCACAAAGCTCGGATCATTTCAAATTGGTTTCTTGAACATGACAATGAGCTCACTGTACTAAAATGGCCCCCACAGTCACCAGATCTCATCCCAATAGAGCATCTTTGTGATGTGGTGGAAGGGGAGCTTCTTGCCCTGGATGTGCATCCCACAAATCTCCATCAACTGCAAGATGCTATCCTATCAATATGGGCCAACATTTCTAAAGAATGCTTTCAGCACCCTGTTGAATCAATGCCACTTATTCAGGCAGTTTTGAATGCGAAAGGGGGTCAAACACGGTATGAGTAATAATCCTTTAGGTGAGTGTATTATAGAGAATTTTCAGATTTTGGTTAAGTATTCCTTTAAATCCAAATTGAATCCCTGTGCTTGATAACCTATTCAATATTTCAATTATGTGTTGCTCCATTAGGCCCAGCTATCAAGTAACAGCTCTGAAGCAGCCGTCTATGTGAAAGTAAGCACACAAGAGCAGGATAAAGCTATAAGTGAAGGACAAGGAATGGCAAGTGAAAACGGAGAAGCTAAACATAAAGTCCTGCTCTCTATGAACCAGCTGGTGTTGAGAAGAGGACTGGCTTTGCTTACTTCTGTCCTGATTCTGATAATAGGAGTAACTGTCCACATTGCCTGTCCTCTTCCAGAGCCTTACCTTCAAACTCACAGCAATCTAACAATGGATTGGACGAATTTTTCCTCTCCCAACACTACAGTAAGCTCACTGTAACTGCACTGTTGGTGGACTTTACCAAGACCCCAAAAAGATCAACAAAAGTGGAACCACAGTGCTTCAATAATGCTTCTTATTCATCCAATGAGGAAATCAGTTTGAAGTGAATCAGTCGGCACCATCAAACAATATTTGTCATTGTTATTTAAAAGAAAATTTTATATGCACTTCGCAATTACTGCCAGATACAAGTCTGGTTTATAGACTAATAGACTAGCAGCTATTTATGGAGTGAGGAGAGCATTTATCTGAATGTAGCTTTTGTTGGGACACACTCCAATTAAATAATGCACTTTAAGGTTTAGGGTTAATTTTTAAGGTTAATGATTGATTAAGGTGCTGAAGTCAGACTAGACTTTCTGTTCCACTGACATCCATTATAAAACCATGCAAATGCAGACTGGAAACACAAAAAATTGCATTTCAGCATGTTTCAAAGCTCAAGTTTGGTGACCAATACATGATGATACTGAAAATAAAAGTATTTCACAATCCCATTTTGTACAGTAACAACAAAAGCAACAATAACCATGCATGAACGTCAAAATCCATAATGTGTGAATAAAAACTTTTTCATATACAGTTACTGGACAGTAATTGTTGCATAGAAGTTTTGCATGCTGAGTGTGGATGCTGCATGGGCGTCAGAACCATTTTATGTGGGTGGGACAAGACCCACCCATTATTTCATGCTAATGATACTGGACCCACTTACCTTTTCTCTAATTTTAGCACATATGTTCACTTGTCAGAGTGCCATAAGTGAAATCCACTTGAGGAATGCCATAATAAATTAAACTCTGTTTCGTGTTTCAGCTACAGCCTTGATTTCCACATTGTTAGTTTCTTAAATCCATTCCACTTGGCGCATTTAGAGTCCATATAAATTAAACTCCATTTCATGTTTTCACTTTGTTCACCTGCTGCACAGCACACAGCAACTATTAGGCCATACAAGCAAGTGTTTTATTTAAAGGTACCAGAATACAAGAAAATGGCATGGACCCACCCACATCTTTTTTTTTTGCTATGTACGCCCATAGACCGCAACATTAGTTAACAGATTTTACATTTCCCCAGGGGCAGGGGCGGACGGACTAAAAAGGGCATAAAATAATTATTACGTCAAATAACAATCAAATGTATTTATTTCTTTTCTGTTTTTTATTCTTTCTTTCCTTAGCGTTCTATAAAAAAATATTGTAACAAATGCATAACACATCAAAGTAAAATAGGGAAGTTTTGTATACAATTTGTAAGTACAGTAGTGTTTGATATTAGTTATCATATATGTACACTACAAATACCTGTCATTAACACTAACTTGCCTGTAAATACTAAATACCTATATTGTACATTTATTTGTAAGTACAGTAGTGTTTTTCGTTAGTTACAGTATACCTACACTATAAGTATGTATCTGTTATTACACAGTACTTATCTAGAGTTACATAATAACTACCAAGTGTGTACCACTGGTAAGTACAGTAATGATACCAATTAATTACCATGTAGATACCTAAAAGTAAGTACCACACATTTGTTGGTAAGTTAAACTTATTCACCATATATTTACAACGTAAGTACACGTACTGTAAAATAAACTGCTACCAAAAAATGTATTAGGTGGTTAATGCACTACTAGTACATTTTTTTTTTTGTATATATATCGTTATACATGTTGATGTATATAAACCTTTGAGATATATTTTAGCCATTTAATCTCCGCCTTGGTTACGGTTAAGTAATTTTTTATACTTGAATGTAAAAAAAATCACAAAATATTGTCATTTAATGCAATAATTTGAGGATACCATTGCACCACTCCAGACTCTCTAAGGCTCACATATAGTATACTTATGATGGAATATTAACAATTAACTTGAAGATAATGAGCAAAGCATTACAAAGGCTTACAAGTGTAGGGAAAATATTGGAGAAGTTGTGTGCAAGACATTTTCACACATCCACGATGAATAATAAGGATTCATGTCATCTGCAGACTTTATACACCATGTACAGTGAGACAGACTGCAGAAAGACGGTGCTTACGTGCACTAGTACTGTAAGTGTCATTTTTACTATTCCCTCCCATTTATTCCTCAGCATTTCTTATTGCATATCTGATAAGACCTGCAAGTCTTGTGCTTAAAGACTAAAGGTTACTCCTGTTTGATGCAATTCAAGAAGGGCACAAATACTGTAATATGCTTTAATCACATACTGTTTCTCCAAAATTAAGATTTAAGTTAAAGTCTGCGAATGCTGTTCAAATAAAGTTAAAACACACTGTATATATTTATTTTAACATGTAATGCCTTTATTAGTTGATTTTGTTAAGCTAGTTTATTGGATGATCAAGGTTGGTCGTGCAAGACCTTTGGAATTGACTGAGGTTAAGCATTACTGTGTAACCACCACATGGGCACGTTATTGACCAAAGGTTGTGTGAGTGCTGTGCCAACTATTGTATGACTACTGGCAGTGGAGATGTTTGGCAAGCATCTAGAGAGTATGTGCCAGCCTACTACCACTTGTGCTGTTTAAGTAATACGCTTCATACACATTTCCTTGAACACTGTCCCTTTATAACAAGACTACAAGTATTAGCATGTTTCCAAAGTGGCAAAATCAGAAACAAAATTATTAGTAAACCCTAAGGTTATGGTTGTAGTGTACTTCAAAGCCCTGCGAGTTTACCAGTTAAGGGTCCTCATCAGAGGTCATTACTGGGACCCCCAAAGCTTCAGTAAATGAACTTTTGCAACAATATGTTATTTACACAGACATTCCTGATAAGATTACCGCTGTGTTTAAGAAGTACGAAAGGCTAACCCGCCCCTTTCAACTCCCCTCGGTGCTGTTGTGCTCCATACAGGGAATTATAAAGAGCTTGCTTGTGACCTGCCTCTCTCTCTGGATCACTCTGTGACTAAAAGCACCAGGTTACTTTATAAGTGTCCCAGCCTTGATTTCGTTTCTTCTGCCTCCATGGACTGATAAAAACGTTTTGGAAATCATGCTGAGAGCAAGCTCTACTTCTTAAATTCCTCTCCTTCAATTTCTTTCTCTTTTTCATCGACTTCTCTTATTTTTATTCATTCAGCGGTTGAATGGCCAAGGCTGAGCGGATGCCTGAGGCTTGTGGCCCCCTAGCAGGCGGTGAACAAGTCACTGAGGTAACCCGATCTAGTGCTAAACTGTTTGGCTGCAGCTGTCTGCATCGCTGGCTTCCCCTGGCCTACAGAGAAGAGCTCTACCATGTCCTGCGCCTCACAGGGCCTCTGGTGAGTTTTTTTTGTCTATGCTGACATTCAGTTATGGACCCTAACAACACTGTGACTGAACTACATAATGCTGGGACTTTAGTGGGGTTTTACCGGCAGAGACAGAATCCTGTGAATTATTTTAGAGTGGTGATGTTTGGTTTGACACATGTCTTATGTCTGTATCTCATTATGTGTTTATGGTTGATTAATGAGTAGTACTACAGTATAACCTGATGACTGATATGATGAATTTGATATGATGGCTAGTTTATTAACTTGTTATCATTCATCTGAGTGTCACATGTAATGCTTATGACATGTCACTCAATGTTATACAAATTATTTTCTATTCCTCCTGTTTTGGGATTTGTATATTGTTTGGCTGTATTTGCATCTAGTAAGGGAAAACACTTTATTTATTAGCCTTAGTTATAGCAGTAAATTATACAAAATAACTCTAAACCAAACCTTAACCCTATACTAGATATGTTGTTAAGTAATATTACTCAGTACTTAAAGGATTAGTCCATTTTCTTAAAAAAAAAAAAATCCAGAACATTTACTCACCACCATCTCATTCAAAATGTTGATGTCTTTCTTTGTTCAGTCGAGAAGTAATTATGTTTTTTGAGGAAAACTTTGCATGATTTTTCTCATTTTACAACACTTAGTTTTTTTCAACGGAGTTTCAAAGGACTCTAAACGATGCCAAACGAGGCATAAGGGTCTATCTAGCGAAACAATTGTCATTTTTGACAAGAAAAATAAAAAATATGCACTTTTAAACCACAACTTCTCATCTAGGCCCGGTCCTGTGATGCGTCAGCATCATGGCTGGGTTTGTCCATATTTCATCCCACCATAAAAACAACCCAGCATAAGTTTATTTAATGGTGGGTTTGTCCCTTTTTCACCCCACCATTGAAATAGGCCATTATAGGTTTATTCAATGGTTGGGTTTGTCCATATTTTACTCCACAGCCCATCATGTAGGGCAGAGGTCCCCAACGACCGGGTCGCGACCCAGTACTGGGTCGTGGACAAGTTGCCACCGGGTCGCCAGAACGTCCCGAAAAAATGTGTATAATAGCCACGTAATAGCTTAATCGGGTATTTTGTACTGTAAGAGCCGACTTCAAATAACATCAATCATTTCCACTTTTGAACAGAGCCTCTCTCTCTCTACCAGCGCATCAGCGATCACATTGCTGTCATTTGAGCATACAGTACTTCTAAAACACAATCGATCAAATAATTGCGGAGGTATGACTTTATGAATCATTTGCAAATGTACGTCGCAATGATGTACATATGCGGAGACGTTCAAATGTGTGACAGCGCAAATGACTGAAAAGTAATTATTTTATTCTTCTTTAAAACAACTTCAGAATTATCCATCGATCGTAGCACCATGATCAAAATAAACTATTGGGCTAATAATATTTTAACGGCTACACTTTTAACGTAGGTTTGAAAGGAACCTAAACTTGGCAATCATCATTAATCATGGTAAACGTGAGTCGCCGCAATTCTTCTGTCATCTCTCTTCCTTCACTTCATTTTTCTTCTCTTCTGTTACTTGGAATTGGGTCTCGAGCCCGACCAAGATTCGAGCTGCCTTCGAGAACAGCAAGCCAAGTTCGTTTAGGTTCCATAAATTATTAAGACTAAATGGGCAGGCAAACTAGTAAAAACAATGAAAGTAAAAAATCCGCCAAAATATGGTTTTACACGTCTATAGAAAATATACTATAGCCTAAATAAAGCAATTATTAATTATCCTTATGCATGATTGTTATCTTTACTTCAGTTTAAAACGTAAATTTTTACGTTTGAACAGCAACTCAGCGAGCCCAATACCCCCCCCCAATCTCACCCCCCGGTCCGCGAATTTTTTTTAAAGCTGAAACCGGTCCGTGGTGAAAAAAAGGTTGGGGACCCCTGATGTAGGGCCTAGCAATGCAATACATATTTGACGTCTTTGTTTTCATGTTTTACAGCTTATCTCCAGGATCCTAAACTACCTTCTGCCATTTGTCATCACAATATTCTGTGGTCATCTAGGAAATGTTGAACTGGCTGGATATGCATTGGCCTCTGCGGTAAAGGCTTCATCGTCTGATACAGCTCTCTCTTCTCTTTATATAACTTTAAATTGTTCTGTCCAGAGATACATTCTTAAAAGGTTCACAGCAATGTCATTGGAGAACAATTTCCTCAAATAACCATTCAGTTAAAAGAAGAAACCTTTTTTCATAGCTTTTTATAATCTAAAGTACAATTTTCACTAAAAAGTTTTTTTTAAACAGAAAGGTTATTCAGCTGTTAACAGTTCTTTAAGGAACTGCACAGCCAAAAATGGTTAAAACTAGAGATGCACCAATACAACATTTCTGCATGTATACCGATATTCAAATACTTAGATTTACATATATCGATACTGATTAATACCAATAGTTTTCCTTTTACACTCAGATGTCCAATAGTGAGCAAAACACTTTTATCTGCCAAGACTATATCATGTTCTGAGAAGTCCACTTGAAGCTGATGAAAATCTAATGTCTGTATTTCCAAGTTGGAATCAGTGACAGTTGAAAAGGCTTTTGTGAGGCTATAATATAATTTATCTTCCTCAGACTGTTGCTGTGACCACGACAGTTACGGGATGTGGACTTGCCAACACCTGCGACACACTTATCTCTCAGGTATTCATTCACCACCTGAATAAAAATCCATTGTTTATACAACTTGGTATTAATAACTACCATATTCATATAGCCTATTATAATATTTACATGTTACATCAAGATAAAAAAAATCCATAGCATATCCATAGTGTTACGTTCACAGAAGAAAACGGAGACAATATACACAAAAGGGTAATTTATTGTAACATGTAACTTAAAACCAGCAGATGAGATGAGAAACGGATGATGATGGTGGTTTAGTTCAGATAGCACATCCAGCACACACACACTTCCAGAAACAGATATAAGACGTAGAATTCTTCCATCCTTGCATAGGACTGACACTTGATGACAACAGTGTAGTAACACAGGAAAAATCCTAGTAGAGATTCAATGGGAGTCAGGTTGTTAGATACAGCAGTATGACAACATGTTTACATCAAGCTATGCTTAGCTGTACTTAATATACTAAAAATTCATATTTAGTACTTCTTAAAGGTGACATAGAATGATTGAACGGAGTATTTATCCTTGTTCTGTGATGTGACATGTAGACAACATTTTTTTTGTTTGGGTCTGTAATGCCTTAGAAGCTTCCTAAAAACATCTCTCAGATAGCTCTATAAGGGTGGGGTATTTTAAACAAGTGGTTTTGCACCTATTTGGCTCCCCCTACTGGCTTAACTTGCAATCTCATTACTGATTGGCTGACTTTGCTGCCACTCAAAAAATGTAGCCAATTATTTTAAAGTGGAGGGGCAGTGAGATGCCTGTGATGTCATAAGCATCAGTTTTTCAGATTGGGCCGTTTTCTGGCTGACATTTCTAAAAGAGAAATTTCTATGAGACTGAGATGTTTAGCATGTCTAGCACTTTTTGTATGTTTGTGAATGTGGGTAGACTACCATTATTCAACAAAGACAAGGTAAAAATGGTTTTTCATTCCCTGTCCCCTTTAAGATGTTCTTAAGAGTATCAAAGTGTACTTCACTGTGCTATCTTTGTATGCAAATTGAGTTCAAGTTTAATACAAGTGTTAACTAAATACATTTTTTAATACATAGATAGTATGTTAAAAGTGCATTTTAGTTCATATTCATGATGTCTCAAAATAGCACAGTTATAAAAAATAAACCCACTTTTTAATCTGCTACAGTCAGGCAGACGCTTCCGCAGTTTGATGGCAAAAACGAGAGGCTCAGAAAGAGTTTCTTCCCTTATTAGACTACTAAATATGGACATTAAACACACTGCACTATAGAGACTCTGGTAGTGTAGGGTTACCCAATAATCAGGGGTGCACATAACTGGTGCACAGGTGCCCATGCACGATTAAAATAAAAAATGTGCACCAGACACAGCAAAACAGATCTAATGTGATCTCTTTACTGATTTGTTTTTTTGATACGTTTTGTTTGCGCGCACTTCAAGCGCAAGCACGATACGCATCTTAAGGTTTCAGACAGCTTGCTATTACAAGCAACTGATAAGAAGAAGGTACCGGAAAATAGTGTGCAAAAATCTTGGAACACAGAGGGGGCGTTGACCAATCCATATGGCATTATCAAATATTCATAGGAGCCGGTAGGGTTTTTTTTATTCTTCACCACTGCGAATACGGATGAGATTATATGCACTTCTTAAGTCAAGCTTAGAGAAGATCTTAGCACCTCTGACGCCGGTTTCACGCCGCAAGCGTGAGCAGCGCATTAGCGACGTGTGTTTTTTTCGGCGCCCATGTTAACAAGTTAAAGCATGTAAACCGCGTCAAAAAGCATCTTAAAGAGGTTTTGTCATTAATGCATGTAAAATAAAGTAATGTAAACTTGAGATTTTTATACTTTTATTAAACTGCACAGTATGCACTGCAAACGCAGCCGGTGTGAAAACAATGGACAAACGCAGCAAACGCTCTTCTCACGCGGTGCTCATGCTACGCTGCTCACGCTGCTCACGCTTGCGGTGTGAAACCGGCGTGAGTTGTTCCGAGGCTGATGGGATGAAAGGAAGGTGGTAGCAAAACTTTTTGGTGATTTTGTTCAATGCTCGATAGTTGATACAGTATCATCATTCGTTCGCCTACTGCTTTTTGCTATATAATATGAAAGTATGAGGTTTCGGATGCAGCCACACTCCTGTACCATGGTACCATGTCCATTATATAACAGTATTGTAGAATGTGTAGATGTTGGTGTTTAACTCAATTTTTAATTTATATTGAAACATTAAGTTTATGTATTTTATCCTTTTCCAGACCTTTGGCAGTAAGAACCTTAAGCGTGTAGGGGAGATACTTCAGAGGAGTATAATCATCTTATTACTCTTCTGTCTGCCGTGTTGGGCCATACTCATCAATGCTGAGTCAATACTTCTCACGCTGAAGCAGGAACCAGAGGTGGCCAGGTCAGACTCTTCCAGAATATCCACAATATTACGAAGTTTAAAATGTGCATTACAATAACTTTCTAAACAGAAAGGTCAATTTGCACCTTATGAGTTTTTTACATTGTGAATGGCTGACTTTCTGTAAAAACATTCCATGTAGTAACAGTAACAGATGTAAAAAAATTAATGCATTTAAGATATTTTGAGGAATGTTTTTAACCAAACCAATCAGACGCCCCTTTGACATAGTATTCTTTATCCTACTATGGATGTCAACTGGTTTCGAATGGGTTTGTTTTCAAAGACATTTATACAGGTTTGTAACTCTCATTTTATTACACATCTGCAATGATTTGACTGTGAGATTGGTAGTCGAATCAGGCTTTTCCTGCCTAAGCATCAAATCTTTGACTATTCGGGATCACCCATACACCCCACCATTACAATGCAGATAGGTTTATTTAATAGTGGGTTTGTCCATATTTCACCCCACCATTGAAACAACCCAGCATAGATTTATTTAATAGTTGGGTTTGTTCTTTTCACCACACCATGGAAACAGCCCGTCATAGGTTTATTTAAAGGTTTGGTTTGTCCATATTTCACCCCACCATTAAAACCCTATGGTAAAGTCAAAAAATGTCAAAGTTTCATTAAAATACACTTGGCATTAAAGTCTATATGTGGCTTCTGATGACTACAAAAACAAACATTTTTGTTTTGTTACAATTTTAAAGCTACTGTAAATAATCCTTTAAGTATCACACTGTTGTAAGATTGTTATTGGTAAGGCTCTATTCTTACTCATTTTTCAGGATAGCACAGCTGTATATTATGGCTTACCTCCCTGCTGTTCCTGTAAGTTTAACAACATGTTTTTCTAAAACATTCAATGCTAGGGCTTTTATCTCTGCGTTTGGCTTGTTTTTGTAGATTGCAAATTTAAAAAGTTTCCTGGTGTTTTCTTTAAATTCTGCTTCTCATTTTTCACTACAATACATTTTATTTATTTAATCAGACAATCATCATTTAAAAAATATATTTGCTTGCTTTTATTACAAATGTATACTATTTATTTTGAAAAATTATTTTTACAATAAAAATAAAATGGGTATTTTAACAAATAAGTTAAAAATGTTGGGTTGTTTCAATACATGGTTGTATAACCAAAACCCAGCATAGGGTTATTTTTTATAATGAATTACATGCAAGGGTGTAACTTTGGTCGGGGGACACAAAATAGGGAAAAATGTTTTAGACTGCATTTACATACGTCTAGGGACTATGGTGATAAAAATACAGGACATAATTAAGTTAATTATAATGATAAATTCTGCCAAGAAGAATATGCTACTACGTATAAGGTTTATTTGTAAGGTTTACTGTTTTCTACATAAAATCGCCCTACATAATGTAAAAAAAAATGTGAAATTATTTTATAACTTGATATCTTTAATATTGACTGAGTAATGTCATGTCAGTAATTGAAATTGTAGTGAAATTAATGCTTAAACCAAACTGTGATGCTCACAATAAGATTTGAGATTTTAGTCTAGTTTTCACAGGCAGTCTCTCATTGACATACTGTATACTTACACAGATCAATAAAATAGCTTGTATTATTTTTATCATTATTCATAAGGTTTCAAAAATTGTATTCTTTGAAACAGTGCACTTGAGAAAACAGCTAAACTTTTCTTTATCAATGAAATTCTACAATGAATGACAACTATACATGGGTTTCAGCTGGCGTCACTCTCTTGTCTTCCGCCATTTTGAGGACCTGAAGTGGTCGCAAAAGAACTAGAAGCTATGCCTTCAATATGTTGTGAGCATCAAAATCGCTATTTTTACAACACTAAGAAGGCTCGACAAAACATGATATTTTGCTCGAAGTATCGCCTGTGTCTCTACACGTGAACTCGAGCATTGAGAACATTGTTTGTGAACAAAGAGTTTACTAAAAAGAAGGTTTTGAACAACTGACTTTGGTTGATTTGGCTTCCGCTCGCCGCCATCTTCCCAGTCTAGATGTATCGATCTGCGAATGGAACGTAAGGAGGGAGGAGAGTAAAGATGGATAGCTCCTAAAGCATAGTTCCATATAAATGCACAGATAATTCGTTGTTTTGTCGCAAGTGAAAAACAATATTGACCACCTAGTTGAAAAAGGAGCCTCATATGAGATTCATTCATTCGCATTCAGAAATCGATTATTTCCGTCTGGCAGGGATGACGAGCAGACACCATAACAGCCAAAATCAGTTGTACAAAACTTTCTTTTTATTAAACTCTGTGTACACAAACAATGTTCTCAATGTTCGCGTTCATGAGTAGAGATCCAGGTGATACTTCGAGCAAAGTTTCATGTTGTGACGCGCCGCCTTAGTGTTGTAAAATAGTGGTAGTTCGGTAGCAGCGAACAGCGGCTGGAAGAACGCATCAGGGATTGAGTAGGCATCACACCCAAACCAAGGTATATTTTTTTAAAGTCGCGTTTCTTTTCATGACAGTCGAGGTGCGACATGTTGTCTTTCGTAGCCATTTCCCGTATCCATAAGAATCATAGACAGTAAAAGATAAGAAATCCGTAAATCGTAGCAAGCCAGCCAATGCTTGGCAGTAGCCTACTGGTACTCGGTAGGTCCTCAAGATGGCGGCATAACGTAAAAAGTCACATGACTGAAACCCATGTATAGCAGATTACACAATACATTTCCATTGATTTCTTAAAGCTGTTGCAAGGGGAGAAGCTTTAATATAGATTACTGTTTAATACTAGTTTAGCATTCGTTGGGTTTCTGTCTCATCACAATCAACTCGATTCTCGGATGCATAAAAATACTTCCTTGGCATATTGTGTTACAAGATGTTTGGGTGTGTAACTGATAGAATTTTTAGTTTATGTTAATTATCTTATACAGGCTATGCAATTTAAAACAGCTTATAAAACTGCATTTATAGTAAGGAAATATGCAGATGTCATAGCAAATAGCTATAAATACACACACCTTGTTCTCTTCTGAAGTTCACTCATCACACAGCGACCGCACTAAAAACTAAAAAGAGTAAAGATGAGAGGGCCCACCTGAAGAGGTTGTGCATGCGGCACAGTCCATGGCTGGGGACTTCAAAAGTTTATGGGTTATTAGAATCATCTCCCCTTATGGTGCCCTGTCGACACAGGCTGATTCTTTCTTGTTCTGCTCGGTCCTGTTCTTCCTTAGCGAAGACAACGTGTGGTTAAAAAATCAAAACAAACGACTTTCAAAGTGGGGGGACAGGATTGGGATTTTGAAAAGTTGGGGGGACATGTCCCCCCCGTCCCCAGTGGAAATTACGCCCATGATTACGTGGCTCATTAGAATGCTTGATTCTGATTGGCCAGTCGCGACATTTGCAGGTTTGTTATTCATGGATAACAACCATTCATAACTAATAACACACAGTGCAAATAATTTTGACAGGTACAGTTTAATATTATACAAAACTTTAATATAAATATGTTTTCTTTTAATAACATATATATACACAACATATATATATATATATATATATATATATATATATATATATATATATATATATATATATATATATATATATATATATATATAACATATGTAAGTATGTATAACATGTATATTTGCAAATGATTAAACCCGAATAGTGCATTCATGACATTTGTCTAGTCTTATAACCAAAAGTAAACATGTTTTCCTCGTGGAAGGTATGAATTAAGTCATAAATGATATATTTCAAATCAATATTTAAGGTTCATTACCTTACTTATGAGGTAAATAGCCATGTAATATGCAGGATAAGCTCCTGCTTCACATCAGGTCCTGATCACATTTTCAGGGGTTATTTTAGTGATAACAACCGGCTGCCTATACATTATCCTTTACATATAACCAAACTATGGGTGCAAACAAGCCAGCATATTTAGAGTTTGTATAGCTAACACATTTATATATTTTTATATTGATGTTTCATTTAAAATGAACAGTGTTTTACAGTGTTATCTCTCCTTCGAATTCCAAGGCCATGTTTCTGCACGATCTTCAAGTGTGTTATCTGCAAAATCAGGTACAACCTTTATAGTCTCCCAATAATCCCAAAAAGTACAGCACTGTACTGTAAGAGCAAGAAAGATGTTAATCTGAATGTGATGTCATGTTTCAGGGGATCATCCTGCCCCAGATGTACACAGCGGTTGTTGCCAACATTTTAAATGTAGCGACAAACTACATTCTGCTTCATTCACTGAACCTAGGAGTGATGTATGTATGCAAGTCTGTTCAACATGTACTTAATCTTATAGATAATAATAAGATTTAGTTTTATTGCCAAGCCATACCGTTATTCCAATCACTTTTAAGCATCTCAGTGTATTTTTACAACTAGTAAGTAGCCATAGTCTATTCATGCACTATGATTTTAGCACTCGCTAGGGCAACCGAACCTGCATTGTCCCTGGCTGTCAAAACAAAAGCTTACTTTTTGAGTTGTCATCGTCATAGTGACAACAGCCAAAGCCAATGGTATACTAGGGCTGTCCGCATCATGTAATTTCAATGCTCAATTTAAAGGATAATGGAAACGCAGCTACTGTCTCCTGCTTGTTGGGTTAAGGTTTCTACTAATATGACAGCTAACAGCGAACGTCTTGGTTATTGAAGCTAGGGAACAGAGACAAATTGGGAACTCAGTTAGAGAGAGCAATCAGCTTTGATTGTTACGTAAATGAGCCAATGAATGTTGGCATGAAGTATTTACATCTGCTGGCACCAGCCCGCCAGGTGGGTATAAATCTCAGCAGGTGAACTGCATGTATTAGTTCCCTTTCCTGTCATTGTGACGTCATGTCCTGACCGACATATTGGGAGTGCACTTCACGGGACCAATCAACTCTGAGAAAGTTCTCAAATGCCAATGAACATGTCATGTAGATATTTTCATTTGCTGGCACCACCTCGCTGCGCAAGTATAAAATGAGCGGCATGTGCAATAACAAATCAGCTTTTTTCACTACAAAAGCAGGCAGATCAACTGCTATTGAGAAGCTCTCTATCCTGTTCGGAAGTACGCCGCAATGCTGAAGTTGGTTGGTGAAAAGGCACCACAGTGGAGGCTCATGGATTTCCACCTCTTTCCTTAAATTTTTGAGTGTTTGCATTGCCACTCCCCTGTGTGCTTCATCATTTCAGCACCACAAAGAGCAATATCCCTAAAAGAGCAGCACGGGTTGAGTTTGTGTCTTTTGAAGACAGCCATTCTCTCGTGTCACAGAGTGCATCTTTTTAAAGATGTAATTTTGTCCATGCAGTTTTGGATGTGGCAAGTACATGTGTCCTAAGGATGGTCACGATTGTTGTCTCTAGTGCTTAGAGTAAAGGATTGCTAATTTGCTTGAATTAATAAGGTCCGTTTTGATTTATGAATAGTTATTTTGAAGGACTTTTATTATGATACAGCCTTAGCGTGGATTGGCGTGTATAAGGCATGCTCTCTTTGCGCTAGGTGTATGTGTTTAAACTTTGCGGAGGACGCAGTCCGAAAATGCATGACGGTTTTCTCCCCCCATTAAGTTTTGTGCATCCCACTTGAGGGTTATAAGGTAAATAAAATGTTTTTGTATCGTTTATTGTGATGTTAGTAAATGTGTTTGAGTGACAGTGTTTGTTTTTATTGTTTGTGTTTGCTGTAGCTCTTACGTTGTCTGCATGAGTGTCACAAATAAAACACTAATGGAAACATCAGTTAATGAGTATTGACCATCATTCGAGTGGGGTAGTAAGAGCTTGGCCATTCATCGTTCGTGTCTGCTGCATTAACGATTGTTGTCCATGCTGACGGGTCTCTGAGGAGTAAATGTTCACGGGCAGCAGGTCGATTTCTGATGGTCAAAGAAAAAAATATGGTTTGTTTGTGGATATGGTTGTGTGAATTATGGATTGAAGCACTTGGCTGAATGTAACAAGGATCAGTACCCTTTGGGATCTCAGTTTATAATGAATGATTTCCATGAAGATGATGGTGTTACCAGCATACAAACAACAAAGGATGCAATCCAACTTGCTCAAGAAGCTCATGATCTTTGTGCCATTGGTGGCCTCAGACTCCATAAATTTGTGTCTAATTCTAATGCTGTGCTGGAAAGTATTCCCCCCTCAGAACGAGCAATCAATATAAAGGAGCCTGATATCTCATTTGATTCCTTGACAGAGCGAACATTGGTGATTCAGTGGAACATGGAACGTGATTGTTTTAAGTTTGATATTTCTCTCAAGGAACAGCCAGCAACTCGACGTGGAATCTTATCTACAATTGCATCATTGTATGACCCATTGGGATTATTAGCTCCATTTATTTTTCGTTGAAAGAAAATACTTCAGGAAGTCTGCAGGCATGGTACACGATGGGATGGAGAAGAGGTCTGAGCAACTTGAAGAAAGTGAATATCTTTCGTACATATGCCCGTCCTGGATTTGGAAAGGTAACAGAAGTAGAGCTGCATCATTTTTCAGATGCCAGTACTGGTGGCTATGGACAGTGCTTATATTTGAGATTGAAGAATGAAAGTAAAGATGTTCATGTCACTCTTGCCATGGGGAAGTCTCGTGTATCTCCTTTAAAGATTACAACTATTCCAAGGTTGGAGTTAACGGCTACAGTCGACGTTACAGAGTTTTTCTGGACTGATTCCAAGGTTGTTCTGGGATATATCAATAATGAGGCCAGAAGATTTCATATGTTTGTTGCTAACAGAGTACAAAGGATTAATTTAAGTACAGTTCCGCAGCAATGGCGGTATGTTCTAACAAAGGACAATCCTGCAGACCATGTTTCAAGAGGTCTTACTGTTGATGAAATTATTTCATCTGATTGGTTTACAGGGAAAAAGTTTTTATGGAATAAGGAGATGGTTCTTCCTGCCAACGAGATTACAGAATTACAACCAAGTGACTCAGAAGTCAGATGTTCTCAAATACTTAATACAAAGGCAGTGGAACAGGAAACTATTGTAAATCGCCTGTCAAAGTTCTCGTCTCGCGGGTAATAGGAGCAATTGCATGTATTCAACGGCAGATTTGTAAGGACAAGTCAAAGGGACTCTGTACAGTTGAGGAAAGAGGAAAGGCTGAGTGCTTTATAATCAAACTTCTGCAAAGACATGTGTTCGAAACTGAATTGAAGGCACTAAGTAAGGGTAGCCAATTGTCATCCTACAAGGAATTGTCAGCCTTGATCATTTTCTTGATAGTGATGGTGTGCTTAAGGTGGGAGGAAGACTCCGCAACTCTTCTCTTAGTCTGCCGAAACACACCACAATTATCCACAAGGACTATCATATTACAGAAATGATCATAGCTGATTTCCATGAAAGAATTTAACCTCAAGGTAAAGGATTCACCGTCAATGAAATTCGTTCAAGGGGTTTTCGGATCCCAGGGATAAATCGTGTTGTAGCATCTTATGTACATAACTGTGTTGTTTGTAGAAAACACAGGCGTCCAACAGAAGAGCAAAGGATGGCTGACCTGCCTTCAGAGAGAGTGAATCCTTCGCCACCATTCACTTTTTATGTTATGGATTGTTTCGGCCCATTTTCAGTGAAAATGGGAAGAAAGCATAAAAGATATGGATTGATCCTTACTTGTCTGTCTTCCTGTGCCATCCATATTGAGATGCTTGACTCAATGTCAACAGATTCCTTTCTTAATGGCCTGCGCTGTTTTATTGCCATACGTCGAGCTGTTATTAGCATGTTAGATCTGATCAAGGGAACAACTTTGTTGGGGCTAAGAACGAATTGACTGAAGCGCTCAAGGAATTTGACACTGAAAAGTTGAATAACTTCCTGGCTCTGAATCAGTGCGACTTCGTTATGAATGCACCATGTGCAAGTCATACAGGAAGTGTATGGGAGCGACAGATTAGGACTGTTAAAGGTGTCCTGCAGTCTACACTTTTAGTTGCTTCTGAAAGGATTGATGAGTCCTCTTAAGAGCGTTCCTTTATGAAGCCAAGTCAATTGTAAACAGTCGTCCACTCACTGTTGACAATCTAAGTGACCCAAATAGCCTTGAACCCATAACGCCAAATTATTTTCTTACCATGAAATCAACCCTTGCCTCAGCTCCTCCAGGCAAGTTCACTATAAAATATCTTTATGCCAGGAAAAGGTGGCGCAATGTCCAATATCTTGCTGAGCAATTTTGGAGCCGCTGGCGTAAAGAGTATCTCTCAAATATTGTAGTCAGACAGCTTTGGCATACCCCTAGGAGAAATTTGTCAATGGGAGATATAGTGATTGTCAAGGACAATGATTTACCTAGGCAAAAGTGGCTGTTAGGTAGGATCGTAGAAACAACCATAGATTCGGATGGACATGGAGTTAGGGTTCATCTTTGTGGCAAAAATCTTGGAAGGAAGGGAGAACGTCCAGGGAAGCCTTCTGTAATTGAACATCCTGTTCAGAAGTTGGTTTTATTGTTGGAGATGTATTAAAGATTTTTTTGTTTAGTTTTGTTTTTTGTTATTATCTTTGGTTTTGTATTGTTTGAAGTGTTATTGTAATTTTGAAATCATTTGTTTATTATAACTCATGATTTGGTGGGAGTGTCACGGGGTGACGATCTTTCAGGGCGGAACCAAAAGTTGAGGAAGTTTTGGTTCCGCCCGGATGTTTCCGTCCAGACCGGAAAACGGAAACACCGGACATCCGGCAGATTCACGGAGGCTGTAATCAGCCGATTGGGCACAGCTGTGCCTAGTTGAAGAGATCGCCTGGCAATTGGATGATTATAGTACAGAGAGGAGTATATAAAGCACAGTTAGAACACAGTTAGAGTGCTTAGTGTGTGCTGGGAAACGGAGCTGTGCTCATTGTTGGACGTGGTGGCTGTCTGCGGTTCTCTCTCTCTCTCGTTGCAGTCTTGATTGTGGATCTGCTGGAGTAAACAGGAAAATCCTATGGGTAAAAAGGAACTTGTTCTAACCAATATTGAAGGAGTAAAGCAGGAAGAAAATTGACCTTCTGGTACAACGTAAACAAAGGCTATTCGCCCCCAAGCGCAGTGGAGGACACCGGGCGCTTCCCTTGTTGTGGTGCACTTATAGTGTGAGGACGGAGAGGCCAACGACTACAGAAATCACTGTTACTATAAGTAGTGTGCTGTTGGAGTGCGAAGGGACGCAGACTAAGAGCTGTCCGTGACCCGGCCACCTGTGGAGAGAGAGCAGAACGAGAGTGAATCATTGAAGAGCAAACTGTGAACGTGATACCTACCCAGAAAGCTGTAAACAGCAGAGCCGGTGAGAAATACTCGAAGTCTCAGTAACAGTGTCTTTGTGTTCTAGCGGCCACCTGTGGAGAGAGAGCAGAACGAGAGTGAATCATTGAAGAGCAAACTGTGAACGTGATACCTACCCAGAAAGCTGTAAACAGCAGAGCCGGTGAGAATTACTCGAAGTCTCAGCAACAGTGTCTTTGTGTTCTAGCGGCCACCTGTGGAGAGAGAGCAGAACGAGAGTGAATCATTGAAGAGCAAACTGTGAATGTGATACCTACCCAGAAAGCTGTAAACAGCAGAGCCGGTGAGAATTACTCGAAGTCCCAGTAACAGTGTCTTTGTGTTCTAGCGGCCACCTGTGGAGAGAGAGCAGAACGAGAGTGAATCACTGAAGAGCAAACTGTGAATGTGATACTTACCCAGAGAGCTGTAAGCAGCAGAACCGGTGAGCAATACCCGAAGTCCAAGTAACAGTGTCGTTTGTGTCCTAGTGGCCGCCTGTGGAGAGCAAGGAGAAGCAATTGGAGAACAGACTGTGTAACGTGATACCCACCCAGAGAGCTGCAAGCAGCAGAGCCGGTGAGAGACACCTCAAGTGTAAGCTAACAGTGCTTTTGTGTAGCAGTGACTATCTGTGGGGCATAAGGAGAACGTGGACGGACGTACGACAGGGAACGTAAAGGCACGTGGGGCGAGGACCCCCTGCCGGCCCAAGGAAAGGTACACCGACAGTGGAGATCTTCCTTACCAGTCACACCAAAATTATTCTGCCTCCAGGACGGAAGAAGGAGGGCGCCACGGTTAGCAGGGTCCAGGCTGGAGTCTGACGTTTCCCGTTCTCCCCCAGCTTATGGTGGTTGGCACCCTTGCTGCCCTTGGCCTGTCTGCCGTGGCTGCAGTCTCCCTGGAGGGAGAAGAAGAGGCCTATTAGTTTTAATTTCCCCTTTCCCCAAATTCCCAGTTCTTTTAAATATTTAAACTAAATAAAGCTTGTTTTAAATTTTACTTACCTGTTCCCGTGTTTGTCTGGTCATTGGGTTGGCTTTGGGGACCTCCTCGAGGTGGGAGTGGCAAAGGGGCGTGGCTTTAGAGTAAACAGCCAGCCCCTGGTGGTGACAGGAGTGTAAAGGATTGCTAATTTGCTTAGAATATGTCGATTGCGGATCTGAGGTGATGGGTTATGTTTCTCTGGGACCGGCCAGTAGAGGTACTGATGGAGATGGCAGGGTTGTGTTCTACAGCATCTCCTTTCGGTACTCCCGATGAAGACTCCTTGTCTGTTATGCATGGGAGAGGGGCCGCCTATTTGTGAAGCCGCGGTGGATCTGCTCCCACCTTTGGGCAGGGTAGCGCAGCCCATGTTCGACCCAGAAATGACGGCTGTGCTCGTTTGGGGTGGCGGTCGGCTTGGAGTGACTCAACCTTCCCCACCTGCACCGTCTTGCCTTGATGATTGGTACTTGGAGCTGCTTGTGTCTCTCAGCACTCACCTCTGGTACCTTTCTTTCCCAAGGTGCATGACAAGCTGACTAGGTCATGGGGAGCCTCTTTCTCCTCTCATAACCGGCCTTTTCAGCCGTCACCGAAACTGCTTTAGCCTAGTGTAGCCTAGTGGTTGGAATGTTCGGCTTGTCACTTGTAACTTTCATTTCCCCCGAACGCTTCAGTTGTCATATGTCCAAGGAGCATCTGAAATAACTTCAGTGGGGGCCGTTGTCCTACATTCTAATGAACTCAACCAGTTGAGCACTGTAACTGTACATGTTCCTCTTTGAGGCATGTTGTAAGTTTGACCAAATCCAAAATCATTCAGAGATAAGAGACCCTCTACATGGGGCAGAGTTTGCTCTTGTCCCAGTTGACTTGAAGACCCAAACAGCACCATGTTCCTGTGTTTGCAAAGCTACTCCCAAGACTGTGCTACTATGAGCCAGTCTCCCCTTGAACACAAAGTGGAGACATGACCTGTGTCAAGGGAGAATTGAGAAATAAAACTATGTTTCCCTCAGGTCTATGGCTACAAACCAATGCTGTAGATAGACGCATTGGAAAATGCGCTTCTGCGTCAACATTTTGAACGACAAATTGTGAACCGCACACAGATCAAAGAGCACAGAGCCTGGATCGGTCGTAACCCACCACCTTTCTTATGTATTAAGAAGAAGGGCTGTAAAACCTAGATCTCATCTCAGC
Organism: Paramisgurnus dabryanus; assembly: GCF_030506205.2. NCBI lineage: Eukaryota > Metazoa > Chordata > Actinopteri > Cypriniformes > Cobitidae > Paramisgurnus > Paramisgurnus dabryanus. The sequence continues at coordinate 25,078,773 of NC_133354.1, forward strand.
TGGAGGGACCGGCTTTATTGTAACCTTTGCCAGTAGGACAGCGATTTCCGCTAGCATATTGTATCCTTTGCCAGTAGGACAGCGATTTCCGCTCGCAAGATGTGGGGATGCAGGGTGAATTGAATGACAAAGCTGAGTCTGATGGTGCGAAGAAGCCACCATGACAGACTGGGAAGCTCTAGCCAGACTCTCAGATACCATGCGAGCGTGACTAAAGGCACCACAGATGTACCCACAGTAGGGCAACCAAGCAGAGCCGAGGTGTGCGCTGTGGTTCGTAGTGGACTGAGCAAGCGGGGATTTTTACCCACTCAGCAGATGCAAATACTGCATGCCAACATATGTTGGCTCTTTTACATACAATCGAAGCTGATTGTTTTCTCTAAGTGAGTTTCCAATTCATTGTCATAATGTGACATAGTGACCGACTGAAAGGGAACCAAAGTTTCAAGAGTCAATCAAATAAAGGTAGTTCTATCCGCCTCACATTTTGAACGTCTAAAATGCATTTGGAGTGATCGGCTGGTAAGAATGTAATGGACATAAGTGGTGAGAATTAAGTGCCTTTAGTATACACAGGTATGTGTTTGTCCCCCCAGGGGCTCTGCTGCAGCTAACAGCATCTCACAGATTTCCACCTGCCTTCTGCTGTTTGCTTATATACGCTGGAAAAAGCTGCATGTCGAGACATGGGATGGTAAGAAATATAGAGAGCCACACACACAGACCAGAGGTCTTCAACCTTTTTAGTGAGCAAACGCTACCACAATGTATAGAAAAATCTGGAGGCTACTTCTGTGATATAGTCAACTCAAAACTTTTTTACTTTTATTTTATTTTACTTGTTGATATGTTTTATCTTTGTTTAATATGTTACCATATAGAAAAGAAGCCTAGCAAATATAAAATATGTGCTATGGTGAGCAACTTACAGCTGTCTCTGAAAGCCTCATGAATGTCTTGGTGGCATAAAGACAACTCTGGGAAATGCATTCGGAAAGCCTTCAAAGGCAGTGTAATGGAATTCTGTTTGAAATAGAAACAGAGGATGCCTTTTTGATAACTAATCCCATATTTAAAAACTACAATACTAATTTCTTGCTAGATATGCAATCAAAAGGTGTAAAAAGTAAAAATAAAACTTTATTTACACTAAATTTGTTCTTCAGCCACTTTCATGGCCGCCATTTTATTTTTTAGAACTTGACCAGGCTTGACCAATCACATTCCCCACACATGCATTACATTTTGGGACAGAACAATGAAATTATCTCAGGAGTCAGAAAGTAAAGCAAACATTGGATTTGTGCCTTGGAATGCTGCCTCTGAAGGCAGCATTTTAGAGCTTTCGGACGCAGCCAAAGCCTCTGTGCGGGCAACCCATGTTGAAGACCACTGCTGTAGACACTTATGTTTAAAATAATGGATGAATTTATTAATAGATTAAACAAATTATTATTATTATATTGTAACCCCAATAGACCCTTTTACTGTTTGTACACAATGATGACGTGGCAGCGTATGGGCGCGCATTTAGGCAACGGAAGTATCGTAAGAATCAACAGTGAAGCAACACAAACAGTAAGTTATTTTTTAAAAATGGACTTTATCAACATTTTCAACACAGCTACCAGATCCGTGTACTATAGTGGAGTGGATAAAATACGTTAGCAGATGGCCAAAAATAAAGTTGCCAGATACATATATACGTATATTAGTATATTATATTAGTGCAACCAAACGCAACAACGGGACATTTTGATGTTGAGAAACCGTTTTAATAAACTTTCTGAGTTGCTACCACGTTAGAACCAATGGGGAATAACACCACTTCCGTTGCCCAAATGCGCGCGCAGGCTATTTGATCACGTGAGCTGTAAAAGGGGCTATAGACACTGACAAACATTTCATCTAGTGATATACATTTCTGATATACATAAAGCTGTTTTTCTTGTAGGGGATCCTAAACTTTCCAAATCACTAGGTTTTGTTAGTGGTTTGATATATCAGTTTAAGAAGGTCCCCGGTTCGAGTCCCAGCTAGGGGCCTTTCTGTATGGAGTTTGCATGTTCTCCCTGTGTCAGCGTGGGTTAATTCCGGGTACTCAGGTTTCTTCACACAGGCCAAAAACATGAAAGTTAGGCAAATTGGAGATGCCAAATTGTCCCTCCCTCAACTTGTCTGAATAAAACTTGTGTATGGATTAACTGGTTCTCGCCATGAATATAGCTGTAGATGCTGGAATGGCTTAAAGAAATAAAGGAAGAAGAAGAAGATCCATCAATGTCATTTAAGCTCCTTTATTTTCTAAGTGATTTATTGACTCCTTTTTTTGACACACTGGTAACCACATCAGACATTATTGTATCCTGCAGATATGGATTGCGTCTTTTTGCATTGTTCGGATTGTTTTATCGATTAATAATAACGAGAGATATGGGAACTGTAGTGTGTACACATGGGGATGCAGTGGTTTGTTAGTGTGCAGTTATGTGTTTGTCTTTGTCTACCCCTACAGGTTGGTCTACTGCAGCACTACAGGAGTGGGGCTCTTTCATGAAACTGGCCATACCCAGCACTCTTATGGTGTGTTTTGAAGGGTGGATCTGGGAGATTGGTGGTTTCCTTTCAGGTGTGTAAGCGCTGTAAGCTTGGAATATGCATTGATCAGTATACTTGCCTTTTGTTATAAACTGATTTAAAGTTTTCCTTTTGATCTTTAACATAAAGTGAATCTGCAATTATCTAATCCCTTAAATTCTTGAAAGTCAGTGTATTGTTAATCATTACTTTGCTTGAGCACCACTGAAGATTGCCAAGATCATAAAGGTTTTATAGCTTGCAAACTCATCTCTTAAATTGTGTTGTGACACAAAACACTGTAAAATCTCCCATTATTTCTTGAATTCAACACAGATTTATACACAACAACATTGTGTTGTATTTTCAGAGTTTATTTAAATATCTGGTTTAAATGTATAACTATGATTTTCTTCTATCTTTAATTCTGTGTTTATGTCACTTTTTATGTTACTGAATATAAACTATTTAAGATATGAATGTATCAAATCATCTGCAATTAAAACGCACACATATGTCTTAGCCCCACCCCTTTCTGATGATTGGCAGGTATGCTGGGAGAGGTGGATCTTTCCGCCCAGCATGTGTTACTGGAGTTGGGTACCATTACTTACATGGTAAAAAATGTTATGCAACTTTATGCAATAATACTTAAAAATGTATTATCATATTGACTGTTTTATTTGGTTAATCTTTGCTTTTGCTTGTCAGACATTAAAGGGCATATATTATGCCCATTTTACAAGATTTAATATAAGTCTCAGGTGTGCCTCGAATGTGTCTGTAAAGTTTCAAATTAAAATACCCCGCAAAAAAATTATAGCATATCCAAAATGCCTCTATTTGGGTGGGAGCAAAAAAGCGCGGTGTGTACCCTTAAATGCAAATGACCTATAGCTCCTCACTCCCTTATCAGCAGACAGTGAGCGCTTTTGGTTAAAATAGATCTGATTTCTGTTTCTTTAGCCGCATTAGCAACACAACACTAACAAACACATTTAGAAAAGCTTTTGGGTAAAATTAACCAGTCAGTCTGTGGCTGTGGACGGTGCTGTGTTTGTGTGATGCACATTAACAAGAAAATCAAAACATCATATCTAATGAGACACCTTTGGTTTGATGGGGATTTAAAAAAGAAAGAAAGAGAGAGTCTGTATTTTAATTTTTTTTACTGCTACACATTTACTGTATGTCCAAACACCTTGTAAAAGTAGATTTTGCACAATATGTGCCCTTTAATAAAGTTCGACAAAAAAGTATTTTATAAACAAGTTGTTTATTTGAAGTGTTTGTGAACATGACTGTGTGTGTCATTAAACATGTTTTGTTTAGTTCCCATTGGGTGTGCAGGCAGCTGCATGTGTTCGTGTAGGTAACGCACTGGGGGCCGGAGACACTAACAGGGCCCTGATCACCAGTAAAGTGACTCTTATGATCTCAGGTCAGTAAAACACCAAAATATCCACAACTGCTCATAAAAGACAGCTTTGTGGTCTCTTTTCTTGCTGTATTGAAGGGTGTATCATTTTTATTGTGTACTTTTATTGTATTGCAGGAATTTTATCTGTTTTACAGGGAATCGTGCTGGGTTCTGCAAAGTCTGTGGTGGGCTACATCTTCACCTCTGATGAGTATGTTACTGCTGTCATAACATACATTTACAAACATTTTAGGATTGTGTCAAACAATTAGAAACAAAGACACAGATGGCCCATTGCAATGCTGTTTACAATATTTTATTGACTATTTTAACAGGAGGATAGTGGCGATTGTCTCATTAAATCTCACCCTCTGTGTTTTCCTACAGTTTTTTGATGGTCTTGTGGTAAGTCAGTAATAAAAGCCAGTGTTTAGCTAAAAAACAATGCTTAAATCTTGTCCCTAGCTGTCACTGGGGTGGTACCTTTTCAAAAAGTACACATTTGCCCTTTACTTTAATGTGCATTAGTACATTATGAGGCAGTTTACCGGACAGTGATTATAGTAGTCCTAGACTAAAATACATGTAAAAGCTGTCCAAACTGAAAACAACTTGCACTGACATATCTTAAAATACACCAGTGCCCTTTGTTGCCTCAAAATGCACACAAGTAATGTTTTTAGTAAGGCATGTTTGTTAAAACTAGTTATATTTCCTAATTAAAATAAGGCCTAGGCTTATGCTTATCTCTGGCGGGAAACCATCCCCAAAAGAACATAATGGTGTCATATCTAAATGGTACATGATAGGAGCCTTTTAAAGGTAAAAACCCCAGTGATGGGATATTTACATTATATATCTCCATAAAGTTCTTAATATAATAGTTTTTCACATCTATGATCTATGTGTTCTGAGATAATGTCACAATAACTCTTTATAAGTTAAAATGCTTGGCATATCTCCTTTCTAAAGTCATAAAACCTGAGTAGAAAATCTCTACGGTTCATCTCTGTATACTGTACCTGTATGATGTGTGTTGTGTTTTAGTGTGTGTGTTCAGGTATTCTTCTGGGTGCTGGGAAACAGAAGATAGCAGCATTGTCCAACTTGATCTGCTACTATTGCATTGGGTTACCGGTGGGAATATCACTGATGTTCTTGGCTGAGCTCAGGATACTTGGTACAGCTCTCTCACATCAATAAAGATAACTACCAAATAAAGATTAAGAATTGAGATATGTGGCATGACAATAATGTAATTGCTATTGTTTTTATATTTGTGGATTGTAAAAGAATCAATGTGCGCTGGACACTTTTTGGAAGTTGGCTGTTCACACTGCAACACAACTTATCCATTCATTTTTTTAATGGATACATTTTTCGGTGGATTGAAAATTTGTGGTGGAATGTATTTTTGTTTGCAAATGACAATTTAAATGTGCATTGTGTAACTTTTAGAAGCTCTCTTGACAGAAATGTAATATATTACTATATTATCAGTGGTGTATATAGACCTTACATAATGAACTGTATTGTTTCTATTACCTTTAAACATAAAGACATTTTAATATCATATGAACTTACTGTCAAGGGTGTATAAACTGTACTCATCATGATATCGCTAAGTAGGACATGTTTCAATCAACATCACTGGAAGTCGTTGACCAACCCATTGTACCTCTTGTATCAACCAATCAGGTTGCAGAATTAGGGTCAATGTAAGGTTTAGCCTTGGGACTGGGTTGGGGTTTTGTATACCATTCTTTTCCAACAATTATTTTACTTGTTTGAGGGATGTTATGGTTATTTTTTGTAGGGTAGGGTTTCAGTAAAGACTATGGGCCCTATTTTAACGATCTAAGCGCATGGTCTAAAGCGCATGGTGCACAGTCTAAAATTATGCTTCTGAACACACTTTTGCTATTTAACGACAGGAGCTGAAACGTTTCAGCACTCGGACAGCGCCGTGATTGTTTTGAAAAGCATTACAAAAGGTTCTTATCTCACCATATCCAGAGGTACAGAGTCATCATATAAAATAAATCTGTGGGGTAGAATTAAAAAACATTTAAAACTAAATGCAATAATCTTTTTTTTTTAATTTTAAAACATTTGTGTGCTGCTGCTTATCCATGTGTGTAATAAGCAAACTTTCGTTGTCATCCGATTTATAGGCGCATATTACTAACACACTTTTTAGATAACAAAAACAATATTGCCCATAGACTTAAGACCAGGTTTTAGTTGATGAATGGCATAATCTATAACAATGCGCCTGAACACACCCCCTTTTCAAGCCAGCACGCCTTTGGGCGCACAAATGGGCGCAAATGCATTTGCTATTTAAACAATATTGGACATGAAAATTATATATGTAGCAGGGCAAAACTAGCAAAAAACACTTGCATTGTGCATTGCGCTGCATTGCGTCGGTGTTGATAGGGTTCTATGTTTTAGATAGAAAGTCTGTTTCAGCACCAACAAAAAATGTTGATCCAACAACCATCAACTCGACCCCAAATTTGAATGAATACAGATTCAGACCATCAGTTAAACAGCACCTAGCTAACAATAGCACCATAATAGCATCACTAAAACACACTTTTTTGCATTCATTCAGGTTTGGGGATTGGCCTCTTGATCTCTGTCATTATTCAGGCCTGTTTCTTCACTACTCTTATCTTCAAGCTGAATTGGAAAAAAGTTACAGAGCAGGTAGGAAGACACAAGTCACAAGTGCACTGTGTTTTTGCAAGTGTGTTCAAAGTGTTTGGTATCATAACGTGTTGACTGATAACTTCTATAGGCCCAGAAACGCGCAGGCACACATTCAAAGGTGTTGTGTGCGCGAAAGAAGCCATCAATCGGGCAGTCGGTGGTTGATACTGTGGTGTCTGAAGGGCAGGGTGATGAGCAAATACCTGATGCTGGAACTTCTGCATGTATTCCTGAACCCTGGGATGACATAACTGGAAACAAAGTAATTAAACATAATTACATTTATTATTTTTCATATATACACAAATAAGCTATAACATTATGACCACCCCTAGCCTATAGAGCAATAAGCGCACACGGGGTCTCATTTATCAACAGTGCGTAGAAAATGTTCTATATTTTGTCCTATGAATAAAATTTAGTATGTGCGTAAAAAAAATCTGTATTTATCAAACGGGCGCACATGGTTCTTACGCCCATCAGTAAGTAATCCTTGTTGATATTTTGAGAAATGTTTGTAACCAAACCATTCGTGGACCGCATTTACTTCCATAGTATTCTTTTTCCTACTGTGGAAGTCAGTGGGGTCCACGAACGGTTTTGTTACAAACATTTCTCAAAATATCTTCCTTTGTGTTCATCAGAACAAAGAAATTTATATGGGTTTATAACAACATAGGAGTGAGTAAATGAAGACAGAATTTTCATTTTTGGGTGAACTATCCCTTTAAGCAGGCTGTGACTTAAGATTCCTAGTGCATCACGTTGATGGTCGAGCATGAATACGCTGATTACATGTAGGCCCTGTTAATTGCCCCATCCCTATGTTACTGGCCCGTAAAGGTCATTAATACTTAGTTACTTACACCTACCGCCCAACTTTGGGCATAGGCCGTGAACAAGGGCTCTCCAGTTGTCCTGGGCCAACTTTTCTAACTGTCCCCATGTATGGCCAGACCTCTTCACATCTGCATCCAGGTCAAGGTCCCATTAGGCCTGCCTTTCTTCCTTTTCCCTTTTGGGTTCCAAAAGAGGGAATGTTTTGCTGTACTGGATGCAGGTTTTTGAAGGATATGGCCAACCCATTTCCAGCGTCTTTGGAGGATCTCTTCCTCAACAGGCTGCTGTCCTGTTCGCTGCCACAGCTCCAGGTTACTGATGGTTTTTAGCCAGCGTACCTTTAGGATTCATCTGAGACAGGTGTTGATAAATAACTGGATTTTCTTAATGATAGTGACTGTTGTTCTCCAGGTATCTGCATTGTACAGTAGAACAGGCTTTATCATGGAGTTAAAGATCCAGATCTTGGTGTTCCTAGGCAGCTCAGAGGATCCCCAGACTTTCTTTAGCTGGTGGAAAGCTGCCCTTGCCTTTCCAATCCGCACCTTCACATTCACATCTATCCCTCCCAGCTTGTCGACTATACTGCCAAGATAGGTGAAGCTTTCCACTTCCTCTAGTACTTTTCCTTCTAGCATGATGGGGGCCATATTGTTTGTTGACTTGTTATCTTGCTCTTCCCTTTGTGTATAATGAGTCCAAGTTTTGCTAAATGAGTTGTGATGATATTAGTCTTCTCCTGCATTTGTTGCTGGGAGTGGGAAAGATGTGCCAGGTCATCAACAAAGTCGAGGGTGATGTCAACACATCCAATTGTGTCCAAGATGTCCATTAGATGCCATTCCTCCTCTGGGCAGTTGATGTCTTCATAACCCAATCTATTGGCATCTGACAGGCATCAACAGGCATCCTTGTCTCACCCCTGTTCGCACTTGGAAGGGATTGGTAAGCCGCTGGCCATGTACCACTCTTTAGATTATTCCCTCATATGAGTTCCTGATGATGTTAGTGATCTTTGCTGGTATCCCATAGTGTCTCAACAGACTCCAGGTGGTCTCCCCATCAACACTGTCAAATGCTTTCTCATAGTCAATACAATTGACATAGAGAGGTAAGTTCCACTCCAAGGACTGTTCCAGGATAATCCACAGGGTTGTTATCTGGTCAGTGCAGGATCTACTTTTCCTGAAGCCAGCTTGTTGGTCTCGGAGATGTGGGTCAACCACATCTTTTATTCTGTTTATGCGGGCGCCCAAGAGATTGTGGTCAGATGCAACATCCGCTCCCCTTTTGACCTGCACATCTTCAAGAGATCTTCTGTACTTGTTCTCTATGCAGACATGGTCGATCTGGTTTTCTGTCATCAAGTCTGGTGACACCCAGGTTACCTTATGTATTCTTTTGTGTTGGAAGAATCTTTTGCAGATGACTAGGTTGGTAGTGGCACATAGATTGGCAAATCTCTCGCCATTCTCATTTATCTCCCTAGGCCTTGTTTTCCCATTATTTCCTCATACCCCTGGTTGTTACTGCCATTCTTAGCATTGAAGTCACCCATGCCCAATACGATGATGTTTCGTATTGGGCATGCCTGGATGATGGTCAGTAGCCTGTTATAGAAATCCTCTTTGAATTCGCTCTCATTGGTTGGGGCATAGCATTGGATGATATCCATGTTGATCCTCCTGTTTGTTGTGCAAAAGCAGGCAGTGAGGATCTGTGGGCCATGTGCCTCCCTTCCAATGAGAGTTTTCTGCGCCATCTTTGTCAACATCAGGGCCACTTCCTGGCTGTGGGGTGCGTTTGCTTCCTTGTGTCCCGAGAACAGCAGCAGCTCCCCTGTGGCTAGCTTCTTCTGACCATATCTAAATGCATTTAAATAGAGTGAATCATGCAGTGAAAGAATGCATTCTGTCTCAAACAGCACACTTGTTAATGGGTTTTTAAGGAATTATGCATTGTCTTGTAGACACAATCCCAAAAAATGTATTCCTTTAGTTATGAGATCATCTTGAATTTCACATTAAATTTTCAAAAGCAACCGAACAGAATGTGGGCTGCTGACACAAAACCTGCATGTGCCCAAAGGTCCAACAGTTGGTTTGGGCCCGAATGGGCTGGCCCACTCTGGCCCATTATGGAATTAATGAGGTCAGTCCGCTAGTTAGGGCTGCTCACAGAAAGCCAGAGTTGAGCCCTAAGTTGTGGGCTTTACTTGTGAAAGGGACATGAAAGAGTTAAATGTCACGTGATCATGGTGGAGGGTCACGGGATTACCTGGAAATAGGAATAATAGTCACCTGTTCACTTAGTGTGGTAGCGAGAGGGGGTGAGTCAGGACGATGTATTCTTTGTTGACCATATTTACATATTAACAACTTTTAAACCTGAAGAAATATCTGTCTGTGCAATAAAATGGGACTATTAACAGCTGTTTGCCTCACTGATAGTTCATTATATGTGTCGCAAATGCATTGAGTTCGGGCTTCAGCCTCTCAGCGGCCTTTTAACAACGTAAGGTAGCCGCTACATTTTGTCAACAAAGATCTTCACTTCTTGGCGGACGCATCGCGTCACGGAGTACAGGATTCTGCTCAACTGAGATGAAAGCAAAGATTGAACATCGCGTCACGGAGTACAGGATTCTGCTCAACTGAGATGAAAGCAAAGATTGAACATCGCGTCACGGAGTACAGGATTCTGCTCAACTGAGATGAAAGCGAAGATAAAACGCCAACGAGAAACGTCAAACAAAGCTCCGAAGAGAAGCACGCAAACAATCACCGCATAGGTAAGCCTGTTGGGCTTTTTACCACTGAGCTGTGCTGGTTTTGAGAGCGCGCTGTTAGTGTTCGGAATGTTGTTTATCCATTGGGGATGGTCGCGCGGTTGTTTTGTTTGTTGTTTGGCTTTAGTTGGTTTTGTCCAGAGCTCTGGTGTTTGAAATAGGTTGTTTGTTAATTCGTTTGTTGTGAAAAATAACGTTGCAATGTTTTCTGGAAGTTGATGGTGTTTGCCTAAGTTTCGTTGTGATGCTTTGAGAAGTTTGAAGTAAATTGTGATTGTTGTTGATGCGTTGGAAAGCACACAAACATGAGTGAAGCGAGTGCTGATGACGTCATGGAGGGTGAAAAACGAGTATCCAAACCCACTGTAAAAGTCTTGGCAAACCACATTGAAAGTTTGCAAAAGCAACGAAAAACAAATGTGAACAAAATGAAAGGGTTGATTCCAAAGATAAAGAATTTGATGACAAGAAACGAAAATGCCTCTCAGGTGCAAATGCTGTTTGAAACTCTTGTTGAATTGTGTGAAAATGCCAATAAGCTGCATGATATGTTGATTCCCTTACTTCCTGAAGATGAGCAGGAAAAGCAAAATGAATGGTTTTTGAATGTCATGAAATATACTGATACATTTAAAGATGCAGTTCAAAAGTGGTTGAAGACGCTGGAGGAGAATGTTACTCCTATTCAGTCTGAAACTGTTGCAACACAGGAAGAGTTTACTATTCCTCAAGCGACCGTCCAAGCTTCATCTATTGTTACATCAGATAATTTGCAAGATGACATTAAACCTAATGATAGTGTCTCAAATGTGGGGAGCAGATCATTTAAAAATCAGAGCTCAATTAGTGAAAGAAGATCTGGTGTGTCATCTACTTCTTCTGTACGTCTCAAAGCAGAGGCTGAGTTGGCTGCATTAAAGGCACGACAAAAGTTGTTGAAGGATAAACATGAACTTGAGGATCAAGAGGAGCAGCTAAGAAAAAGAAAGGAACAACTTAATCTGCAAGGAGAAATTGAAGTTCAAATGGCCAAACTGAATGTTTTAAAATCCCAGAGTGTGTCAAGCGATAAATCTGGACATTCAGGAGGAAAACGTTCCAACTTGGAGTCAGATCGAAGGAAAACACAGATTCTTAATGCCAGTGCTAAATCATTTGTTCCTCAGACTTCAGTAAATGTGTATGGATCAGTGCATGACCAATTAGGATCCGGAGTAAGGCCTAATGGAGGAGTTGTACAACAAGGGACACAAGGAGATGCATTGGGTCCATATGATGAAGATGAAGTGCAGAGCAACCTTTATGGTGTAATGAGAAAGCAAAACGAAATAACAACACTTTTGTTAAAACAGCAATGTTTGTCATCCTTGCCCAAAAGAGATCTGAAAGTGTTTGATGGCGACCCTTTTCAGTATCATGCATTCATGAGAGCCTTTGTGAACAGTGTTGAGAGTAAGACTGATAACTATAGTGATTGCCTGTATTACCTTGAACAATATACTGTTGGTCCACCAAGGGATTTAGTACAAAGTTGTCAGCATATTGACCCACACAGGGGATATGTGAGAGCCAAAGATCTGTTGCACAAACATTTTGGAAATGAACAGAAAATTGCATCTGCTTATATGAATAAAGCTCTGTCATGGCCTCAGATCAAAGCTGAAGATGTTAATGCTTTACAGGAGTACAGTCTTTTCCTTAGAGGCTGTGGTAATGTCATGGAGGAGGTACAATATATGTGTGAGTTGAATATGCCAGCAAATATGATGATTATTATAAAGAAACTCCCTTACAGACTTCGGGATAAATGGAGAACAATGGCTTGTGAATTACAAGAAAGACGCAACCAACGAGTTTCCTTCATTGACATTGTCAACTTTATAGAGCATCAAGTCAAAGTGGTAATGGACCCAGTGTTTGGAAATATACAGGATGATCCTGTAGCCAAGAATAAGGATGTGAAAAGTAAATTTCTTTCTCGTCCTGGAATAAAACGAACCAGCTTTGCTACCACTGTGATTGCTGCACGCAAAGGGAGTGAATCTGAAAAGACAGGAGAGGTAAAGGTTGGTCCTGATAAGAAAAAATGTCTCTTCTGTGAAGGTGCACACACATTGGGTATGTGTCCTCAGTTGGGAAAGCAATCCCACAATGAGAAGTTTAACTTCTTAAGATCAAATAGAGTTTGTTTTGGCTGTTTGAGCATTGGGCACATAAGCAAAGAATGCAGAAAACGTCTTTGTTGTGATGTTTGTGGTCTTAAACATCCCACTTTGCTACATATCTTTCCAAAGGAAAAGACTCTTGATACAACTGAGAAGAAACCGAAGATGGCAGTGAATGATGTTTTGATTTCCAGTGGTCTTACTGGGGCTGGGGACTATGATTGTAAACTCCCAATTGTGCGTGTACAGATCAAAGCAAAGAATGGCAGTAAAATTGTTACTACTTATGCCTTTTTAGATCAAGGGAGCACAGCTGTGTTTTGTACTGAGAGTTTAATGAAAAAACTTAACCTCACAGGAACCAAAGTGTGTATACTCTTAAGAACTATGGGACAAGAAAAGGTTACGAGTAGCTATGCTCTGTCTGAAATGGAGGTAGCAGGATTGAATGGGAATGACTTTTGTGAATTGCCTCGAGTTTACACCCAAGAAAGTATGCCTGTTCACAAGAGGAATATACCTAAAGAAAGTGACCTGCAAAGGTGGCCCCATTTAAACTGTGTTCATTTACCTGAGATTGAGGCAGGGATTGAGCTGCTGATTGGAACCAATGTTCCTAAAGCTTTGGAACCATTGGAAGTTATCCGCAGTGTGAATGATGGACCCTATGCAATCAAAACAATGTTAGGATGGACTGTTAATGGACCACTATATGGAGATACTAATGATGTAAAGGATTGTGCTCAAACAGAGGTCATGGTCAATAGAATTTCAGTTCTAAATCTGGAAGACATGTGGCAACAGCAGTTTAAAATGGACTTCCCTGAATGTATCCAAGATGAACAAACTAGCTATTCAAGAGAAGATCAGGAATTTATGGAAATGGTGACAAATTCTGCTGAGCTTGTTGATGGGCATTATGAGATCGGCTTACCTTTGAGGAAGAGAATTCATATTCCAAATAATCGGAGAATTGTTGAACAACGTGCTTTACACCTTAAGAAGAGACTTCAAAAGGATTCTGTCTTTCTTACTGACTATAAAGATTTTTTGAAGGATATGGTTTCCAAAGGTTATGCAGAGCAAGTACCTGCAAAGGATTGGATGCGTAGTGATGGGCAAATTTGGTATATCCCGCATCATGGTGTCTACCATCCCACAAAGAAGAAAATCCGTGTGGTGTTTGATTGTGGAGCGAGTTATCAAGGAACATCACTTAATGCTCAACTCTTGCAAGGACCAGATCTCACCAGCTCACTCATTGGAGTGGTGACGAGATTTAGAAAAGAACCTGTGGTGATTATGGCAGATATTGAGTCAATGTTTCATCAAGTAAGGATACCATCTAAGGATGCTGACTTGTTAAGGTTTCTTTGGTGGCCTGATGGGGATTTAAGCCAAGACCCTACTGATTTTAGGATGTTAGTGCATCTATTTGGAGCAACATCATCTCCTAGCTGTGCTAATTTCGCTCTAAGGAAATGTGCAGATGATCATAAGGAAGAGTTCAACAAGGAAACAGTGGATACAATTCTACATTCTTTTTATGTTGATGATTGCCTTGTTTCAGTTGCTACTGTTGAACAAGCGATGACATTGTACCAGGAACTTGTATCCTTATGTGCCAAAGGTGGATTCAAGCTAACAAAATGGATGAGCAACAGATGTGAAGTCATGGCAGTAATACCTGAGGATCAAAGAGCAAAGACAGCAAAAGACTTGAATATTGAACGGGAATCTCCATTAGTCGAGAGAGTGTTAGGGATGCAGTGGTGCATTCAGTCTGACACATTCAAGTTCAAGATTGTAATCAAAGATAGACCTATGACTCGAAGAGGAATACTGTCCATGATTAGCTCGGTGTATGATCCTTTGGGAATTGTGAGCCCTGTACTATTGTCTGCTAAGAAAATATTGCAGGACCTCTGCAAAGGAAATTTAGGATGGGATGATGTCTTGCCTGAATTAATTGTTGAAAAATGGAAAGGCTGGCTTCAAGAACTTCATCTTCTGGAAAGCTTTGAGCTTACAAGAGGTTTAAAACCTCCAAACTTTGGTGACATCGCCTCTGCACAGTTACATCATTTTTCAGATGCGAGTAAGGATGGCTATGGAACGGTGACATACTTGCTAACACGCAATATGAATTCTGTAGTACATTGTGCTTTTATCATGGGAAAGTCAAGAGTAGCCCCAATGAAGTGTGTTACCATTCCACGCATGGAGCTCATTGCTGCTACAATGGCAAGTCGTATGGATGTTATATGGAGAAAGGAATTACATCTGTAGCTTCAGGATTCTGTTTTTTGGACAGACAGTGCTTCTGTTCTCAAATACATCAAAAACGAGACTTCACGATTCAAAATCTTTGTAGCCAATCGGGTGACAGAAATTCTCAAGGCTTCACAAGTTTCACAGTGGAGATACGTAGATACAGTAAGCAATCCAGCTGATGTTGCTTCTAGAGGATCGACTGCTAAAGTCTTTCTCAAAAACAGGACATGGACATCAGGTCCTGCCTTTCTTCTTCATCCTGAAAGTGAATGGCCTGCCAATCTGAATGACCTTGAAAAGCTTGAAGTGGATGATCCTGAGGTCAAGAAAGGTATTGAGATTAACTCTGTGCAGCTTCATGAAGAGGATGACAAGCTTGCACGTTTCATTAATCACTTCTCTTCTTAGTTTCATTTGAAAAGGGCAATGGCTTGGATTTTGAGATTTAAAGGGATAGTTCGGCCAAAAACGATATTAAACCCATGATTTACTCACCCCCAAGCTGTCCGAGTTGAATATGTCCATCGTTTTTCAGACAAACACATTTTCGGATATTTTAGAAAATATTTTAGATCTTTCTGTTCATTAAATGTAATGTCACGGGGTCCAGCAATAGTCCACGACCTTCAAGTCCAAAAAAGTGCGTCCATCCTTCACAAATTAAATCCAAACGGCTCCAGGATGATAAACAAAGGTCTTCTGTGGGTAATCCGTGCGGTGTTGTTGTAGAAATATCCATATTTAAAATGTTATTAACGTTATAAACTACCTTCCGGTAGCGCCGCCATCTTAGACTCAGGTGAGAGTATTAGCGTAGTGTACGCACTTTTCTTAGTGACGTATGACAAATTCGGAGGGCGGGGGCACAGAGCAGCAGCAGAGAAACTCTGTACGCTGCGTAAGCTCTCATCCTGAATGCGGATCACTCCAAGATGGCGGCGCTACTGGAAGGTAGTTTATAACGTTAATAACATTTTAAATATGGATATTTCTACAACAACACCGCACGGATTACCCACAGAAGACCTTTGTTTATCATCCTGGAGCCGTTTGGATTTAATTTGTGAAGGATGGACGCACTTTTTTGGACTTGAAGGTCGTGGACTATTGCTGGACCCCGTGACATTACATTTAATGAACAGAAAGATCTAAAATATTTTCTAAAATATCCGAAAATGTGTTTGTCTGAAAAACGATGGACATATGCAACTCGGACAGCTTGGGGGTGAGTAAATCATGGGTTTAATATCGTTTTTGGCCGAACTATCCCTTTAAGAAACTGCTCTTATCTCTTAGTCAGAAGAGGAAACTACTGAGACTTGCTTCAGTTCAATCTGTTGTGCAACAAGGAAATTCTTTGGAAAAGGATATGGAGATTTTCAAAGGTCAACTCAAAAAATCTCATCTCTCACCAGAAGAACTAGAGACAGCCAAGTTGGAGATTATTAGACTTTCACAAGAGAAGATGTTTCCTGATGAACTTGCTTGTCTAAAAAGAGGGGAAAGTGTCAAGAAAAGTAGCTGTATTTATGGACTTTGTCCTACGCTTAATGGTGTTTTGAGGGTTGGTGGCAGATTAAGTAGGGCATCAATGCCTGAAGAATCCAAGCATCCAGTCATTCTAGCAAAGAATTCTCACATCTCTGATATTCTCCTGAGACACATACATGAAGAAGTAGGACATTGTGGTCGTAATCATATGTTGTCTAAATTACGACAAAAATATTGGATTACAGGTGCAAGTACAGCAATAAGAAGTGTACTATCCAAATGTGTCATATGTCGAAGACTGAATTCACTTCCAGGATGCCAACAGATGGCTGATTTACCAGCAGACAGAGTCACTCCAAATGTGCCACCATTTACCCATGTTGGGGTGGATTATTTTGGACCTTTCGAGGTAAAAAGCAGAAGAACTGTGGTGAAAAGATATGGAGTAATTTTTACCTGTTTAGCCATACGGGCTATACATATTGAAGTGGCACCCTCCTTGGACACAGATTCATTCATAAATGCACTTCGACGTTTCATTGCAAGACGTGGTCAAGTCAAAGAACTCCGATCAGACAATGGAAAGAACTTTGTTGGAGCAGAGCGGGAACTAAGAGTTGCTATACAGGGATGGAATCAGGGTCAAATTAATGATGTCCTCCTTCAGAAAGGTATTAAATGGTCATTTAATCCCCCGACTGGATCACATTACGGAGGAACCTGGGAAAGGTTAATTCGATCTGTACGGAAAGTTTTGAATTCCATTTTAAAGCTGCAGAATTTGGACGAAGAGGGTTTGCAAACGGTTCTTTGCGAGGTTGAATCTATTCTCAATGGTCGTCCAATCACCAAAGCATCCACTGATTCAAATGACCTGGAAGCATTAACACCATGGTCAAGAGTCAAACGCAACTTTAAACCAGGAGACATAGTGCTTATAGTGGACAATACAGCACCTCGAAACTCATGGCTTATTGGACGCATAATTCAAACATTTCCAGACAGAAGAGGATTTGTGCGTCATGTGCAAGTTAAAACTAAAACCAGCTGTCTGGAAAGGCCAATAACTAAGATCTGTCTTTTACAAGAAGCAGAAGACGGATAATTTTGTTGCCTGAAATTTTTTGACGACTTTTTTAAAAAAAAGTCAATTTTTTCTGCCTGACTTTTTTCAGGATTTTTTTTCTCTTTTGAAAGAAGAAATGGACATTATATAATGTAAATGCATTATTTATTGTTTTCCTGTCTAATCTATGGCGATGTAATTATTACTTGATAATAATTAGGGGCTGGAATGAAAGGGACATGAAAGAGTTAAATGTCACGTGATCATGGTGGAGGGTCACGGGATTACCTGGAAATAGGAATAATAGTCACCTGTTCACTTAGTGTGGTAGCGAGAGGGGGTGAGTCAGGACGATGTATTCTTTGTTGACCATATTTACATATTAACAACTTTTAAACCTGAAGAAATATCTGTCTGTGCAATAAAATGGGACTATTAACAGCTGTTTGCCTCACTGATAGTTCATTATATGCGTCGCAAATGCATTGAGTTCGGGCTTCAGCCTCTCAGCGGCCTTTTAACAACGTAAGGTAGCCGCTACAACTTGGGCAAGCCCACACTGGGCCTTTTTAGGTTTGGTGTGGGCTAGCCTTCACCACTGTGCTCACAAAAGCCAGCATGGGCCCCATAGTGGCATGATTACATGGTTGTGATGTCGATAGCAGCTATTCGGTCTGTATGGAAACTACAAAGGATCCAAGGTGCCTGGTATGAATGTCTGGATGTACTTTATAATGATTCTGTCAAAGCATCACACAAGGGAGAGTATATTATAAGAGAATTTTCAGATTTTGGTGAAGTAATCCTTTAAGTCCAAATTTAATTCCTGTGCTTGATAACCTGTTCAATATTTCAATTATGTTTTGCTCTATTAGGTCCAGCTATCAAGTAACAGCTCTGAAGCAGCCGGCTATGTGAAAGTGAGCACACAAGAGCAGGATAAAGCTGTAAGTGGAGGACCAGTAATGGCAAGTGAAACCGGAAAAACTAAACCTAAAGTCCTGCTCTCTATGAACCAGCTGGTGTTGAGAAGAGGACTGATTTTGCTTACTGCCGTCCTGATACTGATAATAGGAGTCACTGTCCACATAGCCTGTCCTCTTCCAGAGCCTTACATTCAACCTCACAGCAATCTAACAATGGACTGGAGGAATTTTTCCACTCCCAACACTACAGTAAGCTCACTGTAACTGCACTGCTGGTGGACTTTACCAAGACCCCTTATCAACAAAAGTGGAACCACAGTGTTTCAGTAATGCTGCTTATTCATCCAATGAGGAAATCAGTTTGAAGTGAATCAGTCAGTTTACAATATCAAACAATATTTGTCATTGTTATTTAAAAGAAATGTCAATCTTATGTCAATTCCATTATTAGTGGCAGAGTCTAAACCAAGTCTGGTTTATAGAAGCCATTTATGGAGTGAGAAGAGTATTTCTTTGAATGAAGCTTTTGTTGGGACACACTCCAATATGTAATATAATGCACTATAAGGTTTACGTTTTTTTTTTAAGGTTAATGATTGATTAAGGTGCTGAAGTCACACTAGACTTTCTGTTCCACTGACTTCCATTATAAAACCATACAAATGCAGACTGGAAACGCAAGTTTGTGCAAAAAATTTGCATTTCTGCATGTTTGAAATTTTGGTGACTAATGCATGATGTTTCTGAAAATAACTGTATCTCACAAACGCATTTTGTACAATAATAACAAAAGCAACAATAACCATATCCATGATGTGTGAATAAAAAAACTTTTTAATATCCAGTTGTTGGACAGTAATCTTCTGCATATAAGTTTTGCATGTACTTGAGACATGTACTTATTCTTAAAACCAGGGCTTTGAACCAGATTGTTTTCCCAATTAGTTTGTTCCGAACAAAAACAGTATTTTAATGTTACATGTTTTTGGTTCAACCCTAAAATTGACGTTCCCGAACCAGTTAGAACAAAAAATTAAGTTCCGGAACCGGTTAATAACGTTCCATGTCAGCTGTGGGAGATACAAATAAGTAGACTGATCATTAGGACATTAAACTTAAATTATTAGTCTATATAATTTCTACATAAAGTCTCTTATCTTGTCATCAAACATTAAAACTGCTACGGCATTTAAGTGGCATAATTGTAATTCTGACATGCCTACATTTGTTGAGTGCACTTAAATACGAGCACACACACAGATCAGACGGAGGACGAATTCTAAACGGTGCTTCGGAAAGAAGATGCAGCATAAACAGTTGGTCCACATAAAGTGAAAATTACATAGTTTTTTTAGTACTTTTTTTCGCCAAATGTATGTTAAGGGAGCACAGTATGAGACCCAGTAGCACAACTCTCTCTCAAGTTTATACATCAAGAGTTCTGATCTTTGAAGGGCATAGGGATAATCACGTTTGATTGGAGTTGGACCTGACACATTCAACCGCATGTGCATCTGTGCGTTTTTGCGGTTACATTTTGTTAAAATCATATAAGTGTTAACATTTGCAAGCCTTTGAAACATGAGCAAATTATCAACTTTCACCCTATGTAAATTTGTCTATAATTCCGCAAATCGAATGGGAGCCGAACCGTTGGTCGTGATCTGTACGGATCAAGGATCAACTGCAATCCGTTACACCACTAATTAGTTTTAAAA
The DNA here is from genome assembly GCF_030506205.2 of Paramisgurnus dabryanus. Classification (NCBI taxonomy): domain Eukaryota; kingdom Metazoa; phylum Chordata; class Actinopteri; order Cypriniformes; family Cobitidae; genus Paramisgurnus; species Paramisgurnus dabryanus. The sequence continues at coordinate 25,098,759 of NC_133354.1, forward strand.
AAACAAACACCTTAATATACTTGGTAGCCTACAATATTTACCTCTTATGATGAATGAGCATAAGAGAGACTTGGGCTTGAGTAGGCTACTGGTGGCAAACTTCTGATTTCTCCGATGAGTCAACAACGACCAGAAGTGAACTTCACCGAGTACTCTTTTTGGTAGTCTCCACAGTGCCAAAGGCTATGCCGATAAGCGTTGCATTATAATAATATACTACTGTTATGAAAATACCCGAAATGACTGGAAGAACAAAGATACACCATACATAGTCCCAATCGAGTTTATTGTCTTCTTGTTTTATCAGTCAAAACTTCTTTATTTTGAATGTTTTAAGCAGCAGGGTGGCTATGCCCTTATGAAGGTGTACATGCTGAAATGGACCCAAGCTTTTCTTTGGCCCTTTTTACACCTGGTCACTTCATATGTTTTTTTTTATCAAATATATATCTGATTTGTTCCATTTACATTTGGCCACATTAATGCGTCTTGGCAAAATGGATATGAATCCAATCTTCTACTCTCGCGCAAATTCATGCAAATAGACTATTCAAAACAATGTGTTTGTGTGGTTTATGGTTAAAACAGAAATTATTTTCCACATACCATTCATTTTTGTTGCTCCAGATATCATGCCTTCCTCAAACGCTTTGATTTTGTACAAAACTCACCGATCTGAAAAGCTCTGTGTCCCTGATTGGCCAGCTAATCTGTACATTGTGATTGTCCTGAATACCTCTAACATCAACCGGAATTTGTGACGCTCCTTACCATGTTTGAAAGATTTGCTCGCAATGCTGACAGGGGGAAGGAATTATGATAATGACCATCGAGTCCATGTATAAATGGTGTGGTGTGCAGATATCGCAGAGTAGTGTACAGATATCACAGCGATGTCAACTTTAATGATGGAGGGGGACAAACCCCATGAGAGCGCAAACCGCCTTGGCGATTGATATACGCAACAGTCGGAAGAGGACTGATTTTGCCACGAAGCTTATTGCTGAAACGGACGAGAGCAAGATATACAGCCCACAACTCGAGGCAGTTTATGGCCAGTGCAGCTGGGATGTTGTCCAGACCAGTGAGGCTGCAAGCCTGTCGTATGTGCCCCCCCCCCCAAATTTTTTTACGTTTTTTTTAAATTAGCTAATATAATTGAACAATAATTTTTGTCTATACAACTCATTTCAGAAACATACGCCTTCAGATCATGATAAAGTTAATTTTGTTCAAGTGACCCTAAACTCTCTGACATTTTTCTTTCTGTATTTTAAGATAATGGTAATTCAGCTGCCTCCATTTGAGGGGCATCATGCATTTTTTTCTATTTAACTTGTTTTGGCACGATTTTCATGGTAACAGGCAGGTGAGATTCATGAGTTTATTCTGGGTGGGCCTCATACATCTTGAAAAGTGAAGCTGCTGGCTCTTTGATCGCCCCCTGGTGGCTGGCTGCAGTACAAGTCAGAAACGCTGTCCTCTAGTTATGGGCTTTCTCATTGGATTGACACATTTTCCCCACCCTTTTACAAAAGATTTAACACGGATGTCATTCAAGCAATTCAAACTCCATTGTTTTACCTATGGTAACAAAACAGAAACCATCTATTCCTAACTATTAGAAACTACTCAGATCAGTATGAAATGAAGCACCTGTTTGACACTCCCTCACACAAATCTCGAAATAGCAATCAGTCTGCAGGCCTTATAAAAAAGTCTATATAAAATGCCCTTGCAATGACTGCTGCTGCCCAAGAAATAAGTACAGAGGAATGTCAAGGTTGGATAAGGCATACAAGAATATTTTTCCCTAGGTGCATTGTAAGAGAGGATATTGAATGTGATGTGGATGAGGCCATGTGGCCCATCGTCAAGACAGAAGAGACTGAGTATCAATAGTGGCTATGTCTTATACTCCATTTTACAGTATTTTGGTTTACATGTATTTTCTGTAATATTTACAGTATTTCAGTTTTCAGACATGGTTTGCCAAAAATGATGTCATGGAATCAATAAAAAATGCATCAAAGTATTTCTTATTCTGGATCCAATTATTCGCAAAAAGGCAAATTTGACTCAGCCAATATAGAAAGACAACAAATGGCACTGGCAATAGGCTACATGGATAGGCAAAGGTGCACTGATTCGCACTGAGTATTTTGTATTATTTTGTCCACTGGGTAATGATTGACTAAAAGAACTCATATACTTGTGTGCAAGTTGTGTTGTTTGAAGGCAAATTTTGCTTTTGTTGCTAATTTTAAATGCAGCAAAAGCATTTTGACCACGAGTGTCACTGTTTAGGCCTCTGTGTTAACTGTTTTGAAAATGTGAAGTTTGAGTTGACGGCTGCATAAAGACAATCAAGAAAAACTGTACTGGCTGAGATTTGGGCCAGTTGTGACCCTTGTCTGTAATGTAGATCTGGGCTACTGTAGGGCCATCATTCTTTGTTGTATGTGAGCCGAAGGGAAAAACTGGAGATGTTAGGCAAGCATCTACTGTAGATGGGATGTGCCAGCATACTACCAATAGTGCTGTTTAGGTGATATAGTTCATGCACATTTCCTTGAATACTGTCCCTTTAAAACAAGACTACAAGTAGCATGTTTCCAAAGTGGCAAAATCAACACACAAAATTATTTGTAAAGCCTTAGGTTAATGTTGTACTGTACGTCACAGCCCTGTGAGTTTACCAGTTAAGGGTCCTCGTCAGAGGTCATTACTGGGACCCCTAAAGTTAAATGAACTTTTGCTGTTTATTATCCCACAAAGGAGCAATAATATGTTATTTACACAGACATTCCTGATAAGATTACCGCTGTGTTTAAGAAGTACGAAAGGCTAACCCGCCCCTTTCAACTCCCCCCTCTGCTGTTGTGCTCCATACAGGGAATTATAAAGAGCTTGCTTGTGACCTGCCTCTCTCTCTGGATAACTCTGTGACTAACTCAGGTTACTTTGTAAATGTCCCAGCCTTGATTTTATTTCTTCTGCCTTCATGGACGGATAACAACGTTTTAGAAATCACGCTGAGAGCAAGCTCTACTTCTTAAATTGCTCTCTTTCAATTTCTTTCTCTTTTTCATCGACTTCTCTCATTTTTATTCATTCAGCGGTTGAATGGCCAAGGCTGAGCGGATGCCTGAGGCTTGTGGCCCCCTAGCAGGCGATGAACAAGTCACCGAGGTAACAGCATCTAGGGCTAAACTGTTTGGCTGCAGCTGTCTGCATCGCTGGCTTCCCCTGGCCTACAGAGAAGAGCTCTACCATGTCCTGCGCCTCACAGGGCCTCTGGTGAGTTTTTTGTCTATGCTGACATTCAATTACAGACCCTAACAACACTGTGACTGAACTACATAATGCTGGGACTTTAGTGGGGTTTTACTCGCAGAGACAGAATCCTGTTAATTATTTTAGAGTGGTGATATTTGGTTTTGACACATGTCTTATGTCTGTATCTCATTATTTGTTTATGGTTGATGTGGTATTAATGAGTAGTACTAATCTATTGACTAATATGATGAATTTGATACAATGGCTATTTTATTAATGTTCATAGTTATCTGAGTGTCACATGTAATGCTTATGACATTGACATGTCACTTCTCTATGTTATACAAATTTTTTACTAATCTTTCTGTTCTGAGATGTATATATTGTTTGGGTGTATTTGCATCTAATCAGTGAAAAACAGTATTATTTTACAGTGCATTTGTTACATAAGGTACATGTAATTGCCACAGTAATAACAGTCAATTACATAATTACATGCAACTCTTAACCAAATCCAAACCCTATACTAAGTATGTGTTGTTAAGTATTATTACTAAGTACTTAAATATACTGTATACATATTATTATACTGTAATTCCTTAAAATAAACAACCAAATAGTGAAATGTAGATATCATCCCCAATGTGGTAACAGTTGTCTGAACTGTAAAATTGACAACTATAATTTTTTTTACTAATTTTAAATCAATATTATTTGTTTTTAACATCAACTTAAAAATTGAGTAAATTTCATTCCACAACTTATATATAATTTACTTAATTGTTTAGTAACCTTAAATATCTTGGTAGGTGATAAGATTATGAATATTTACACTAACAACATGTACTTTGTTACAGTTTTTTACAGACGCTAGGACAATTTCTCAATATTTAGGTCAATTTTGCAAAACTCTTCACACAGTTCTCCTAACCAACTTTCAGCTTGGCAAAGCAGTTCATTTCACATTCAAAATGCACTACAACTACCAAAACACTTTATTCAGGTCTCAAATCAACGTATTCTTCACTAACAACATGTAGCATTATACAACATTTTCTGTTTATAATTCACTGCAATATATGTTACTGGAATGAATCAGACATGAAGCAGAATTCTTCAATATTTTATGTAGTTTATTTTTTTGCAATTCCAAGCAATTCCAAAATACAAGAATTTGTATATATACCATCCACTGATACGGATACGATAGTAATGCTAATCTACTCGGTCTTCTCCATTTGGCTATTTGTTTTTATAGCATTTATTTTTAAGATTTAAAATATATTTCATTAAAATATTACTGTAGAAATGTAGCAAATTGCTGTCTTATTCAGTTGTGTATTATGTTATTGTTTTAAACATAAGTTTAACAGTTTTGAAAATAGTATGTAAGCATGTGCAAATTGGCCTGTATGTATATAGAGTTTTGGCAGTTGTTGTGTCTGAGTGAGAAAATAATTCATGAAATTTGAGAGATGTAGTTATTAAATGAACTTTGTGCCAAAGCAATGATAATTGATCCTCAGTTTAGCCCACATAGACTTCTGTTGTGCTCACTGTGTGAAGAGTTTTGCAAAAGTGACCTAAGTATTGAGAAATGTGTCCTAGCGCCTGTTAAAAACTGTAATGGTTGGGTTTGTTCATATAGGGCCAAACAATGCAATACACAACTGACATCTTTGCTTTCATGTTTTACAGCTCATCTCCAGGATCCTATACTTCCTTCTGCCATTTGTCATCACAATATTCTGTGGTCATCTAGGAAATGCTGAACTGGCTGGATATGCATTGGCCTCTGCGGTAAAGCCTTCATTGTCTGATACAGCTCTCTATTCTCTTAATAAAAATGTAAATTGTGCTGTCACTCTTAAAAGGTTTACAGTAATGCCAAAGAAGATGTATATGTAAACTCAGATGTCCAATAGTGGGCAAAAGCTTTTTATCTGCTCATACTAATTACTGGCTGATATTTGGGTGCATCCCTAGAGTATATCTGCAAAAATGTAAGGCATTTATTCAGTACTGTGTCTTTGTCACTTATCAATCATCCTATAACCTTTAATGATTTCTGCTCAGCTCTGAAAAACTATGCATGCTCTGGGTAAACATGTATCTTGTCATATCTGTGGTTTTGACACAAAGCTGATGAAAATCCAATGTCTGTATCTCCAAGAAGGAATCAGTGACTTTTGTGAGGCTATAACATAATTTATCTTCCTCAGACTGTTACTGTGACCACAACAGCCACGGGGTGTGGACTTGCCCTCACCTGCGACACACTCGTCTCTCAGGTATTCATTCATCACCTGAATAAAAATCTATTAAATGATGTTGTTTACATAGTTAACATAGTTTAAACTGTAATGTATGTTGACTTGCTCACCAATATGTTAAATAAATAACCCATAGTTGCATTTACACTGTATAATTAAAACCATAAAGGAAGATTTTTGATACATTTTAAGTGGTTGAATTTCAGTGACTTGTTTGTTGAACTGAAAACTGAAAATTGATCTCCCACTGTTTTACAAAAGAATCTCATCAAATATCCAATATATCTCCAAAATAAACTAACCTGAACAACATGTAAAAGTGCTACTGTACCATGGACCCAGCTATAGAATCAGATGATTCTATTGTTTATATAGCTTCGTATTAAATAACTACCTTATTCATATAGCCTATTATAATATTTACATGTTACATCAAGATGAAAAGAATCCATAGCATATCCATAGTGCATATAAATATACAGTCTTGTACTATGGTACCATTTCCATTATGTAACATTATTGGCATTGCGGTATTTCTTAGCATAGTTACTCAAGAATGTGGAGATAAAAATGTTGGTGTTTAATACAACTTTTAAGTTATAGTATTGAAACATTAAGTTTATGTATTTTATCCTTTTTCAGACCTTTGGCAGTAAGAATCTCAAGCGTGTAGGGGAGATACTTCAGAGGAGTATAATCATCTTATCACTCTTCTGTCTGCCGTGTTGGGCCATCCTCATCAATGCTGAGTCAATACTACTCACGCTGAAGCAGGAACCAGAGGTGGCCAGGTCAGACCCTTCCAGAATATCCACAATATTACAATGTTTTTTCACATGTGTGCAGAGAATGGTTTTCCAAAAGTTACTGGGTTCTTTTTCACATTTTCTAAGTTGATAGAAAAACTGGGGACCCAATTATAGCACTTACAGTTTTTCTTGATTGCTTTGAAGCAGCCGTCAACTTAAACTCCACATTTTTAAAACAGTTAACACACACACACAGGCCTAAACAGTGGCACTCATGGTCAAAGTGATACATTTTGTTTGCAAAAGCCTCTAACCGCGCCAAAACATTTAAAATATTTAAAATATAAGCACTGAAGAACTCCTCTGTGGTATTCAAAAAATGGGGAATATGCTGGGAGGAACAGCATCATCATACGAGGGTGTACCCCAAACCACTCAATGACAAGGCGAGAGTGGTGGAAAGCCTTAGACCTCCTCCATCCATGCTTGCAAAGATAAACACAGACATGACACCTTTTTTATAAGGCCTGCAGACTGATTGCTGAAGATTTGTGTGAAGGAGGGTCAAACAGATGCTTCAGTGATTTCATACTGATCTAGGTAGTTTCTTATAGTTAGGAATAGATGGTTTCTGTTTGGTTACCATAGTTAAAACTATGGAGTTTGGACTGCTTGAATGACATCCGTGTTTACTGTTTTGCAAAATGGTGGGAAAAAAAGTGTCAATCCAATTAGAAAGATTTAACACATTTGCAAGACGTGTCTTCTGCTTTGCTGAGATAGCGATGATAAAAACTGAGTGGATCCTAGTTTTTTTTAACCAGGTCAAAGCAAAAGAAAAACTGTAAACATAGAAAAAGTCCGATTTTTATGAAATGTCCCCTTTAAGGTTTTTTTTACATTGGGAATGGCTGACTTCCAGTGAAACATTTCATAGAGTAACAGTTGCAGATGCTTAAAAAATAATGCATTTAATTTTTTTTTTGCAAAAATAGCATAAAACAAGCAAAACACTCACCTTTACAAAAAAATTTCTTTCTTGGATTAGATAAATAAGAATTGGCTTATAACACGATTTGCATCATGCACCTGTTTCTATAGAGGACGTTTTTGGATTCCCCATTCAATGGGTGAAGTTAGACCAGATAAAGTGATATTAAACATAATAGTTTATTGGTACCATCCTATGGTGTACAGTATGAGGAAAATCAGGTTCTGGGATAGCTGACCCAAAAAGTTAAATTCCTCATTTACACACCCTCAAGTTGTTACAAACATGTATAAATGTATTTTTTTCTGATAAACACAAAGGAAGAAATTTGTAGGAATGTTGGTAACCAAATGGATCATGAGCCCCATTGACTTCCATAGTATTCTGTATCTTACTATGTGTCAGGATCCTGCCGGAACCTTGTCTTATTTTAATATTTAGTTCAGTATGGCAAGGTTCTGACAGTACAATGTTTTGTGTGGGAAATGGTCTGTATTGTGTATACTAAACCACGTATTTCCAGTGTCTCATCACTTTTTACCCGCTCCCTTGCTTGTTATTATTTTTACCTGTTCCCCTCATTAGTTCTCTCTATTTAAAGTCTTTGTGCCCTGTGTTCTGTCTGTTATCGTCCCACACTGTTCCTGACCTGTTACTGTGTATCAAATCGAGTTAAGTCTAGTTTATTGTTAACTGTAGTCAAGTGTAGTTGAAGTAAGTCATATGTCTAGTTTAGTGTTTTTTTCAGTCTCCCGTTATTGTGTTTGCTTTACGTTGTTTTGCCACCTCATGGGTTTTGTTTTCTCGTTGTTGTACAATAAAGTGTTCAGTGTTTTTTCTGTCTGTATCTGCGCAAAGTGCAACAAGTGTTGTTGCGTCTTTTTAAAGATGGCATTTCGAGCATACAGCACTGGATGCGGAAAGTATATGGGTCCTAAGGATATTCATGATCTCTCCTCGAGCACGCTGAGGCAGCGTTTATGGGGGGTTCGCATTCTCACTGCGAGGGCATGACTCTCTTGGATCTGCGGAGATGAGTTTCGTTCCTCTGGGAGCGTCTCCCCTTTTCTTCTTGTGCCGGAAGGATGATCTCCGCTTCACAGTGTTAAATCAGCAGGTTCGTCCTCCAGCTCTCAGCACCCCAATCCACAGCCAGTAGAGGTGCCAATAGAGACGGCGGGCTCATGTTCTGTTATGTCCACCAAATCGGTTGGCTCTCCCTAAGACTCTATGTCTACCGCTGCATCGGAGGTGGGGCTGTCAGCCTCTGTAGTCGACTTAGACATCCTCCCTCCCTTGGGATGGGTATTTGTGCTGTAGTTCAACACAGAGATGGTGCCGTGCTTTCTTGGCAGCGCAGGCGGGAGGGCTGAAGTGGATTCAACCTCCACCTCTGGAGCTGTCCCGCCTCTAAGACTTGTACCTCAAGCTACTTGGGCGTCTTTCCCACACCTCTAGTACCTTTTTCCGGCGGTGCATGATGGGCTGACTCAATCCTGGAAAGCCAACTGTTTTCCAACTGCCTGCTGCCATTTCAGCCATCAACCCTCACCTCTCTGTCTGTCTGGAGTGGGCGGTCGCGTTGCAGCTGTGCCGACTACCTGCCTCTTGGAAAGACCGGCCAAATCTTCCCTTGCAGGCTTGTAAGCAGTCGTCCGGTCTCACGGCGGCTGCGTACCAGGCTTTCGTGGAGGCAGCTTCCGCCCTGCATGCCTTGGCACTGTTGCAGGTTCACCTGCATGAGGGAGGACATGACTCGCCTGCCTTCTCGGAACTCTGTGCGGCCACTGACTTGGTGCTACGTTTGACCAAGGTCATTGCCCAGGCAGTAGGTCATGCGATGTCCACTATGGTGGTCCAGGATCGCCATCTATGGCTGTGTCTGGCCGACATGAAGGACTTCGACAACAACAAGTTCCTGAATGCTTGGGTTCCCAGATTGGCTTTTTTCTCCAAGTCTCCAGAGGAACGTGAGAGTCGTAAGTGGGCCCATACACGCTCACCCTCCTCTTCCTCTGTCACCAGCGAATGCTTCCGGGCATCTGGGTACTTCGTTTCAGAGTCCCGACGAACCTGCCACCCATCAGCAGACTCAGGTCAGTGTTACACCACACAACGCCGATGGTAGTGCTGCTATGAAGCACACACCAGCGATCCGTTCCCCTCGGCTGCCCCTCTGCAGGTACTTTGGTAGTGCCGTTAATTCCCCTCGTTCGGTCCCTGGGCGTCTGGCAACAGCTTCCCAGCCCGTCCTCTTGGTTATTACGCACGATCTGCCTTGGTTATGCAATTCAAATCAACCGGCATGCCCCCAAATTCTCAGGCATTCGCTTCACCATGGTGAACCATGCCGATGCACATGTACTGTGTGCAGAGATCGCTGTCCTACTGGAGAAGGTTTTATAGCCCTTATTTCATAGAACCCAAGAAAAGCGGTGGGTTACATCCGATTTGGATTTGTGTGTACTGGATCGTTTACTTCTAAAAATGCCATTCAGGATAATAACGCAGAAGAATATTTTCCAATGCATTCGTTCCCAAGATTGGTTTGCAGCAATATACCTGAAAGACGTGTACTTTCATGTATCCATGCTCCCTCGTCACAGGCCGTTTTTCCGCTTTGCATTCAAGGGGAGGGCATATCAGTACAAAGTTTTACCATTTGGGCTGTCTCTCTCTCCCCATGTCTTCACGAAAGTAGTGGAGGCAGCATTAAAACCCCTGAGAGAGAGTGGTGTTCACATTCTGGCTTATGTGATGCTATCCTCCTATGCAGAGGATCTCTTTTCTCTGTATGAAACTGGATTCAGTTGAACTAACAGCTTGCCTAACAGAAGCACATGTACAGTCAATTCTTACATGTTGCAATACTCTCAAAGGCAAGTCAGCAGTCCCACTGAAACAATTTCAGAGACTCCTTGGACATATGGCAGCAGCAGCAGCTGGGACACAGCTCGAGCTGCTCCATATGAGACCGCTTCAGCACTGGCTTCACGACCGAGTCCCAAGGAGAGCATGGCGCAGCGGCGAGCACCATGTAACCATTAAACCTGCGTGTCGTCTCACATTCACTCCGTGGACAGACCCAGTGTTTCTTCGAGCTGGTGTGCCCTTGAGACAGTTCTCCAGGCATGCTCTATTACACACAGATGCCCCTCCTGTACGACGGGCTTGCCGTTTCTGGGGTGTGGAGAGCACCCCAGCTGCATTGGCAACATCAACTGTGGGCTGTGGGCTGTATATCTTGCACTCGTTCCTCTTGTCTCAAAGATGTGAGGAAAGGATGCATTAGTTCACAAAGACAACATTGCGGCTGTTGCATAAATCTATCGCCAAGGTGGTTTGCGCTCTCGTCACCTGTCGCATCTCGCCCGTCATCTCCTCTTCTGGAATCAGAAGAATCTGAGGTCTCTTAGTGCCATTCACATGAGTGGCGTCTCCCACAAGTGGTTCAATTGATTTGGAAATGTTTCAGCAGAGCGCAAAAATATCTGTTTGCATCTCCGGACACAACCCATTGTAACCCTGTTTTATTCACTATACAACGTCTCACTCCCAGTGGATGCACTGGCAAACAGCTGGGGGGGTCTGTGCAAATACGCGTTTCCCCCAGTGAGCCTTCTTGCACAGACTCTGTGCAAAGTCAGGGAGGATGAGGAGAGCATCTTACTAGTTGCTCCTTATTGGCCCACCAGGAACTGGTTCCCTGAACTCATGCTCCTGGTGGATTCCCCTGGTGGATTCCCCTGAGGAAGAACCTTCGTTCTCAAGGAGGGGGCATGTTATGGCACATGTGCCCCAACCTGTAGGAACCTCCACGTATGGTCCCTTTTGGAGTGGAAGTCCTAAGTGATTTGTCATCCACAAGACACGCTTACTCGCTACATTGGAACCTGTTCGTTGTTTGATGTTCTTCTCAACAAGAAAACTTCCAGAGAATGCCCCATCAGTGTCGTGCTTTCATATCTTCAGCATTGTTAGAGAGTAGGCTGTCACCCTCCACCATTAAAGCGACACTCCACTTTTAAAAAAAAATATATAGTCATTTTATAGCATAGCTTAGCACAATCTATTGAATCTGATTAGACCATTAGCATTGTGCTAAAAAAATAACCAAAGAGTTTCGATATTTTTCATATATTTAAAAGAAAAGGACTTTGCTCCTGTAACATTGCTGCAGGAGGTGCAATGATATTACGCAGTGCCGAAAATAGTCCCCTTCTATTGAAAGGTACTCATTCATTCAGGCCCTTTGCGTCGAGAACGACGATTGGTGTGGCGTTTCAGTCTTTTACTGTTGAGGATGTCTAAATACTGCAGGTGAGGCACCAGATCTTATAGAGGAGTGCCACATTACTCGGTCAGCGGCAAGGTTTTCCCAGTTATCACTTGATAGACCGAACACCGAAGGTCACGCTTCAGGACATCCTTATAATGGAGCTTCGGCCGCCCGACTGGTCGAAGGGCATCAGCAATTTCGCCATACAAGATTTCTTTTGGTAACCAGTTTTCATCCATCCGGTAGATGTGGCCGGCCCAATGTAAGTGGCGTGTGCGCAGCATAGTGTAGAGGTCTGTGCACTTGGTTGTAAAAAGGATAGCCGAATTTGGAACGTGATCCTTCCAGGTTATGCTGATAATTGAGCGCAGGCAACGAAAGTGGAAGGTGTTCAGACGATGTTCGTGTCTGCGGTAGGTGGCCTACGTTTCACTGCCGTACAGGAGAGAGCTGAGTATACAGGCCTCGTAAACTTGAATTTTTAGGCAGAATGACAGCGAGTTGTTCTTCCATACTCTCTCGCTGAGCCTGCCGAAGGTTGTTGATGCTTTCCCAATACGGATGTCCAATTCACAGTCTAGTCTGTTAAAGGTGTCGACTGTGGAACCCAGATAGGTGAACTTTGAGACGTTTGTCAGTACACAGTTGTTGATAGTGAATGTGGGAGAAAGCATAGCAGGTTAAGCAAAGACCACTGTTTTTCCCAGACTGATCTTCAGTCCGGACTCCTCGCATGCTGCAGCAAAGAAGGAGCACAGATCCTCCAGCTCAGTCTGGCAAAGAGTTGGCAATGAAGGCGGCATCGTCTGCATATAGGAGTTCCCGGATATGGACTCGGTTGATCTTTGTTTTGGCGCGTAGTCTTGCCAGGTTGAAGAAATTGCCAGAGCTGCGTGTGTGAAATAGCACTCCAGATGGAACAGGGAAAGCTTGGCGCAATACAGCAGAAAAGAAAATGCTGAAGAGAGTTGGAGCTAGTACGCAGCCTTGCTTTACACCACAGAAAACTGGAAATTCCTTGGAGCGAGAGCCCTCAAACTGTATTGTTGCCTTCATGCTAACATGAAATTCTTGTATGATTTTCAAGAGTTTGGGAGGACAACCCAATTGGCGAAGGATGGTAAAGAGGCCAGACCTGCTGACGCAGTCAAAGGCCTTTGTCAGATCGACTGCGTACAAGGGCCGGCCTTGCTCAATACATTTCTCTTGGATTTGTCGAACTGAGAAAATCATGTCTATGGTTGAACGGCCAGGACGGAAGCCGCATTGGCTCTCCGGGAGTATCCTGTTTGCAATGACCTGTATGCGTGGGAGGATAAGGCGGGCTAAGACCTTGCCGGGCTGGGAGAGAAGAGCTATGCCGCAGTAATTGTTGCAGTCACAGGGATCCCCTTTGTTCTTGTACAGAGTGACTATGTTAGCGTTACGTAATTCATCTGGGATGGTGCCTTCATTCCAGCAGATTGAAAAGAGGTGATGGAGTTCCGCGGCAAGTGTGTTGCCACCACTTAATAAGATTTCCGGTGGAAGCCCATCCACACCAGGGGCTTTGTTTTTCTTCAGAAGGCTGATGGTGTTTGTGACCTCATTAAGAGTGAAGTTTTTGTCAAGCTCGGGCATGGTTGGGAGTAGGGGAACAGCAGATACTATAGCAGCTTCGCACGCTATTACAGGCTCAGCATACAGTGCGCTGTAATGTTCCACCCAGCGGTTTAGCTGATCATCGAGGTTTGTGAGTATTTCACCCGTTGAAGATCGTAGAGGGGAAGATTTCTTCACAGGAGGACCAAGAGCTTGTTTTAGTCCCTGGTACATTCCTCCAATATTACCAGTAGCAGAGCAATGTTCTACATGCCTGCAGATGCTTTCCCAGTAGAGGAAAGTTTTGCCTTCCGTGTTTGACGCTGCACCTCTAAGCGGATCTGCTTCCAGTGAGCGATGGTACGAGAGGAGGAGTCTTGTTTGACAGCAAGTCGTGCCGCACGCTTTTTCGCAAGAGAAGGAAGGAGAATGTCTGCATGACACCTAAACCAGTCTGGATGTTTTTGGGTGCATCTGCCGAAGCTGGAGAGAGCGCAATCCCTAACTATGTTGCGAAAGTGCAGCCAAGCCAATGTAGCATCCTGATTGAGGGCGGATAAAGCAAAATTGGCTTGTAACGAAGCCTGAAACTTTTGGGATTTTTTCTTCGACTTGGTTGCAAGAGTGTCGAGCGTCGGAGACGGCTTAGGATGAGACAGATGGATTATTTTGGGTTTGAGTTTGATCTTGCAGCGAACAAGTGAGTGATCTGTGTCACAGTCAGCTGAGTGCATGGACCTGACATGAGTAAGGTCCCGAAGGTGGGTTTTTTGGATGATTACATGGTCAAGTTGATGCCAGCGTTTAGAGCGTGGATGTTGCCATGTTGTCTTGGACCATGTTGAGCCTTCAAAAAAAGATGATAGGATGCACAGCTTGTGTGAAGCGCAAAACTCGAGGAGGCGCTGTCCATTGTCGTTCATTGAGCCCACTCACTGCCCACACGAGCATTGAGATCACCAAGGATAACTATGTGGTGGCCGCGACTAATGTTGGAAAGAGTTTCACTCAGTAAGAGATAGAAAGCATCTTTCTGATCGTCTGGCGAAGTTTGGGTCGGGGCGTAGGTAGAAAGTAATGTCACTGGACCGGAGGTGGTGTAAAGTCGCAGTGATGCCAACCTGGGAGAAAGGGAGATGGGAGTTTCAGTGAAACAAAGCAGCTTATTGCGGATGGCAAAACCCACTCCATGCTTTGGTCTTTGGTTTTCGGGATTGCCATTCCAGTAAAACGTGTAGTTTGCCTCACGAACAGAGCCACTTCCTGTGAGCCACGTCTCGCTTAATGCTGCTATGTCCACCCCGAGTCGTAGAAGTTCTTTATCTATAATAGCAGACTTTCGAGGATGGGCCTCATCAAGACAAAAAGACACCCCGGGAGAGCGGACATTCCAACATGCCAAATACAATAGGGAGGCAGTAACAGGATGACGAACGGGACGCGCCTGCCTGGAACGCGAGCCCTGCCGAGCAACGACAGCACCCCTGTTTGCAGGGGGCTCCCGAGTTGCCAGTACTAAGGGGACCACTTTGGGGCGCTGTGTAATATCATTGCGCCTCCTGCACTCATGTTACAGCAAAGTCCTTGATTATTATGCCAGAATAAGAGTGTAGTCCCTAGCCATATCTGCCTAGAAAAAATCTAGTTTTTAAGAGGCTTCGCGCCCTACCTTTATCCCTCTTTGGGACCTGTCCATGGTGCTGAAAGCCCTTTCGTGCCTTTGCAGTCTGTGAGACTAAAGTTTCTCAGAATTAAAACTCTGACCCTACTCGCATTGGACTCCATTAAGAGAGTAGGGGACCTCCATGCATTTTCGGTCGACGATTTGTGCCTTCAGTTTGGACCTGCTGTCTCTAGTTTAACACAGGCCAGGCTATGTGCCCAAAGTTCCCACCACTCCTTTCAGAGTCCAGGTGGTGAATTTGCAAGCGCTGCAAATACCTGCATGCCAAGTTCATTGGCATTTTAGTAGGTTCTCGAAGTTTATTGGTCTCTAGCGAGTTCCCAATTCGTCGGTCATGACGTGATGTCTCCTATCCCTTCTTTCAGGGAACGAGGGTTAAAGATATTGAAATTGTCAATGTAATTCAGTCCTCTCGTGGTGCAGGTTTTTTGCAGCCATGTTTGTAAACTTAGTAGCCAATAAGCCATATTTCTTTCCAAATATCATTCTTTCCCACGTGTATGACAATCCGATTGACAGACTTATTTTTCATCAGAATGATGCAAAGTTCCTTGTTATGTTACCATTTTAAAGCTACTGTCAATAATCCTTTGAGTATCACACTATTGTAAGATTGTTATTGGTAAGGCTCTATTCTTACTGATTTTTCAGGATTGCACAGCTGTATGTTGTGGCTTACCTCCCTGCTGTTCCTGTAAGTATAACAACATGTTTTTTCTAAAACATTCAATGCTAGCGCTTTCATCTCTGCATTTGCCTTGTTTTTGTAGAGTGTAAGTTCAAACGTTTCCTGGTGTTTTCTCCAAATTGCGCTTCTCATTTTTCACTACAATAAATTGTATTTATTAAGTCAGACAAACAGCATGTTTTACAAACATTTGCTTGCTATTACAAATGTATACTATTTATTTAGAAAAATAATTTTTACATTAAAAATGCAATGGGTATTTTAACATATATGTTATGATACCTTATAACTCTAAGTAAAAAATGTTTGGTTGTTTCAATCCATAGTTGGGTAACAACAACTATGCATCGGGCCATAATTATGCATTACACGGCTCAGTGGAATTGAATTCTGATTGGCCAGTTGCGACATTTGCAGGTTTGTTATTTCTAGATAACAACTGTTCAAAACTAATAACACACAATAACCTGAAAGTTCCTGAAATCGTTTTGACAGATACAGTTTAATAGTATACAACATTTTAATATAAATATGTATTTTAATAACATATATGACAATATATTTACAAATGATTAAACCAAATAATGCATTCATGACATTTGAATGTCTTGTCTTATCTTAAAACCGGAAGTAAATGTGTTTTCCTTGTGGAAGGTATGCATTAATTAGAAATGAGCTAATCAAATATTTCAAATCAATATTTAACCTACCTTACCTTACTTATGAGGTAAATAGCCATGAAATAAGCAGTATAAGCCCCTGCTTCATGTCAGGTCCTGATCACACTGTTTCTGGCTGCCTATACATTATTCCTTAAAAATTTGACCCAACCAGGTTTAAAACAAGCCAACATTTTTAGAGTGTGTACAGTTAAAACATTTTCATATTTTTACATTGATGTTCCATTAAAAATGACAGTTTTTTAAAAAATTTACAGTTTTATCTCTCCCTCAATTTCCTAGGCCATGTTTCTGCACAATCTGCAAGTGTCTTATCTGCAAAATCAGGTACAAGCTTTATTGTCTCCCAATAATCCCAAAAAGTACAGCACTGTACTGTAATCGGGCATGCACACCAAAGTTCTTACATGGCTGTCCAATCACAGTGGATGAGGGGCGGGGCAAACATCACAACAACCAACTGACGCATCATACAACAACTGATAAACAAAGCAGAAGTATCATAGCAACCAAAGCGATCAGCTGAAGAAAGCTGGCAGGCGGCTGAAGAGAGCTGGCAGTTGGCTGAAAAAGGTTGGCATTCGGTGTCTGCCTGGCGATTTGTTTGGTGTTTAAAAGCTTTGGTATGCATGCCCCCTAAGAGCAGGAAAGATGTTAATCTGAATGTGATGTCATGTTTCAGGGGATCATCCTGCCCCAGATGTACACAGCGGTTGTTGCCAACATTTTAAATGTAGCGACAAATTACATCCTGCTTCATTCACTGAACCTGGGAGTAATGTATGTATGCGAACTGTTCATCATGTAGTTTATTTTATAGATAATAATCAGATTTTCTTGTATTGCCAAGTCATACCGTTATTTAATCACTTTTCAAGCGTCTCTGTGTATTTTTACAACTAAGTAGCCATGTCTATTCATGCACTGTAATATTATTGGCGGATCATACAGAACACGATATGGCAGTGGAAGGTGCCTTTTTTAAATTGTTTTCTATTGGCAGTGACTGTTTTGCGCACAGTTTATGTACCTTGCATTTTTGCCGCCTGCTGTGCCATGCGTTTATGGTACATCAACTTTTCAAGCACCAATCCAGTTGTCAGACTGGAGAACTGAGGTGCATGTGTTGCGGCCACAGTTATTGCCTGTTTCCACTATGACGATTGTTTTATGGTACATTTACACAGGGCTTCAGCTTTCACCCTTCTCATTTACTTTAAATGAGTTATGTCATGCGTTGCCAAACTGAATTTTGGGTATGTTAATGGTAGTTTTTTTAAACTTATGTTTTTTTAATTGGTCATATTTTCAATTTGCAATGTTAAATAAAGGCAGTGCTGTTCACCTCGCTTTTAAAGCTTTTGAAAACGTGTTTGGTGTGATTGGCTGCTAAGCCTGTAACGGCCATAAGAGGTAAGAATTAAGGGTCTTTAGTATACATTGTTGTGTGTTTTTCCCCCTTTTAGGGGCTCTGCTGCAGCCAACAGCATCTCACAGATATCCATCTGCCTTCTGCTGTTTGCCTACATACGCTGGAAAAAGCTGCATGTCAAGACATGGGATGGTAAAGAATATAGAGAGCTTATTAATAGATATTAAAATTGAGGCTATTAATAGGCTATTAATGAATATGCCTTAGAATATTAATAGAACAGGCTGCGTTCGAATGCTTATGGAACTGACTTGTTGCCTCATTGCCTCGTAAGGCAATATCTTTGGTGGCATGAACGCAGGTCTGGGAAATGCATTCGGACAGACTTCATAGACAGCGTAATTGAATTTTGCTTGAAATATAAACAAAGAGCGCCTTTGTGATAACTAATCCCATATTTAAAGGTAGGGTAACACATTTTGAAAAATGCTAACGGTAGCCGCCTAGCAATGAAATCCCGATCCCACCCTCAAGTCAAATCCCATCCAAAGTCACGCCTCTTTCCAAACACATGAACACGCACAGATCAGACGGTCACATCTCATGTCTCATTCACCAGTGAGAAAACTTTGCAGTACAAAGTGAATAACACTTCCAAAATAACCAACATAAACAACTGGTTTACATCAGAATTAGTTTAAGCACACGTTCGATTGTGTAGACGTAGTAACTATATCGTTATGCTAATCCGGAAAACAAACACAATTTTCATAAGCAACACAACGTTTCATCAAAGTAGAATATCTGAATCCATCTCAATACAAACATATCGCGTACCTACCTTACCAAAATAAACAGTGCAACAACCCTTTCAGACCCTTTGCCTCCTGTAGCTGTTTGCATCTCGCGGTAAAGCAGTAAAGTTACAGATGTTAATTTGGGTTTTTGCTCATGCTGATCCAGGCAGTTTTTGCTGTTGTTGTTATAAAATATGCCTTTCGTTTTGTTGCTCCTGTGTAGGTTGTCAATTCAGCAGAAAAGTTTGCTGCTCTCGCTGTTTACAGCCAGACCGCACGTGAACGCGCCGATGACGTATGGTATCTGCGTGGACTCGCTGCGCGGTGGGAATTCAAATTACGCTTACGTATGAGGGACATAAAAGGAAACGTCCGTTCGGACCGAAATCTATGATTTGTTGAACATTTTTTGGCCTTACGCCTTTCACAGATGACATAAATATTTACAAATACATTTAAACAACTTAACACAGTGATTGCTATCACGATGTGAGGAGACTTTTAACCAGCATAACTAAAAATGTTTCAGGATCAAATCTGTTACCCTACCTTTAAATACTTCAATACTAATTTCTCACTAGAAATGCAATCATAAGGTGTAAAAAGTGAACATATAACTTTATTTACATTAAATATGTGCTCCAGCCGCTTTCTCGGCCGCCATTTTATTTTTTCGAACTCGACCAGGCTTGACCAATCACATTCCCCGGGATTGTTTTATCAATCAATAATATATGGGAACTGTAGTGTGTACACATGGGGTTTAGTGGTTTGTTATATTGTGCGGGTGTTTGTCTTTGTCTCCCCCTACAGGTTGGTCTACTGCAGCACTACAGGAGTGGGGCTCTTACATGAAACTGGCAATACCCAGCACTCTCATGCTGTGTTTTGAATGGTGGGTCTGGGAGATTGGAGGTTTCCTTGCAGGTGTGTAAGCGCTGTAAGCTTGGGATATGCATTGATCAGTATACTTGCCATTTGTTATAAATTGATCTAAAGTTTTCCTTTTTGATCCTTAACCAAAAATGAATCTGTAATTATGTAAGCCCTTAAATTCTTGACAGTCAATGTTTTGTTAATCATTATAGATTGCCAAGGTCTTGTAGGTTTTATAGACTGCAAACTCAATTGCAAAACTGCTTGCAGTTTTATACACAACAATAACAAAAAATTGTGTTGTATTATGAGAGTTTATTTAAAGATTTGATTGAAATGTATTACTATGTTTTTCTTCTATCTTTTCTTCTATGTTTAGTTCACTTTTTATGTTACTGAATATAAACTATTCAAGATATGAATGTTGTCCCTGTTCATGTTTGTACTTTTTTATTTTCCTTTTTTATTTATCATCTGAATTAAACACTCATGCATATGTAAATTACATCTTAGCCCCACCCCTTTCCGTTGAATGGTAGGTATGCTGGGAGAGGTGGATCTTGCCGCCCAGCATGTGTTACTGGAGTTGGGGTCCATTACTTACATGGTAAGACTGTTATGCAACTTTATGCAATCTTACTTGAAAACGGATATGTTTTTTTCTGATGCTGGTTTGGATATTTAGAAATCAGGGCAGCCGATAGCCGATATATGATGCCGATTTTCTTGGCCGACATGTTTGGCAGATTTTCTGTTTGTACATAATAACATGCCACTCTGCTGTCATCATTTCTTGCTCTTTGCTCTGTGTTTTTACCATTGCTTTTATTGCTTAGTAGGATAAAATTGTTCTTTGGTAGACTTGATAAATTATTTAATCATCATTAAGTTAACATAATAAATGTCAATTTTTTTTTTAGTTTAGACTGCCTATTAATCAGCCTAATTTGCAGCAAAGCTGATTTTTTAAAATATGCCAAAAATATAAATAATTAAAAAAAAACTAGTCGCAAAGGCACATTTTACTGCCAAAAGTAGACCCAGTGACTCCCCCCTCACCACCCTCAATGGTGGGATGGCTAGGAATACTAGTAATCCCAGAGGGGCAATAAACCATGTCTCCTTCTCACAGACTGTCTATACCAGCCTGACTGGCTGCCTGCCTCTGCCTAGCATGCTGTGGCATTACTGTAGGTACATTAGGCTAAGACACTGAAGCATTTGCACAAGGGTGGTTAAGGCCCAGCAGTTTTCAAGAACTGAGCACTGCAACTGACCATCAGGGTGAAATAAGAAGAAGGTCAGTGTAATCAGCATAGCAGTGGTAGGAGAAACCATGCACCTAAATGATCGGTCCTATGGATGTTGTGTAGATGGAAAAAAGGAATGGACCAAGTGTTTTGATGAGACTTACACACCGAGTGTCACGTTCGGAACCCCGTTTATTCACTGCTTCCGGTATTACACACAGTCAGAACTTAGCTGTATTAGTAGTACAACACTGCCCTCTAGTGGCCAACTTATGCAACATACACATCTCAATACATCTCCCTTTTTTTTTAAATTTACCTGTAAATTTCTTAACTTTATACAACAACTAGTTTTGTTTACAACAGTTTTACACCATATATTTTCTTTTATCAACAATTTGTAACATGACCTCTTAAATTCACTTCTTTACATTTCTTCTATTAGTCTCTTTGGCCTTATTATTTGTCTCGTAGGACGTTTTGATTGGTCTAAAGCATCCTCTCTGTTTCCAATTACAGACTCTTTAGTATTGCCTTGAATTTGTAATTGTTCATTTTGCTTTGCAATTTCTAGATCAGTTGTTTCACTCTCATTGATTTTTATTTCTTTCTGAGGCACTTTTAGCAGATGTCTTCTGTTTCTCCTCATTATTTTCCCATGTTCTGTGAGTACTTCATATGACCTGGGCGTTGTCTCTTTAATCACTTTGGCCAATGGTCCCCACTGCCCATCACATCTCACTCTTACAATTTCTTCTTGGGCCAGTGGATTCAGTGGTCTTGCTGTTTTGTTGTAGTGATTAATCTGTCTCTCATTTGCAGAATTCCATGAACTTCGTACCATTTGGTGCTTTACCGATGGCAGCCTTGTCCGTAGTTTCCTATTCATGAGCATTTCCGCCGGTGAAAGTCCATTCTCCAGTGGTGAAGCTCTGTAATTCAGAATAGCCAGGTACGGATCACTTCCCGTCTCAGTAGCTTTCTTCAGAAGGCGTTTCACTATTTGAACACCTTTCTCCGCTAAACCGTTGGACTGTGGGTACAGAGGGCTTGACGTTATGTGTTCAAAACCATAACTTTTTGCAAAGTCCTTGAAACTCTGACTTGCAAACTGCGGTCCGTTGTCACTTATTACTGTCATTGGAATACCATGTCGTGCAAATATAGCTTTTGTCTTTGCAATTACCTGCTCTGACGTTGTGCTTGTCAGCTGCACAAATTCCGGGTAGTTTGAATGATAGTCCATAAGCAACAAATAATCTTTGTCCTTAAGTTGAAACAGGTCCATTCCAACTTTTCCCCACGGCTCCTTCGGTTTCTCATGTGGCTTCATTGGCTCTTTTGTTTGCTGATATCGGTGCCTCTGACATACTTCACAATTCTGTACTAGTGACGTTATGTCTCTGTGCATGCCTTGCCAGTATAATACTTCTCGTGCTCTTCTCTTACATTTTTCGATTCCCAAATGTCCTTCGTGCACAAGTTTCAGCATCTGTTTTTTCATTGAGATTGGCACTACAATTCTTGTTCCTTTCAGCAAAACTCCATCTAGCACTGACAGTTCATCTTTAAAATGTTGGAAAGGGTTTTCCATTATTTTATTTCCAGGCATGTGAATCATGTCCATTACTCGCCTTAACTGTTCGTCTTTCTTCGTTTCTTTCGCTATTTCAACCCATTTTGTTGTTGACACAGGCATATGTGCTTTAATTGTGTCCACATGAATTTGCACATCTTTCTCTGTAGTGCTTACAATGTTTTCCAAACTAGCTCTACTCAAGGTATCTGCAACAATTAAGTGTTTACCTGGTTTAAACTCAAATGTCAGATCGTACTTTTGCAATCTTAACATCAGTCTTTGTATGCGTGGTGGAACTTCTCCCAGTGATTTCTTTGATATTGCTATGAGAGGCTTATGGTCTGTCTCTAGTATCACTGATCTTCCATAGACATACTCGTGGAATCTCTCACAGCCGAACACTGCACCCAGTGTTTCTTTCTCAATTTGGGCGTAGTTTCTTTCCGCTGGTGTCATCGTGCGGGACGCATACGCAACTGGGTACCACTCCATGTCATGTCGCTGGAGTAAAACAGCTCCTAAACCCGCTTGTGATGCATCTGTAGAGACCTTTAGGGGTTTTTCTTGGTCATAAAATTTCAAAACAGGTTCTTTTGTTAGACTGCTTTTTAACCATGACCACTCTTTTGCTTGCTCGTCGTTCCACTGCCACACGGTGTCTGTTTCTAGCAAGCTTCTTAATGACTTTGTATTTGCTGACAAATTTGGAACAAATTTTCCTAAGTAGTTTATTAACCCTAAGGCTCTTTGCAGGTCTTTTTTGTCTCTTGGCTCTGGCATTTCGTCTATTGCTCTGATTTTCTCTTTGTCTGGTTGTATTCCTTCTTCAGACAGTCTTTCTCCCAGGTAAGTGATTTCTCTTACTCCGAACTGGCATTTGTTTTTATTTAACTTTAATCCACTTCTTTGTGCTTGATCCAGGACCCTGCGAAGTCTTTCATCATGCTCTTCTTTTGAGCGGCCCCATACCACTACGTCATCAATGAATACTCCAACTCCTTCTATTCCATCAAAAAGCTGTTGCACTGTTTTGTGGAATACTTCGGGTGCCGAGCTAATGCCAAAAGGTAGCCTTTGGAAACAATGCCTTCCAAACGGTGTGTTGAAGGTGCATAATTTCGTGCTTTCCTCATCTAGCACTATCTGGTAAAATCCCGACGAGGCATCCAATTTGGAGAAATAACATGCTCCACTCATTGCACTAGTAATGTCTGTCTTTGTTGGAAGTCTGTAGTGCTCGCGTTGGATCGCCTTGTTTAAGTCTTTGGGATCTATACACAGTCTTAGATCTCCATCTGGTTTTTCTACTATTACGAGTGAATTCACCCATTCTGTAGGTTCTTCGATTTTTCTGATTATTCCTTCTTTTATCAGAACTTCCAATTTCTCTCTCAGTCTTTCTTTTAATGCTACTGGCACCTTTCTTGCCGGATGTATGACCGGTTCTGCATTTTCCCTCAGCTTTATCTTGTGTTTTCCTGGTAATTTTCCTATTCCTTTGAACACTTCTTTGTATTCTTTTATCCAGTCGTTCTGAGTAATCCTTTCTGTAGTTGCATCTTTTCTCCTCTTCTGTGTTGTCATTTCCTTGTTTATGACATGGACTCTCTTTATCAATCCAAACTGTATGCACGATTTCAGTCCTAGTATAGCTTGTCTGTCTCCATCCACAAGTACAAAAAAGACATCCTTCTTTATTCCTTTGTAGGATAGACTGACTCTGCATACTCCTTTTGTAGGTATAGTTTTGTTGTCATACGTTTTCAGATGCACTTTTCTTTGATTTATTTTTGGTTTTCTTTTCAGCCTCAGAAAGTCTTTCATAGGTAGGATATTTACCTGTGCCCCTGTGTCTAACTTTAATGTGACATCCGTGCTGTTAACATCCATGTGAATTATCCACTCTTCTCCTGGAGTATTTTGTTCTTCTTCGATTGAGTCTACGAAGATTGCCGTTTCATCATCTTCCTTGTCACTTTTTTTTTTCTACTAGCTGTACTTTTCTGTTTGTATAACAGCATTTGGCGAAGTGATTTTTTCCTCCACACTTTCTGCAGTCTTTCCCAAAAGCTGGGCATTTTCTCAGTGCATGTTTACTTCCACACTTTCCGCAACCTTTGCTTTCGTAACTTTGCATTTTCTTCCTCGGCATTACTCTGTCTTTAGCACGTCGAACTGCATCCACTTATGCAGTTTCTCCTTCCTCGCTAAAAGTCTTTAGCTGAGCCTTTGCGCTTTCTGAGGCCTGGCAAATTTGTATTGCCCTTTCAACAGTGAGGTCTGTCTCTTTTAACAATTGCATCCTCACTCTTTTATCTTGTACTCCAATTACTATTTGATCACGTATCATGGAGTCACACAATGTTCCGAAATTACATGACTGACTTTTCAATCTCAAATCCGTGACATACTGTTCGATAGATTCTGACTCTTTTTGTAATCTGTTTCTGAAGACATACCTTTCATACGTCTCATTTTTCCTCGGTGTACAATATAGCTCAAATTTCGCAATCACTGCATCATACTTGTCTTTTTCTTCTTCCGTGAAGACAAACGTGTTATAGACATCCAATGCCCCACGTCCAGCCACTGTTAGCAGCAATGCTATCTTCCTCCGTTCGTTTCCATCCAATCCAATGGCGAGTGCATAAAGTTCAAAACTTTGCTTAAAAGCTTTCCAGTTTTCATTTATGTTTCCTGTCAACTTTAATTCGTCTGGCGAACGGATGGAATTCATCATTTTTTAAACTTTTATCCTGGTACCATGTTTTGATGAGACTTACACACCGAGTGTCACGTTCGGAACCCCGTTTATTCACTGCTTCCGGTATTACACACAGTCAGAACTTAGCTGTATTAGTAGTACAACACTGCCCTCTAGTGGCCAACTTATGCAACATACACATCTCAATACACCAAGCATGAGGAACGCCAGTGACCAATTGGTGAGCTGTGGACTGTGCATTCTTCCACGACACCCTGAAGGATCTCTCAGAGAGATAAGATTTGAACCACTGGAGGGGAGTCACTGTACATGATCCCTAGCAATGATAGGGTGGCAAGTAGGATCTGAGGATTGACTGTGTCACAGGCTGCCAATAGGTCAAGTAAAACCAGAACCGAGAATCAGAAAATCAGCTAGCCGTAATGCTTCTGTGATCAACAGTGCTGTGAAGTGGTTGCATTTGAAACCTGACTGTTTTTCATCGAGTAGGTCATTCTGAGATAGAGAGGAGGATATCTGGTTAAAAACAGCTCTCTCAACAAACAGAAGAAGTGTGGCAGTCTGTAACTCTCAGTAAGAGAGGGGTTCAGCGTGGCTTTTTAAGCAGTGGTGTGACCAGGGCCTGTTTGAAAGCATGTGGCCTGTAATAAATAGGAGGGGATTTGGGTAAAGGTGGCAAGTGGTGGGGTGGGTGGAGAGAAGCTAAATAACTTCAAATAACTTCAGAGAACTTTTTCTGTATAAATTAAAAACTTTACTTCCTCCTCTGCTGCGTTTACATGTGGTGTTCCTCAGGGCTCTGTCTTAGGCCCTGTGTTGTTCTCTCTTTGTAGTAGTTGCTACAAAGATGATTTACAGCTTTATCTTCCAGTTAAGTCTAATGAAAATATATCTCCACAGTCATTATGTGAGTGTTTGATCAGACACTGTGCAGAGTCAGGGAGGACGAGGAGCAGGTCCTACTAGTGGCACTTTATTGACCTTTTTTGCAGCATCAGTTGAAGCAGAGGCTGTCCCCCTCCACCATTTAACTATATTTCGCTGTGATCTCCTTCCACCATGACCCTATAACAGGTAGGTTGATCGGTCAGCATGACCTGATTATCGGATTTCTTAGGGGGGGGGGGTTAATCCACCTCGGCCCCCTATATGCTCTCTTGGGACTTGTCCATAGTACTAAGACCACTCTTCAGGACATCAGACCAGCTCTTTATCTGTTATGGGCGACAGCAGAAGGGGAAGCTGTCTCCAAGCAGAGAATGTCACACTGGATAGTGGACACCATTGCTCTAGTCTAGCCTATCAGAAGCAGAGCATGCCATGTCTGTTCAGGGCGCACTCTATTAGAAGTATAGTGTCCTCTTAGGCATTGGCTCGTGGTGCCTCGCTGACAGAAATTTGTAGAGCTGCAGGCTGGGCGACACCTCAGTGGTTTACTAGATTCTACAGTGTTTGTGACGATCCAATTTCCTTCTATGTTCTCACCTCAAACTGGTAGAGACCCTGAGAGCCCCGGCTCCAATATGGGCTACATTGGTGCCAAAAATCCTTCATTGTAGAATTTGGTACTATCTCCAACGCTCTTGGCAACCAGATGTGGCGGGGCATCTGTTGGCAGCTTTTCATTAGTTGCATTCTTGAAAACCTTAGTTAAGGGAATGCCGTATGTATAAAAATTAAGCCCATGTTTTTCCCTCAACAGAGTTCACTCTACGATCTCTGTACCGGTGTAGTCTCATTAGAAAGCCACCACAGAGACCTCGATATTCAGTAAAGCCTTTTTTATACCGTTATTGTACTCGCCACATAAGAAACCTCTAAGGGATGTTGCTCCGCAGTGTTCCCAGCTACCACTGAAGTGGGTACGCTTCCCAGTGTTATCTAAGGATACTCTAATTGGGTTATACAGGAACAAGCAGGAACCTGCCTTCTCTGCATAAAGCCCCATTCTGCAACATCCGTGGTGCTTTTGTAGGATTCCCAATACGTTGGTCATCGACATGACATCGACATGACGTTGAAGTGACCGACTGAAAGGGAACGGAGAAGGAAGGGAACAGAGATGTCCCGTCGATGAACGACATATTGGGACTCGCTTATAGAGTCCAATCTGCTTTGTGTATTTAGAAAGAGCCAATGAATATTGGCTTGCAGTATTTGCATAAATGAGCAGCAGGTGCAATGCATCACCAGTTTCTAGTTGAGGAGCCTAATAGACCTGGCCACCTCAGCTGTGGTACAGAATGCCGTGGTGACGTGACATGACGTCTCCATTCTCTTCCGTCAGGGAATGAGGGTTACATCTGTAACCGAGATGCTTCTTATGGAATTAAAGAAAGTATTTTATAAAAGAAGTTGTTTATTTGAATTGTTTATGTACATGACTGTGTCTCAATAAGCATGTTTTGTTTAGTTCCCACTGGGTGTGCACGCAGCTGCATGCGTTCGTGTAGGTAACGCATTGGGGGCCGGAGACACTAACAGGGCCCTGATCACCAGTAAAGTGACTCTTATGATCTCAGGTCAGTAAAACCCCAAAATATCCACAACTGCTCTAAATACAGATTTATGGTCTCTTTTCTTGCTGTATTAAGGGTGTATCACTTTTGATCGTGTATCACTTTTATTGGATTGCAGGAATTTTAGCTGTTTTACAGGGAATGGTGCTGGGTTCTGCAAAGTCTGTGGTGGGATACATCTTCACCTCTGATGAGTATGTTACTGCTGCCATAACATACATTAACAAACATTTTAGGATTGTGTCAAACAATTAGAAACAAAGACATAGATTGCTCATTGCAATGCTGTTTACAATATTTTATTTTACTATTTTAACAGGAGTATAGTGGCGATTGTCTCATTAAATCTCAACCTCTATGTTTTCCTGCAGTTTTTTGATGCCCTTGTGGTAAGTAAATAATAAAAGCCAGTGTTATTATGTTAATATCCCTACTGTATCTAAATCCCTGTGTAGTTATGGATGGAAATATAAAATAGATTAAATAGATATTGTAACCTATAATATAAAATAGCTTCTTTCAACCTTCCCTGTCAGAAATAATGCTAAAATACGTCCCTAGCTGTCACTGGGGTGGTACACTGTAATACATTTCCTGTAGTTATGCAGCTGTTTGCCAGAAATCCTTATCAACCTTTATCTGTTTTTGTTCTTAAGATTTTGGTTCCCAGAATGATTTGCATGAGGCTGTTATTTTAGTTGTATATATTTATATAGATAAAGACTTGTTAATGTTTCATGTTCGTTTAACTTTAAACAAACTAAATAAATTTAAATCTACAGTAAGTTACCTCCAAACAGCTGCCACTAATTCTGTAAGTTTTACAGCAATATGTAACAGTGTAACCTTTCAAAAAGTACACCTTTGCATTTACCAAAGAGGGCATATATTAATGGTGTCATACCTAAATGGTACATAATAGGACCCTTTTAAAGGGTATACTGCACCATTGATGCAATAAATACCATACAGTTATATATCTTCATAATGTTCTTGATGTTACATAGTAGTTTTCATCCACGACCTCTGTGTTCTGAGATAATGTCAAAATGACACTTTATAAGTTAAAATGCTTGGCATTTCTCCTTTATAAAACCTGAATAGAAAATCTCTACGGTTCATCTCTGTATACTGTTCCTGTATGATGTGTGTTGTGTTTTAGTGTGTGTGTTCAGGTATTCTTCTGGGTGCTGGGAAACAGAAGATAGCAGCATTGTCCAACTTAATCTGTTACTATTGCATTGGGTTACCGGTGGGAATATCACTGATGTTTTTGGCTGAGCTCAGGATACTTGGTACATCTCTCTCGCCTCAAAGATAACTACCAAAAAAAAGATTAATATATATTATTATTATAATACATTAGAATAATAATTGAGATATGTGGCATGAAAATAATGTAATTGCTATTGTTTTTTTATATTTGTGGATTGTAAAGCAATCAATGTGCACTGGACACTTTTTTGGAAGTTGTTTGATCATTCGGCAGTCAAGCTTATTCATTTAAAGAGTAACTAAACCCTAAACCAACTTTTTTAAGTTAATGATCTGTAAGAATGATGCTTTATTAGTACTGTTCATTGATTTTAGTACGTTTTTTGACATTTGGCTATAAAGTGTTTCAATACTACAATATATGGTGTAAAAACATCTGAGTGCTACCTTGAATTTTTCTATTGAATGTTGGGTCCAAAAAATAACTTGTGACGTAAGCAGATTCAAGCTCACCACACTCCCTTGTTACGATCTCACCACACACTAGTTCGTCCCCTCTATCTCCTTTGGGATCTGCCCACTTTTCTTGCAATTTTCAAATATTGCCAATGGGTGGAGTCACGCTCTGACCAGGGGTTTAGTTACGCTTTAAAATGTTTCAGTGTAAAAATTTCTAGTGGATTGCAAATTTGTGGTTGAATGTATACTATTTTTGTTTGCAAATGACAATTAAAATGTGCATTGTGTAACT
Organism: Paramisgurnus dabryanus; assembly: GCF_030506205.2. Taxonomy (NCBI): domain Eukaryota; kingdom Metazoa; phylum Chordata; class Actinopteri; order Cypriniformes; family Cobitidae; genus Paramisgurnus; species Paramisgurnus dabryanus. The sequence continues at coordinate 25,128,047 of NC_133354.1, forward strand.
TTTAGAAGGATAATGAAAATATAATATATATCTATAAATATAATATATATGATAACTATATTCTCAGTGGTGCATAAAGACCTTACATAATTAACTGTATTGTTTACCTTAAAATGAGCTGTTTTTACCTACATATACCGCAGAGTGACTACACCTTGTGGCGTGTTGACTTCATTCATAGAACCTAGGTTACCTACGTAACCCTCCGTTCTATTTCATCTCAGTCAACACGCCACAATATGGGTCAACAGTATACCAAATAAGGTCATGAGGGGAAAAATAAAAGTAGCTGGGCAATAAATGGAAAACCAATTTCTGTCAGTACAACCTTTTATTGGTTTTCACATAATACACAAATAAACCACCAGGCAATGTAAAACCTTGAATATTCCCAACATAAGTTATTCCTGTTCTGCCGTCTGCAGAACCAAAGGTGTAACTGTAGAAGCAACGTCCAGACGATAGAACAACGTCCAGATGATATAACTGTTCAGGGGTGCCTCCTCTAGAGAGGCACCCCTGAACAGTGCCCAGGAGGCAGCCACCCCTCTGGTAGAGTGTGCCACCACTCTTTAGGGAGGAGGTTTCCCATGTATTGGTAGGCTAACTCTATCTCTGCTTTAGTCCCTGAAGCAGACAAATAGCTGATCTGTCTGTCTTATGTGCTGAGTGCTATTAATGTACCCCCTCAGTGCTCTAACTGGGAAGACCAGATGCATTCTGGCTCCTTCTTTAGAGGAGTGGGGAGGGGCGCAAAAGGGTTTCAAGATCAAGGATTTGGAGACAAAGGAACAGGGCAAAACTTTAGGCAGAAAGGAGGGATTTGGAAGAAGTGAAATAGATGAGCCTTCTTCCCCCAACCTCAGGCATGCTGGGTGTACAGACAAGGCATGTAACTCACTGACTCTCTTAACTGAGGAAATTGCCAAGAGAAATGCTATCTTTAATGTGAGACATTCCAATCCCAATAAGTCTAGTGGTGCAAAGGGGGAATTTGTCAGGGCCTTCAACACAACACTTAGATCCCATGAGGGGATCAATCATGCTTGAGATGGGCACAATCTACAAGCCCCTTTTAGAAAACGTTTGACCAGAGGAGGAGAACCCACGGAGCAACCCCCATGTAGTCAGAAATAGCTGCTACATACCCCCTCAAGGTTGACTCTGTTAGACCAGATTCCAACAAGGATTGGAGAAATAACAAGATTGAGTCTTTCCCAGCGTAAAGCATAAAGTCGCCTTGTAGATGGGGCTTTAGCTGCCTGCAAGGTTGTTAAAACTGCCTTTCCAAAAGCTCTTGAAGACTCCCATCTTGGGGCTAGATGTGGAGCTTGTACCTCCCTGGATCCGGATGCCATAGCTGGCCATGTGCCTGAGACAACATGTCCTGCCTTACTGGGAGACACCATGGTGATCCTTCCAGCAGTGTCACCAGGTTCGGCATCCATGACTGCTGGGGCCAATCTGGGGCAATCAGCAGGACTTTGGCTTTCAAGATCTTCACTCTGGCCAGGACTGCTGGCAGCAGTGAAAAAGGTGGAAACGCATACCGGAGCTTTGAGGGCCATACATTTGCCATGGCATCCACCCCTAGAGGTCCCTTGGGCCACGTCATTGAAAACCACAGGGGACAATATGTGGTTGCTTGTGAGGCAAAGAGGTCCACCTGCGCCTCTCCGAAATGATTCCAGATGGATTGGACTATTGTTGGGTGGAGACGCCATTCTCCTGGCCTGGGCCCTCCTCTGGACTGGAGGTCTGCTGCAGTGTTTTCCTGGCCCGGTAGATGCACAGCCCTCAGGGACACCCCCTGAGCATGTGCCCATAGCAGGAGATCTCGAGCTTTCCTGTGTAGGGATTGTGAGCGTGTCCCTCCTTCATGGTTTATGTAAGAAACCACTGTGGTACTGTCTGACCTGATCATTACATGCTTCTCTTGAAACCGAGGTAGAAAATGTAGCAGAGCCCGGAAAAACTGATTCCAGTTCCAGGAGAATTATATGGGTTCCTCTCAATGAGGCCTCCCATTGTCCCTGAACTGGATTTCCTCTCCAGACAGACCCCAGCCTGTATGTGAGGCATCTGTTGTTAATGTCTCTCTTGAACATTGAGGGCTCAGGACAACTCCCTTCTTCAGGCCTGGAGTTGACAGCCATCACTGGATTGCTGGAAGACAATTGATATTCCTTTGAATTATTCGTTGTCCATTTTCGTATGGGCTTACTCTGTGTGCTCTCAACCATCGCTGTAGTGGGAGCATGTAAAGTAGCCCCAGTGGCACCACCTGAGTGGCTGCTGCCAATAGGTCAAGCAGCCTCCGGCCAAACTTCACTGTAACCTGTTCTCTCTTGAGAAGCTGGTACAGACATTGTTTCAACACTGCCTGTCTCTGTGTAGTCAGAGATGTTTTCATTGTCTTAGAGTTCAAATTCAGTCCCAGGTATGTTACTACCCTGGTAGGGGTGAGACAACTCTTTTTGCGGTTCAAAGACAGCCCTAACACTGCATGAAAAGTGGAATTTTCGTCAGAATGTGGCACTGTAGATTGTTGTGAAACTCCAAGTATACGACTGCGCATGACAATTTGCAGCCAACACCGAAAACTGCCGTAAGTTGTCAGAAGTTGACGTGGGTCTTGCTCTGAAGTTTTCCTCCCTTCCCCTAATTCTAGGGGAGGCTTTAACATGTAAATGAACATGCTGTGAGCTATACAAATGCAAATGAGGGTAGCAGCTGGGGGAGTTTTACTCAGGTGACATTCTGAGAGGTTTTAAACTTTGATTTTAATAAAATCTCTGGTATCAGTTTACAAACTCTTAAATTGTAGCTTGAATTGATTTATTTTCAAAGTATGCTACACTGTTAACCCAGATATTGTCTTAATGATGTAAACATTACTTAATATTTTGAGTTTTGGACATATACTTAAAAATATATTATACCCATAATCCTTTGTCCCTGAATATTATGATTATTTACGCTTTTTTACAGAATTAAGAACTAATAAGAACTTTAACTACTTAAATATTTGTTAAAATGTCATAGAGGTTTATGCTCTAATATTATTCATGTTGTTTAGTTTTAAATGATAAAATACCATTTTTGTTAATGAAAGTCACCGTTCAGGTGATCAGTGTTTATTGACATAAACAGCACATTGTATTGTATTTTTCGCAGTTTTGTGTGTGTTTCAGTGGAGAATCAAGTTTATTCAATGACTGACTCATGAGTTTTGTGTTATAATACCATTTATAACACTAAGAGAATTATAATTATAAATGAATTAAAAATAGAAATTCTTTCAACTCAGTTAACTAAGCGGAGATGTTGGACAGAGTAATTCAAAATCATCTTTAGGTTTAATGACAATCATTTATCAAAATATTTTCTTCATCATTTATCACAATACTTTCAAAATATTTTTCCCTAATTTTTTAAAACTATCCCTTTAAGTAGATTCAGTTTGTCCAGGCTAACAGTATATATTAATATCTCTGTATGTCATTAGCAATAACCAATGTTAGGTAAAAAAAAAAAGATACACAAAACCATTTATTTCAACAATTTTAATTGTTTTAACAGAGTTTTAATCAGGCTCAATTTGTGCATTCTATGCAAACAACATGTCAAACAACAAAATGTCTGTCTGGAAGGGAATGAAGCAAGGAAACGTGTGCAATTACATCACAGCTCAAATACTGTGCATAGTGGCATGACTACAGTTATTGAATTCACATACTGGTAATCCTGCCATACTTGTCCATCATATACATCTCCTAACACACCCTTTGGCATTTCCCGCTTTCGCCTTTCATCTAATTTCTCTTCAAATCCAAGTCTTTTAACAAGTCCTCCCAGAGACTGCACAACACTCTTGTATCAGTAAGAACGTATTGGATGGACATACTCTTCACCGCTTTCTTAGCAAGGCAGAGCCACATTTCTTCCTTAATGCAGACCTCTGCTGTGGGTGAATGTAGAATGGGATGTGATCACAAGTCCTGCAAACCTTTGTACCATCCCGTCTGAGCTCATAGGTTTCAGTAAGCATGTACACTGTCATACATTTCGGACAAACCACATACTGTAAGAAGTCGTCACGGAGGATACCAGTCAATTTCATCATGCCCAAAAGTTTCATTAACAAGTGTTCTGGTTTTTCACTTCTGGCCTGATCACTTTCATGCTCCTCCCCATCTTGTATGTGAGGATAGGGTTCACTCTGCTCCTCAGCAAGGATTTCCCCCTCTTCATCCACATAGTCATCCTATGAAATTTTAAAGGACATATTTAAAACACATGCAATGCACATACTCAGCACCACCATTAGACCATTAGAGATGGAAAAGCCCATCGTTAATATGGCCATTTGAGATTGAAAAGTCCATCATGAATGTGGCCATTTGAGATTGAAAAGCCCATTGTTAATATGGTCATTTGAGATTTAAAAAGAACATAATTAATATGTTCATTTCTCATCAATAGGGCCATTTGAGTATGAAAAGATTTGAAAACTGTAGTTGAAAAAGATCATGTGCATCTCAAACAGCTAGCTTTAGTGCAATGAACCAGTTAAGTACTTTGTGGGAACTTCATCCACTTCAACTTCATTTTAGGATTTTTTAATACTTTATAAAGTGTGTTTATACTTTAGTTGCTTTCATTAGTTAACTAACAGAAATTTAAGAGTGGAAAACAATCATGTGGGTGAAAATTGTTAGGTTTTCCCATTTCAGCTCTGGATTAGCATGTATTGAACTTTATACTAGTATATCCAAATGTAATTTCATGCTTACCACACAACAGGAGATGTCCAGGAAAAGACGAATGCTTTGGTCATCTGCTGTTTCGTCTGAAAAACAACAAACAGAAGATAACGTTATGCATTATAACGCGATATTCCTATTCAATTATAATTTACTATTAAAATAACAACAACAGTGATAATCAACCACATTTAACTCCAACGTTTTTGTTTAACTTGTTGATTTTATTTTACTTTACTTGTTGATATGTTTTAGTATTGTTTAAAATGATAACATACGTAAAGCAAGCCAAGCTTATATAAAAAATATGTATTTATGCTCACCGTTGTCTGAACTGAAATTCGCTGGGTGCGTTTCTTCAAATTCTTCAATCACTTCTTTTTCTGGGTCCTCGGAGTGCATTTCACTTTCACCAATCTCTCTAACTCCAGTAAAGTTATCTTCCGGGTCTTTACACATGACGGGACATCACTCACAGCGGATTCATGACTGGGTAGCAGCAGGCTCTGTACGTTATCTGACGTAGCCCTTTTGGAATTTTTTCTCCCAAACTCCATTTTTTAAATAGCGCTTTCTGTGGTCAAAATACTGTGTATGACACACTTCAGTGTTGCAATGTTTACAGAAGCGCCGAGGTCGTTTCTTCAGTCTTGGGACTTACATCTTTCAACTGACAGCACACTGTGTTGATTTCACACAGAGCTTCCGGCACATCGCGTTTGTTGTTTATATCATACGCATGCGCACACGTCTCACAAGATTTTCCTTATATCAATAACCTCGCATGTGATTGGAGGAGCCCGACAGGCTTCTCGCCTTCTTCCAATCATGTGCGAGGTCATGGTCACGGCTCACACAGCAGTGTCGACAAGCGTAACAGACGTTTGGTTTGGTGTTTGTAACTCTCCAAGAAGAGCAGACGGGTGCACAATCCCAAGATTGCGGTAAGAATAATTTTATGTATAAGCATATTTTTTGAAGTAGCCCAAGCTGTGTGTTTTATAACTAAGAGGTGTTTTTTGTCTTGTAATTTTTAGGAGGCTGTACGGCGTCTCTGAGGCACACTGCAGGCGCTATGAACCAGAGCAAAGGTAACGTTACGATTTAAAGAATATGTTTTTATTCTTGTATAAGGAAATAGATACGTTAATAGATCCGAGCTTAAACCCACACATTTTGTTTTCACAGACTAACGTCGCCTCATAACAAAGCCGTGACCTCCGATTTGCTTGGGGCTATTTCAGCAAGTCCAGATTTACTGCTGAGAATGACGACATTGTTTGTAAGTATAACTTCTAATGTTTTTCCTCATTTCTTGTTTAATTGTACCGTGACTATTTTTATTAATACCAGTCTCATTTAATTGTTTTCCAGCTGCCCGCAAGACGTGTTATGAGTCGGTACGCCGGAGTTTCAGATACAAACAACCTGAACTCGCATCGCAGGCGGAAAATGCGAAAAGTTTAGCTCGGAGTCGATCCAGAAGAAAAATGGTAAGATTTATTATATTAGATCAGTTTTTTGTCAATGTGAGTATTTTTCAGGTCACTTATTGTCCTTATTGATTGTATTACAGTTGCTGGAAGCGAGACGAAGTGTGTTGGCTGAGGATGAGATGGACATTTGGAAGTGCGCCACCATAGATCTCATATCTGATGAGGAATACGGCATTGTTGGCGGGGTGTCTGGATGGATTGTGCGGCCACCGCCCTCTCGCAGCCTGGAACTCTCCGAGCTCTGTGCCACGCTGCAATCCAGATTAGAGGCGATACCAAAGTACCGGGCAACTCACCATATACGCGTGAAAAAGTGACTTTTTTACAACGTTTTTGAGGTTTTTTTTCAACACTTTGAAAAAGATTTTTAGGGATCTTTCCCGAACATCTTAGGCACTTTTTGACGTGTTTGGAGTACAATATAAGAGACATTATGCTGCTTTGTACATAGTTGTGTGTTTATAAATAAAGCTCTTTCTTTGAATAAACAGCTGTGTGTTTATAAATAAACCTCTTTGTTTTCTCTTATATTCCTTGATGTTGTGAATAATGTAGTACATAGCACAATGACATTAATATATAAAAAATGATAACATAAATTATTTATTATTATTATTATTATTATTTATTGGGGTTTACATTTATAATGAGCCAGGGTGCCCAATAACCCCCCTCTTTAGAGTAACGGCCCGACTTGAATTTACTCACTCGGTATTGGCTGAAGCCACTACTTTTAAACAAGAAAAATCCCTTGTGATTGGCTTGAAGTCATCTGCCAACCATTCACGGGGGATTTTACTTGTTTAAAAGTTGTGGCTTCAGCCAATACTGAGTGATTACATTCAAGTGGGCCGTTACTCTAGTTTTGCTGCTATTCACATGCTAATTAGGCCAGAGACGCTCTAACTGGCCGGCAGAGATTTCGCTGCTATTCATATGCTAATTAGAGGCATCGCACCCGCGCGGGGCTCTCCACCTACGTCATGGTTCGTTTATGACGATTTGTGACACAGACAAACGCGAAGCTCGCTGCTGGTAAATTGAGGAAAGCTGCCGAAAATTCGGGAGATTTTCGGGAGCCTACAGGCGCTTACGGGGACGAAAATCCCACTTTTCATGCAGTGTAAGTTCTGTAAGTGGGCCAGAACCAGCTATGTGTTCTGCCTGGCCTGCTGTTCTGTAGGGAAGCAAATTAACCAGTCGTCTAGGTAATTGGCTATTCGTATGCCCTGGCACCGAAGAGGAATAAGGGCAGCATCCATACACTTGGTGAAGGTCCGGGGAGCTAATGACAGGCCGTATTCGAATGTGTTGCCTTGAAACTGGAACCTGAGATACTTTCTGTGGCTCTTGTGAAATGGGATGTGGAAATAAGTATCCTGAAGGTCCACTGTTGTGAAGCAATCGCCTTGTCTGACAAAGGTCAACAGGGTTGAAAGCTAAAACATGTGAAAGGCAGCCGCTTCAGAAGACAATTCAACTTTTTTAGACTGAGATTGGGTCGAAGGCTCCCATCCTTCTTTGGGATTAGGAAATAAGTGGAATAAAACCCCTGCCCTATCAATTTTCCCAAAGGCAGGCATGTTATTGCTCCCTTAACTAAAAGAACTGAGACCTCTGCTGCAAGAGACTTGCACTGTATTTCCTCTCCTAATACAGTTGGGACAATACCTTGAAAACTGGGTGGTCTGGACCTGAATTGGAGCCTGTATCCAAACTCTAAGGTGCTTAGCACCCACGGACACTGGTGCATTTGCGCCAGTGGAGAAGATGTTGATTGGTGAACCGTGGGGCCGGAGGTTGGTAACCGTCACTGACGTCTTTTTTTGAACACTGATCGTGAGAGATCTGCATGGCGTTTCCCCCGAAAGGACTGTCGAAGTCCCTGGCCTGGTCCAAATGGTGCCCTTTGTGGAATAGCCTGGCGCTGACTTGTATAGGCCTGGTTGGACTAATATGACTGGGCCCAACCACTGCTGCCAGCTGAAGTGTGGGGTGCCCTAATAGCTGGTGTTTGACGCAGAGAGTGTGTCAGCTCCCTAGGTTTACGGGACTACTCCAGGGCCAGCTCTGAAGGGGCCCCAAAAAACTCCCCAGGTATTATTGGAGCTGCAGATACAGCCATGCAGTCTTGGTCCAAAAGATTAGCCTGGGACATCCACACCTGGTGGCGAGCCTGAACCATACTAGCCATGGACTGACCTAGAGCCTGGGCATGTGCACTTGTCCCTCGTATTAGCATGTCCACCACCCGCAAAGCCTCTGACCAAGCCATTCACCTGCCAAGGTGGAAGAGATGTCTTGCAACAAATTTAGTAAGGAGAGAATTAGTACATGCAAGCCTTGCTGATAAGGCAGAGGCATGATAGGCCTTTCAGAGCTGACTATCGATTAGCCTGCAATGCTTGCTAGGGTGTGTGGCATCCCTGCCAGCCCTTGCAGTTGCATCTGCCAGTATAGAAAATGTGGGTCCAATTTGAGGAGCTGTAACAAGCCCGTAGGCTGCTGCTCCTGCTAGGTTACCTAGTTTTGTCCTCGGGAGAGCAGTAGAACTGGGAGCCTCCCATGAAGAATTCAACTCTGACACAAAGTCTGGAAGTATTGGCAATCCCTCTGTTTTCCGGCGTTGAGAACCTCTGTCAAACACAGAAGTTGATGTAGAGGCAACCTACAAGATCTAACTACAAGATCTGAGCCTTGAGAGGCCACATCCCGTGATCTGATTCTGAGATGTCCTCAGGTTCTGATGGCATTAAATCCTCATCCATCGCAAACTCTCCAGAAGCTGCAACAGACAGCTCATCTGGGTGGCGGAATAGATGTTTAAACATCGGTTCTCCAGGAAATCCATCCTCTTCTGAAAATTGCTGAGCCTGCATCAAATCATTCAGAGTTTTTTTGCATGCCTTGCATTTGCCTCTGAACTTGATTGATGTCCTCATCTGCATGCTTGCGTTTGCTTGCATGTTTGCATTTTACTCCTTCCTCTCTGGGATTCTGAGCAGGCCCATGTACCACCTGGCCTGCAGGAATCTCTGTAGGTGATTCAGTAACATCTTTGTCCTCTTGCATTTTCCAAAAGGAATTAACAAACAAAAAAAACAATCCAAATGGCATTCGTCTTCACAGACAAAGTGGCCTTTCTTGGATGATTGTATAATAATCACAAGTGTAAGTGCTCCAAAGTGATAGCTTTCACCTTAACAGGTGAAGAGGCTTATGTGGCTAACTGCAAACAAAACAAAAGGCATTCCTTTAATATATTGAATTACACTAAACACACAATTTTAAGTGACACTAGTAATTCATTCTCCTTACTTACCTTGAGCAAGTCCAAAAAGCTGATCAATGCATGTCAAGTGGTAGCATACACCCTCATGGGTAAAGAGGCTTATTAAACTAATCAACAGAAATGTGGCACAGCCAACACAGTAACATCCAACTTCACAGGCGAAGAGGCTTGTGTTGGACAGAAACAAACAAATAGGTAGCAGAGTCTTACCATCAAACAGCTCAAACAATAGCCAGGAGGCAAAAAGAGAAAGAGGCAGCTAGTTAGCACCTGTATAGATGATGTTAACGAGCGGGGCATGGTTAATTTGGAATACCATCTACTGAAAGCTCACCCTTAGCAAGGCTGCCCCATACTGTGGCGTGTTGACTGAGATGAAATAGAACTCCTTACATGAACTGAGCCATTGGTTGCAGTCTCACCACTAGATGCCGCTAAAAATCTATACAGTGGACCTTTAGATATTTAAAGAAATGTTAATATCATAGGAACCATAAATATACTGTGTTTAAACTTTGGTCAACATGATTTTGCTAAGTAGGACATGTTTCACATCATTGGAAGTCCTTGAACAACCCTTGTATCAACCAACCAGGTTGCAGAATTACAGTAGAGTCAATGTTTAGCCTTGGGTTTTGTATACATTTTTTATTAATACAGATTAGGCAATCAGTTAAACAGCACCTAGATAGTGATAGCTCACTAAAACTAAAACCCACTTTGTTATTATTTGCACTCATTCAGGTTTGTGGCTTGGCCTCTTGATTTGTGTCATTATTCAGACCTGTTTCTTCACTACTCTCATCTTCAAGCTGAATTGGAAGAAAGTGACAGAGCAGGTAGGAAGTCACATGTGCACTGTGTTTTTATGAAAGTATGTTCAAAGTGTTTGATAACTATAAGGCCAGATTGATCTCAAATATAATACATTGGCAAAACATAATTCTTAAATGCACAGCACAATTCACATTCATTAAATCAGATTCGTCAATTCAAAATGCAATTCATAAACACAAAGAAAAGCACAAACATTTTCCCAAATTCTCACAAAAATGCATCCCACACAAATACATTTAAAATGTTTTTACGTTCCAGCACATCATGAGGCGTCTATGTATATAATGTCTATGAGAATCCTAACAAATCTCCAAATCCAATGTAGATGCAGTTTTCTGCATAGCCAGTTTATTGATTTGCATGTATCAAACGCATGAAAACAGGTTTCTATAATAAAATAAGATTTTTGATAGTTATTCACTTATTCTGTTTTGGTCTGTTTTCTTGATTTTTCTGCTGTTTTTTTTTATTGGCATGCGTTAATGTAACGACAACATTTATAAATGTGTGATGATAATTAATTCAACAACATGATATATACATATTTGTAAAAACATTTTAAATGTATTTAGGTGTGTGATGCATTTGTATGAGCATTTGAGGAAATATTTATGCGTTTGCTTGTGTGTTAATGAACTGCATTTTTAATTGACGGACCTGATTTTATGAATGTGAATTGTGCTGTGCATTTATTAATTGTGTTTTGCATATATGTATTATATTTGAGATCAATCTGGCCTCATACATAACTGATATATTCTGTAGGCCCAGAAACGCGCAGGCAAACATACAAAGGTGGTGTGTGTGCCACAAAAACCATTACTCGGGCAGTCTGTGGTTGATACTGTGGTGTCTGAAGGGCAGGGCGATGAGCAAACACCTGACGCTGGAGCTTCTGCATGTATTCCTGAACCCTGGGATGACATAACTGGAAACAAAGTAATTAAAACTTATTCCTTTTATTATTTTTCATATATACACCAATGAACTATAACATTATCACCACCCCTAGCCTATAGAGCAACGAGCTCACCTGGTAACCAAATGGTGGCATGGGTGCAGTATACTGTATGTAGCACCCAAGGATCTGCTTTCATTTAGTAGAGTGTTTGTTTCCGAAGGGGTGAAGCTGTCGATTTATCAGATTTTGATAGAGTACAACTGAAATGCCACTGTGTCTTGGAACTTCAATTTCAGAAACGGCAAGCCTTGTGGGTTGTTGTGCCCTTTCTGCTCGCCATTGCCAACAATGCATAAAATACTCTGACTTAAGATTCCTGGTGCATCATCTTAATGGTCAAGCATTGATACGCTGATTACTAATAAAGCTTGTTGGTATCAATGGGTTAAATTCTGAGTTTTAATCTATAAACAGCACTTGACCATAGCAGCCCACGTTCTTATAGGTGTGTGAGGGCAGGTGTCAATAGCACCTACTCCTTCTGTATGGAAACTACAGAGGGTCCAAGGTGTCTGGTACAGTCTGAATATCTGGATGTACTGCATAATGATTTTCTTAAAGCACTTCATCACATAATGGAGAGTATATTATGAGAGAATTTTCAGATTTGGGTGAACTATTCCTTTAAGTCCAAATAGACTTCCTGTGCTTGATAACCTATTCAATATTTCAATTATGTTTTGCTCCATTAGGGCCAGCTATCAAGTAACAGCTCTGAAGCAGCCATCTATGTGAAAGTAAGCACACAAGAGCAGGATAAAGCTATAAGTGGAGGACAAGCAATGGCAAGTGAAACCAGAGAAGCTAAACCTAAAGTCCTGCTCTCTATGAACCAGCTGGTGTTGAGAAGAGGACTGATTTTGCTTACTGCTGTCCTGATACTGATAATAGGAGTCACTGTCCACATAGCCTGTCCTCCTCCAGAGCCTTACCTTCAACCTCACAGCAATCTAACAATGGACTGGACGAATTTTTCCACTCCCAACACTACAGTAAGCTCACTGTAACTATTGGTGCATTTTACCAAGACCCCCTTTCAACAAATGTGGAACCACAGTGCTTCAATAATGCTGCTTATTCATCCAATCCGTCATTGGATTTAAAAGAATCTTATATGAACTCCATAATTAGTGGAAGATACAAGTCTGGTTTATAGACTAGCAGCTATTTATGGAGTGAGGAGAGCATTTATCTAGGGCACACTCCCGTTAAATATATAATATAATGCACTATAAGGTTTAGTGTTTAATTTTTAAGGTTAAGGAATGTTTTTTTTTCTTTTTTTCCTATGCTGAGGTGACAGACTTTACATTCCGCTGACTTCCATTAAAAAAGTATGCAAATGCAGCAGACCCAAGCATGTCCAAAAGTTTTTGCACTTCAGCATGTTTTAAAGGTCAAGTTTGGTGACCAATACATGATGATACTGTACATCACAGTGTGACCTTTGCATGTGTCAGGAAAATAACAGTATATTACAAATCCCATTTTGTACAATAATAACAAAAGCAGCAAAAAAAATCTAAATCCATGATCTGTGAATAAAAACCTTTTCATATCCAGTTGCTGGACGGTGATCTTTTGTGTAGAAATTGTGCATGCTACGTGTCTAGTGTGGATGCAGCATGGGTGTCAGATAGGGTGGCCATTCGTGCCAGTTCCGCCGGACACGTCCCGAACATGTTTTACGGGTTCATTCTCCGGAAGTCGCGTTGCTCGACCCCATACGTCATCGAGGTTCTCACATTTCAGTTAAAATACATTAGAAAATTAAGATTTCTTTCTTTTAAGACATACGATCATTGTAGTTTCATTTGTACCTTGAAATGTAACGGTTGCTTTTCTGAAATGAAACCCGAAATATTAAACCTTGATGACGTATGCGGTCGACCAACGCGACTTCCGGAGAATGAACCCGAAAAACATGTTCGGGTCGTGTCCGGCGGAACTGGCACGAATGGCCACCCTAGTGTCAGAACCAAGTGTCAAAACCCACACACATTTTAAGACCGATATTATTGGACACACTGACATTTTCCCTAATTTAGCGCATATGTCTTTTCAGTTCTCAGAGCGCCATCAGTCAAATTCATTCCACTAGAGAGAAATGCCATAATAAATTAAACTCTATTTGGTTTCAGCTAGCTTTCCCCAAATCTTACCCTGGAGGGCCGTAGCACTACAGAGTTTAGCTCCAACCCTGATCAAACAATATGCAAGCTAATCAAGGTCTTCATGATTACTAAAAAAAATCACGGATAAGTTTGATAAGGGTTGGACCTAAACTCTGTAGTGCTATGGCCCTCCAGGGTAAAATTTGGGGAACCCCAAGCCACAGCCTTGATTCCATATTCCTGCTTACTTAAATCCATTTCACTTGGTGCATAGAGTCCATATAAATTAAACTAATACTACGGGGATGTTGAATGCTTTATTCTGATTGGTTGAGGAATGTGCATGGGTGTTGATTATTTTTCTGTAAACCGCACACCTACAGTAAGTTGTCAAATGTTTAAAAATAGACACCAGAGCAATAATTGTGGTAACCGTAAGAGAGGGAATAATTGACTCCTGTCCTTTGAATTATTCGAAAATAATGCACACCCGTGGTATAACCACCTTGGGTGTGCATTATTTTCTTATAATTCAATGGCCGGTCGTCAATTATTCCTTACTTGTTTCACTATGTTTGCCTGCTGCATAGCACACAGCAACTATTAGGCAATAAAAGCAATTGTTTAATTTAAAGGCACCAGAATACAAGAAAATGACGTCTACTCAAGTGTTTTTCTGTGGGTACCCACGCACATTTTTTTTTCCGTTTCCGGTGCCCATTGACCGTGGCATTACTTGACAGATTTTACATTAAGCAGTTTTTATACATCTGGTTCTATTGTGCCGAAATGTAAGGTTGTAGATTTCTGTGTGAATGTATTCCATCATATCAAAGTATAGCATAAAACGACATTCATGTCCATTAAAAACCTTCAAACAACCATGCAGCATACTTGAATAACACACTTACACAAATGTAGTTTTACCAAATTATCAATGCAATACTGTACATGTTTGTTTTTCTTATAATAAATGCTTAGATATATATAATTTTTTATTTTCTAATGTTCATTTTCACATTCATTGAGTAAAACATTCCTATATGCCTTTTTTGTTGTTGTTTGTTTTTTGCTTACTGTGGACAGTAGGCTATATACAGAAAACTTTGACATTTGACCTTGTCTGTGAAATCCATTCTAAAGTCTCATAATCTGATCATGATTTTACATTAATTTCAAATTTTGACATGATCTTACTCAGGCAATATTAAAGATGTCAAGGTAATATTTTCACAAAATGATCTTTACAAGATGATTTTATGTAAAAAAACAGTCAATCACAAAAAATGACTTTAGCTGAGCTTTCACACATACTCACTGTAAATCATTCACAGGACTTTAGTGTCTTTCAGGTACATATTTTGCTGCCTCATCTATTTAACATTTTCTTGTGTAACAAAGAACATTTTACAATACTGCAATATATTTATGGCTAACTTTCCCCTCTTTGACCTGTAACTTTTGTCTTTTCAGCATTCTTTGCTGTAAAAAAACACTCTGATTGTAAATGACTGTCATTTACATACATTCAGTATTAAAAGTAACTCTTAGCAGGTGCAAATGTGACCAAAAATCTACGTATCTACAAAAAAATATGAGATAGTTCCTTGTAGTATCTTGTTTCAGAAATTGTAACATACTGTAATATACATCTCACAGCATTTCATGGTACTGTAAAGTCAGAAAATATTAGATTTATTTATCTGTGTTCATGAACACATTTTTCCTCTTTTCTTCTTGTAAATGAGAGAAACTTTATTTTCGTGTCAGCATGAATTTTTTTATTGTTTTTCAGGTCCCTGAGCATGACTTTATTTTTCATTTAATTTTATGTATTGTGCTTTCAAATTTTTTCTATTTTTAAACCAACTTGGGGTCGGGGTAAGGTTTGGGTACGCTATCTGAAATGTAACAGTAATTGTCTCTTGTGTTTGGGTTAGGATGTTTGCAATGGTAAACAAAACCTATCCAAAACACGAAAAAGAAAGTCGTCCTCGTGGATACGAAAAACAAAATATATAAAAATGTGTGCCGAGTGACACCAAAAAGAAAGTTGTGCTTATTACGAAAAAAAGAGGAAAATTGTAAACATGAACACAAATAAATAAATCAAATATTTCGTGACTATACCACAAAATACATTTTTTATATCACAATGTAAAAACAATAGTCTGATTTTTTTCTAATGAGAAAGATGTAGATGGTCAGTTGAACAGAAACCCAATGACGTTGAATACATCATTAGAAATTTGCCACTAGAAGTACAACTATAAAGCCAGAAGTGTTGTAACTCAGTTTGTGTGGCAACACATTATTGCTGTCGAGTTCACAATGAGAATGACTATATGAATGACTACATAGTAATCCTACTAACAAGACTTCTGGATTGCATGTGTGCCATCGGAAGCTTAAGCACTTTTTCTTCTGGACCATGCAACAGTGACTGGTAAAAATATTTAAAAATTAAGATTGTTTAAACAAAATAGTATTTTATGGTATATCATAGACAAATTAAGCAGAAAGTATTGCAATATTCAACTTAGTTGGTCTGAATGGCTGTAGTTAAATTGTGCGTATAGATCAACCGTCACAATGGCTAAGCATACAGTGGCGATTTCTACATTCTATCTAAATCCCTTTCTGCTTCTATATCAACTACTATTTTCACACCAGAAGTGAGCGTTTTGGTTTGGTTAATACATCAGAATTGCTAAATAAATACTGGCAAAATGGCTTCACATCATCTCCACAATATCTATTTCCACAAAATAATCTGAAACAGAATGCTCTAAAATCTTTGGTATTAATACTTCAGCATGAGGATTATTAAAGTCTTTTTATACTGATCTGAGAAAACCAGTGAGCATCTCATTCAACACAATCCCTCCAGCAAGTATAGCCAGCATAGAGAAAACTGCAAGTCCTCGACGGACTACTAGCTGTTTGGTGGTCAAGACCTCTCCAACCGTGACTATTGTACCAGCCGTAGCTATTTCTCCTTCTTTATGAAACCCTTCCAGGTCTGTGTCTGTCTGACCTTCAGCAATGTTCTGTGCCCCATGTGAAACATCTATGAAAAGACAAAGAAAAGATGTTGCCGTTGTTCAAAAGAAAGCAATACAGATAATAGCTCAACTTCATGATATGCCACAGACAGATGATACCTTCAGTGCAGCCCTTGTTTTCCATGGCATAAGATTCATCTTTGGTTTCAGGTTCTCGTACACCTGCTCTGATCAAAGCCTGAGAATCACAAGTCAAAATCGTGTCAGCATATACTTAATCATAGCAAAAAATCATGATGTTGATGAAAAAAAGTATGACCCACATCTTGAGTTGCTTTCTTCCAGTCTAGTTTGCAAATGAGGATGATGAAGAACAAAGATTGCAGGGAAACACAAACAAAAAACCCAACCCACAAACCTAGCAAGAGAGAGAAGATGACAGCAGGGTATTAATGGAGGTGCTTAGTGTGTTACTGTAATTTAACAGTTAAATTAGAGGACATTCTTCTTTACCGAAAATGCCCATGCTGACAGCAAACATCAAGGTTACTCCTATTGGAAATCCAATAAAATAATATCCAACAATGTTACACAGAGCACCAATAAGTTGCTTTCCTGCTCCTCTGACAATTCCACCTGTTATGCCCTGCAGAGAAAAACACAGTATTATCAAGAGATATATTAAAAAACATGAAATATTAAATAAAAAACAACAAAAGCATAAAGTGACCCTGCACTGTCAAATCTTTTAGGATCTACTCAATTTTTTGGTGAAACATTTTTAAACTTAAAAATATTGAGGAAATTTGAAATATTGAGGTAAGTTTTATAAAAATAAAATTCTTACTTATTTTAAATCAATATTATTTGTATTTAACATTAACTTAAAAAAACGAAGTAAGGTTCACACCAAACTTTAATTATGATGTGCTTAATTTTTGTTGAAAATGTTTTACATTATATTATTTGAGTAAATTCAGCCAACGATTTTTAATCAGCAGCAGAGCCTCTTGCGGGATAACACCTGATCAGAAACTCCTCACATATCCTGGTAAGTGATGAGTTTGTTATATGTAGTTTGTTAATTAAATATTAGCTGTGTCATAGTGTAAAAATCTTAAAGTGTATTTATCTGAATACTTTTTTTAACGGTTTATGATTGTTTAAAATGCTTTTAGATACAGTTACAGTATGCCACAAAAGTAAGTACACCCCTCACTTTCAGAAAATATTTAAGTATATCTTCTCAAGGGACAATTCTATAGAAATTGAATTTTTATATATTTTGGAGTAGTCAATGTGCTGCTTGAATAGCTCACCTAAAGGATTATTAGTAACACCATACTAATACTGTGTTTGACCCCCTTTCGCCTTCAGAACTGCCTTAATTCTACCTGCCATTGATTCAACAAGGTGTTGAAAGCATTCTTTAGAAATGTTGGCCCATATTGATAGGATAGCATCTTGCAGTTGATGGAGATTTGTGAACATCCAGGGCACGAAGCTCCCGTTCCACCACATCCCAAAGATGCTCTATTGGGTTGAGATCTGGTGACTGTGGGGGCCATTTTAGTACAGTGAGCTCAATGTCATGTTCAAGAAACCAATTTGAAATGATTTGAGCTTTGTGACATGGTGCATTATCCTGCTGGAAGTAGCCATCAGAGGATGGGTACATGGTGGTCATAAAGGGATGGACATGGTCAGAAACAATGCTCAGGTAGGCTGTGGCATTTAAACAATGCCCAATTGGCACTAAGGGGCCTGAAGTGTGCAAAGAAAACATCCCCACACCATTACACCACCACCACCAGCCTGCAAAGTGGTAAAAAGGCATGAACGATCCATGTTCTCAATCTGTTTACGCCAAATTCTGACTCTACCATCTGAATGTCTCAACAGAAATCGAGACTCATCAGACCAGGCAACATTTTTCCCAGTCTTCAACTGTCCAATTTTGGTGAGCTTGTGCAAATTGTAGCCTCTTTTTCCTATTTGTAGTAGAGATGAGTGGTACCGGTGGTGTCTTCTGCTGTTGTAGCTACTCCGCCTCAAGGTTGTGCGTGTTGTTGCTTCACAAATGCTTTGCTGCATACCTCAGTTGTACCTTGTGGTTATTTCAGTCAAAGTCGCTCTTCTATCAGCTTGAATCAGTCGGCTCATTCTCCTCTGACCTCTAGCATGAACAAGGCATTTTCCCCACATGACTGCTGCATACTGGATGCTTCTCCCTTTTCACACTATTTTTTGTAAATCCTAGAAAAAGTTGTGCATGAAAATCCCAGTAACTGAGCAGATTGTGAAATACTCAGACCGGCCGGTCTGGCACCAACAACCATGCCACTCTCAAAATTGCTCAAATCCCCTTTCTTTCCCATTCTGACATTCAGTTTGGAGTTCAGGAGATTGTCTTGACCAGGACCACACCCCTAAATGCATTGAAACAACTGCCATGTGATTGGTTGATTAGATAATTGCATTAATGAGAAATTGAACAGGTGTTCTTAAAAATCCTTTAGGTGAGTGTAGATTTGCTGTCCTTTGAAAATAACTTAACATACAGCCATTAATGTCAAAATAGGTGGCAACAAAAGTGAGTACACCCTAAGTGATTATAGATATACAGTATATCGTTTATCCATGCAAAGCCACATGTGCCATTCATTATGTTTATGTTACAAATTTGTGTATCTTGTATTAGAGCACTTAAAATTTGGTGCTTTGAGTACAATTCTCTGAGTTACAGTTTCAGGAAGCAACAATTCCTAAGAACAAGCAACTTCTTTGATCGACCCTTGCGTGTCATGAGGTGCCATGTTCAACATCCAGTGGTCAGCATGAGAGAAGTATACTCAAAGCAACAAATTTTAAGTGCTCTAATACAAGATACCCAAATTTTTAACATGAGCATGATGAATGGGACATGTAGCTTTTCATGGTTAAAATATATACATCTATCCCAGTCAACACGTGAGCTCACACACGAGATAACAGTGAATTCATACTATTCTCATACCGTGATAATTCACAGTGTGAGCTATATGTGAGCTCATTGTGATTTTAAAATCTTGAGCAGGTTACAAGGAGGCAATACAACACAAGTAGGGCATTCTACTTCCTATATCACACTAGGAAAATGTGGATACTGGAGGATCACAGTAACGTCACACCGTTCTCATACTGTGATAATCACAGTGTGAACTATATGTGAGCTTATTGTGAATTCAGAATGTTGAGTTCATGGTTTGAGTGCACAATAAGTGACCATGATGAACACACTTGGAGTGTACCATAATCTCACATCGTGACTATAGTATGAGTCACGATCTGTGACTGATATCATGGTCACAATGTGAAGTCGTTCTACACTCACTGTGTGCTCATACTATAGTCATAATTTTAGGGTAACGGCACACTCATTCTGTTATAGCAGGACAGCACACATGTCTGGAAAACATTGGCCCAAGAGTAGAATGTCACCCTTCTTACCTATGATTTCTAAGAAATATTATAGTGATGATCAGAGGATCAAATTTAGGACACTTTCTACACAGCATTTTATACAGCCATATACATGCTGTGTAATGTCAACAAAAACGTTATGGCATCAAAAAGCCTAAATAAAGGTGTTAGAAAGCTCACACAGATTGGAGGTAAAAGTGAGCAGAAATCACAGCCTTGTTTTGTCCAAGCATTGTGGCCTTGTGCTTAGAGAGTCAGACTTGTGTGTGCAACCCAGAGGTTGGTGGTTCGATTCCCACGGCTGGCAGGAAGTGATTGACTGTTGGGGTGTTGCAGTGATAGTTTGTGTGTGCATTTGTGTGTGTTCATGACTTGTAGTGGATGGCTTCACTACCCAGTGGAGGGATTAAATGCAGAGACAATCATGTCTCTTTCACTTTTTTTATTGTCCATATACTATTTGCAATTAAATGCTGACGTCTCTGCGACATGTTTCCGATTAGCAAACGCTAGAATATTAGTTCTCTGAGCGACATGTGGTACTTTACATACCATGTGCTTTATGGGTAATATGAGCTCACACAAGGTGTGTAATGACCTCATATGGTGACCTTAATATATGAGCAAACTGTGAGTGCGCAGTGTGGTTACAATTTTAGCTCACTGTGACGCACACATTGTGACAACATTTTGAGGATCTTGTAAGCTCATGGTGACTTCACTGAGAGATCAAAGTGTTAACTGGGTTGTCTGGCCCCCTCCTAATCCACGCAAACACACATAGATGATTCAACTATCAGTTGACTATAGGCAGATTTTATATTCTTTAGGCTTTTTGATTATTCTGACCAATCAGAAAAACAAGACAAATGATAATTAAAATAAAAAAATGCTCACCGCAGTCGCATCAAAAAGATGAAAGAAGCCGTAGATAATCATGACCTGTGAAACTCTCTGAACAATGTCCCTGTGAAATAGAGAAAGTTTGTATAGACATAACAAATGATGGGAACAGATTGTCTCACTTTAATTTAATTTCTATTAAACAAATTTAGTTTAATTTCTCATATTGTAACACACCTTAAAACTAACGTTATACATGAGGATGTGTATTTAATTTCCATAACATTCATAAAGACTCCCTTTGGGTTTCCTAGTTGGTTAATCTTTAATGTACTGCATTGACTGCATCAGTGAAAAAAGGAACAAATTCCTGGAATATGTTTAACTATTTTATACATATACTGTACACATTTTACTGACTGTAACCTCGTTGGTAATGAACACTTGAAGACCGAGCACATACTGTAGATGAATAATTTGTTAACTCATTACACAACAAGAAGACGGATCCACGGATCAGTTGTTTGAGTTCCATTATATAATCACTGTCACACGTGTCATAAGGCTTGCATAAGGCTTAATAAGTTTTTCCTGTAAACAATAATTGTATTCATTAAAACTCATCTTTGAGCATCATAATCAAGCCACAAATGTTCTTAAAAGCCCTGAATCTTTTCGAGACATTTAAGTTGATACGAAGATAAATTATAATGTGTGAAAAATAATATGCTGAGTCTCCCCACAGTACGCGCAGTTTTTAGTAACCATTATTATTTTTACGTATCTATTATTATAATACTGTTAAATAGCATCAATTGATAGCTAACGGCTAATGTTAGCACTCTGATCTAGTCTGCCTGCTCTGCTGAACACTGTCATTGGAATATTTAAAGTATATTTAATCACAGAGAATTAAAGCTTTGTAAAAAACTATAGATATAAATATGTAAATAGATGATACATTCGGCACATAATTATTCAGCAATAATATTTCAGACATATAACTGCTAAGTTCGGTTTCATATAATGCAAACATGAATGATGTTTTTTGAAAATCTAAGGTACTATAAAGTTTTCTGTGATGGTTGGGGTTAGGGTTTGGGTTAGGGGAAGAGAACAGAATATACAATGTGTACGGCCTTCTTTTCTGTGTTGAAATTTATTTTTAATTTATTCTGGATCCATTGATTTTTATTTTTACAAATAATTTTCAATTGGGGTCTTTTTGACCCCCCCCCCAGGGCCTTTTTTGTCATTTTTTTACAATCTTCAGAACGACCGAATCAAGCCCAGTTTTTATATGAATATTGACAGATAATCTATAAAAGTCACAAAATCTTTTTCCACTGAGATGAAGGGAATATTTTTTTGAACTAAAGAAAAGTGGCTTTATAAGAGATTTATAAGGGTTAATATTGAACAACAGATCTCTACTCACTCTTCTGTTGTGAAGATGTATGCAATAATGTCTTTGGATGATCCAATTATGGCTGAAACTACACAGGAAACAAGTACTAAAAGAATAAAGAACACAGACGCCAAAACAATTAGCAACCTCTATCCTGTCCATTATTATTGAGTATTAGTTATTAGTAGTCATTGCTTAATACTGTATTTTTTGTTATATTAAAAAAAATCATGTAGCCTACTGTAATGCACAATTCTTGTTTTTATACATACATCCACAGCCCAACGAGACTTTGGCAGAAAGTTTGGCTTGATCTGTGTTTCCAGCCCCGAGTGCATTTCCAACTCTCACACTGGCGGCCACTGCAAACCCCAGAGGAAACTGAAAAGTCGGGATACAAAACATGTCTATTGAATTACAAAAACAAAAAAATGATATTGGTTTCAAGCATTCAATTCACAATCAAATTATTTACTTTTGGATGATAACATTGCATGTACTTTGTTAAATTCTGCGGTTAATTGAAATCGTAAAGGATATTTTCTGAAGGCTGTTGTCGGCTAGCAACAACACTAAACTGTATTAAAAAATATGACCATTATTGTATTTACAGCTTTAAAAAAACATTTACAGTAAAAAAAAATGAGAACGAATTAACCCAACCTGGCATGTGAGTGCTTGCAACACATTTTAAGCTATATTTTTAATAGTTTGTGCAAACCAGCCACATTACCATGCACACACTTTAATTTTGATTTATACATTTAAGTTTGGGTAATTTAGTTGGTTTAGTCGCTCTCACAAACCATCTCTTCAACCAACCAGTCAGAAAATAATAAAATACTGTTTGCTAATGAAATGCAATAGCCTAGGTGCCTTTGAAACAATAATAATCTAGCAGGAAGATGAATGTGGGAAGTCTTGGATAAACGTGGATCAACAGAAATGTTACACTTCTTATTTTCAGTACGTCTCCAATTTCAGTTTTTCTTTCATGTAATAGTAGTGTTGTTATGTTGACCCATTGACCAGCAAACAGCTGGTGCCGTTGAGATCGTGAAACCATTACAGGTGTAGTTTCGTTTTTCTTACAGCTTAAACCCATTAACCTTGCATTTCAGGAAAAACATTTGTAAACCTACCATATATGCAATAGTAGACACCTGATAGATAATAGACTGAGCTCCCAGCTCAGCCTCACTGATGAGTCCTACGGTGATAAAATTGGGGAGACTATATTCACAAATATGTGTGACAGAGCAAAATTAAAAAACATAAATGCATTTTTAATTTACAAACCTGAAAGGAATCCACCGATCTCATAGGTCCACCACTCCACACAAAGCATGAGCATGCTGGGAAGCGCCAGGCGAACGAAAGCCCCCCATTCCTGCAGACAGTCACGAGACCAACCTAAAGATGTGTAGGAGACAGATGGATATAGATGGAGTCATCAGAGGACCGGATGTGCTTCTTCAAATTTGATTCTTAAATAAGCATAGCAACAAATATAACACGATAAAACAAATCACATTTATGTATCATCAATTGATTACTAATGTGCTTAACTGAGGTGCATATAAAGATTTTTTAGAATATAAGAATTTTACTTTTACATGTAGTAACCAAGGTGAAAGAAAGGAGTTGTTTACCCAAAAAATAAAAATTACCCTATAAATCTTTTAAAGTAAAACAAAAGAGTCTAATACGTGCCGAGAGCATTTGGTAAATATATTTATACAACAGTTCTTTCTGGTTCTCGAATCTGATTGGCAAAGAGACCATGAAATATTCTACTGATAACATAACAGTAACCGCTTCACCGTTTGTATCTTTCCGCCACCTACTGGTCATATTAGAATAAGTGAGTGAGGCTTCTTTAAAAACGTGAGCCATTCGCACACATCACATAACTGTGATTGAAAAAAGCTCTCACCAGAGCGGATGGTCACACACACACATCCACATACTCAAACGCTGTTTTAAACACTTTCCGTGTGTCTCAAAAAGTTCCCTAGCTTTTGAATCAGTCTGTGAATCCCAATCGGTAGTGATATCCCTATGTCCTAATCCATTTGAAGATCAGAGCTCTTGGATGTAAACTTTCGAGGGAGTCGGAATAATGAACTAATCTTAAAACTGCACTTTGTGATCAAGAAACGGTAATATTAAGAAACGGCTATTCAGTCTTTTGAGTTTTTATGACAATCAAAACAGCCGAAAGGGTTGCATGTCATTCTGTGCCCAGTTGCATGAAAGTCCTTAAGCTAAGAAATCCCTTAAAAATAAGGTTAAGGGTACCCTAAATAAAAAATGGGTTGCAAGAAAAACCCTTAAGTGAACCATAAGGCTGTCAATAAGTATTTACCCTTAAATGCTAAAGTATTACCTTAAAGGGACACTTCACCCATTTGCATAAAGCTTTGTATAGTTAGAACCCCAGTCATGTTTTTGAACGGTCATGCATAATTTTCTCAGTTGCCGCTGAGACAGGAGAAATACAGATTTCAGTGTTGCACTTCCTTCTTTCAATGATGTAAAAATCATCATATTGCATCATTGAAAGAAGGAAGTGCAATATCTTTGTTGAGGGAGTGAGACTACAAACACCTCTTTTCTCTGTCAAATAGGCACCAAATTCTAAATGTATGTTACATTTGGACTACAAATATGACACACTTTCAATAAAGATGAATGTTTCTACGGGTGAAATGCTCCTTTAAGTTCTGCTATGCGTTGCTACAAAATCCTTAAGTCCCATTTTCCCTTAAAAACTTAAGGGACTATAACAGGTCCCTTAACATCACACGCAATGGCAGATTTTATGGTTATTTAAGAAAACGAAGTAGCAAGGCGCATTTCTAACGATCCAAATAATCCCTTAGAGAAAAGTGATGCGCATTTATTAGGAGAATAGCAGTTTGATCGTCAGTCAATCTAAAGTGCTTCAAGTTTGAATTACTTTGGGGTTTTATACATGCGGCACTTTATAGTCTGTTATTTGCGATGTTTCATTGTACACAAATCCGCCGTCTGTTGAGCTGCGTGTGTTGATTTGTTTACGCTGTGAGATTTTGTTACTATAGCAACTGCTTCTCCACTGCCGTGTTTTGGCAGATACTACCGCAAAATACTTAGTATAAACACTTAATTAAGGGTGACAGTAAAGACCTTTATTGCAACGCTCTCAAAGAAATCCCTTACCTCAGGGATTTTTCTCCCTCAGGGAAACCCTCACTTAAGGTGTTTCATGCAACCGGGCACTGGCCTTCAAATCTGTGGCGGAAGAAAGTAGTTCCCAAACAAAGAGGCTTTTTAAAATAACTCTGTTGTTATTTTCTAGTTTTCTTTAATCAAATGCGTGGCGTCGAACTGTTGTATAAAAGCAATATCACTCTTGGAGTTGTGTGATATAGCTCTTTATCACACCTACACAAGCTATATTGCTTAATCATCTAATTTTGACGTTTTCAGGTGACGTTTAGAGGACTTCGCATCTGAGCTCCTCATATATTAACGCACTTTCGACGAGTCATATTGCTTACTTTTTGATGATGGATAGACTTCATTAAAACAATTCAAAGGCCAGGATATTATATAATATAACTCTGTGTTTGGTTGAAGACAAAAAGGGTCTATACATGTCAAGCCCAATTTTTGGGTGAACTATACCTTAAACAAACTACAATCAATGCATAAATGCTATGAAATCATCCGGACCTTAAAAGGTTCATCAGTAATCTCTCCTCCACATTATGCTACAAAGTTACTGTTTGCTGGTCAAATATTACAAAAGAAGAAACTTTGCACCGAGACATAAAACTGTTACATATTTCTTATGCAACTGCAAGTGTCTACTGTAAGTAAAACAGTAGGTACAGCATGTTACAAAATAGACAAGATGTTAATATATATGGAGGTCACATGCAAAGTCTGCTAAACGTCACCTCTGTCAAAAATAGAAAGGATGACTTGACAAACAGACAGATAGACACTTACCATCCCACGTGGCTTTATGCAGACCTCTCCAGCGGATGTAGACATATAGAAACACAGCTAATGAATACTGGGATATTGTGTTTGCTGCAGCAGATCCTCTGTGAACACAGAAGACAATAGCAAATATATATAAGAATATATATAAGAATAAAATATAATAGTTTTTCTAAGACAACTGAAAATAGTCCCTGCGCATGAGATAAACTGAATCAAGACTTCTTACGCTACACCAAGACCGAGCAGATGAAGGAAGATGTAGTTTATTAAAGCATTGAGGACATTCCCAGCTGCTCCAGTGATCACCTGAGGCCAAATAATACCCTAAAGACAACAAATCAAAAATAAAATCCTTATATGACAAAAAATGATGCACAAGAAAATATAAAAAAAATGACGGACGGAGGAAACATTTCCAGCATAGAAGCCATTACCTGATTTTGAAGATATCTGCCCTGCACCTGGTACATAAAGGCAGCCTGTAGACAATACCAAAACATGTTAAACGACATTTCTACATTTAAAGGTGCAGTGTGTAATTTTTAGAAGGATCTCTTGACGGAAATGCAAAATGATATACAAAACTATATTATCAGGGGTGTATAAAGACCTTTCATAATGAACCGGTATGTGTTTATTACCTTAGAACGCGACTCATTTATCTACATACACTGAGTGTCCCCTTACATAGAAGTCACCATTTTGTGCCGCCATATTTCTACAGAAGCCCTTAACGGACAATTTTTTTTAATAAGTTGTCTCCGACGATGACATGTTTGTCTGGTGGCGGCTACCGTAGCTTCTCTAAAAGCGAGGGGTGAGCAGTCGACTAAGCCATTGGTTGCAATTCGGGACCTCACCACTAGATGCCGCTAAAATTTACACACTGCACCTTTAAGCATTTAGCAGATGATTTTAATTCACTCATACAAAAGAGAGGAAAACATTAAAGTAATTAAGGAGGCAATACATAAAGTGCTATACAAAATCAGGAGCTGTCGTTCACTGCCAATGTTTGAGATAAAGTTTTCAGGCTATGATGGTGAAGGATCCTACCTTAGATCCTCACGTGCAGAATGTGTTTATTATTGTGTTTTTTTATGTTTTATCATTTATTTACATAATCATCATAATCATTTTATAATCATTAGTTATCATCCATTTAATTATTGTTTGATTATTTAATATTATTTTATCATTATCAATTTCATTATTATCATTTTTATTATTACATTATTGTTTTTTATTCATTTATTCATTATTATATTTCTATATTTTATTATATCATTCATTAATTCATTGTATTTCTATATTTTATATGTCTCTTTGTGGTTCAGTTTCACATTTGGGAAGTTTCATAGAACTGTTCTGTCTGTGTGTAAACAAGATAGATAAAGAGAATGTTTATGAAAGCCCAAGGTCTAAGGGATGATGCAGCTGAGCAAATTTGGATATAACAAGTGCATGCTGTATTCCTGGGTAGACAGGGTAGACGAGGTGGACGAGGTTTGAACATTGAGGCATATGCAACTGAAACTAACTGTCATCAATAAAACTCTGTTCTATTTTATCATCTAAAACCTCCGTCTCACGCCTCTGTTTACGACTCTGTTTATGCTCTCTTCTAGCAACAATTGATCAGCCTTGTATTTGACAGATACTTTAACAAAGTAAACTTATATTTTCTGACGTGATCTGGTGTCCGGGGCTGGATCGTTATATTTTTTCTGTGGTGTGGAGACTAGATCTAACAGTTATGGCGTAGTCGGCAGGATAGAATAACATTTTTTAAACATTTTTGTTGTCTCTATCCGAACGAGGAGTCGGGATTTTCTCTCGCACATCCAGATGTAAATGTTTCCAGACCACTGGCTGCTGACTCCAAGCCGCGAGTGAAGACGGAGGGTTAACCACGGCTGGTCCGGTGTCCTCTCTCCTGACTCATCCACTTAAGCAAAAGCAAGAGTGAGTGTGTTCTGTTCTGACATTTTGGAAAATTCAGTACGTACTGTGTTGGTAGCTTGTCTACTGGTCAGATTATATTACTTTGATAATGGAGAAGTCAGAGACAGAGATCAAGCTAGATGATATAATTAAAAAGCTAAAACAACAGCTGAAAGAGCACTTTAAGATCAAATAAGAGGAAAAAGAAAAATTCAGTTGCTAAATATAACATCAAAGTACGTTGGGCGGTCTTTAGGTTCCCAAGACAAAGGTAAAAGTAAAGACATATCAAAGACGTATCTAAAGAGTTAAACAAAAGTGTAAAATTCAAAGAATGATAACCCGAGAATCGAAGCGTATCCCTTGGATTTTTGTCACTTTGAAAAGTGAAAATGTAAAATCAAGACAAACATAACAGAGATAAAAGAAGTTATGGAGGGAATGCTGAAGGGGTTATAAGATAGATAGTCAAATGTTAAAGGCTCAGTTTGAAAATAAACAAAAATCTAAAATGGCTTATGTTTAAGTTACAACTCTTTGTTGATCAAAAGAAAATTACGTCGGTTTTACTAGATTTTAAATGCATGCGACACTGGTATTGACATCGATACAACCAGTTTCAGATTTTGACACAGACAATGATGTTTGTTAAAGGGTAAACATGTCCTTCGTGAGTTCAGATGAGTATTGTATTTTGGTTTTGCTACTTCTATACTGTGCTTGGCAATGAAGATCTGCCTTTGCAAATGCCAGTTAGTATACCATGATCTATGCTATTTAATTGTACAATGTTTAAGGAAGTTGCTTTTCGAAATTTGCCATGAATAAACATAACAGTTAAGGGACAAGTTTGTGATCGAATTACAGCTGCTATCAACTGTCTGATAAAAGGACTATTTCATTAAGCTCCACAGGAGCGTACACAACCACAGAATATTTTTCTAAACCTTTGATGGGTAAAATAAAGGGTTAAGTGTTTAAACTTCTCATTCTTCTATTAACTAAATAAAATATGCTCAGTAAATTTATGTTCAGATACGAATGGTGTGTGTGAAAGACAGGGTGCATTCTTGTGCTGTTTTTCAGTTGAGGGCTCAAAGTAAGTGTATGAAGGTTAGAGGAAGGCGAGTAAGTGGAGTAAGTTTATGATGGTCAAAGGAAGTAGGGAATGTCATATCCATGATCAGTTTTAACTGTTTGGAAGCTCTGAAAGAGATTTATTTTTCTTTATTGGTCAGAGACGGTTCAGCATAGTTTCAGTCAATCTGTTATGAGCAGACGGAAAAAGTTTGAAGAGGTTCTTGGTGAAACTTTGAGTAGTGAACATTTAACTGACGATAGAGCTAAAAGAGATGTTTGGATAAATCCTTTAGGTTTGGTTTGATGTAGGAAGGTACAATAGTAAGTAGTTTGGAATGAATTTGCAAGTTGTAAATGAAGGATAAATGAAAGTGTTGAGAATCACTGAACATTTGTGTGAGCAAAGGAGGGGGTTTGAGAGGCGCTGTATCTGTTCTTCCAGCAATTGCTGAAGTAAGAACAAAACAATGATAAGCTTTTCTCTTCTCTCTTTAAAGCTTTGAGAGAGAGTGCTTATGTGCCTACTCTATTCTATATGTTAGGGTCCATATTTTAAATACAAATTTTATTTTCTCATTGATAAGAAGCAGAGATAACAATCTTTCCATCTGATTTTCTTACAGAAGTTTCTCTAAAATCAGAAACGAAGCTTCATGTTACAGAAGCAACAGGAGAAAGTTTTAATTTCTCAGAGAAATTCTGTGTTATGGCCTAGGCAGCAGCTTTGCTGTGCAGTACGCAGCTGTGAATTCTGTGTGCGTGATGATGTTGGCCTATCGAGATAACTTGTGTTCTATTTTGATGTTTCTCTGTGTTAAAGTAAAATTTAAGTATAATTTAAACATTTAATCACCTGTCGAGAATAGGGGAAATGAGATGTGTGAGTGAGTGTCACATGTCATTTATGTTGCTTAACCCTTTTCCAACAAACATATTTTAAACAGGGGTTCGTAACATAAATGGGGACTCATCCATGATGTTTAGATCTTCCTCTCATTTTTTAGTTTGTCCCACATGTAGTCACTGTTGCAATTTAGTAGGTGACGTAATTCAGCCATTACATGGTTTGGATGTGTTGATTAATTTGAATGCAGATTTGCAGTTCAGAATTGAAATGTAATATGGCAGTTATGGATCATGGAGACTGTTGATTATAGAGAAGCAAAACAAACCAATACATTGATAAGATAAGACCTCTTGTGTCTGACTCATCAACGAGTTTCAGCTTGACTAAACCGGAACACAAATGGTTTACAGTGTTTGATATGATTAATGGATTTTGGTCTATACCAATTGTAAAAGAAATTTCATCATTATTTGCTATTACAATTTAAGGTAAAAAAGATACCAGCAGTCTTTGTTAAAGACATTAAAGACATTTAAGACTTCAAAGACATTTGAAAGATTTAGATTTAACATCAGTCATCATTCAATATATTGATGATATTTTGATTTGTTCAGAAGACAAACCTGAACATGAGAGAGACGTCAGGTTATTTGATTTCTTGTATAATAAAGAAGTAACA
Organism: Paramisgurnus dabryanus; assembly: GCF_030506205.2. Taxonomy (NCBI): domain Eukaryota; kingdom Metazoa; phylum Chordata; class Actinopteri; order Cypriniformes; family Cobitidae; genus Paramisgurnus; species Paramisgurnus dabryanus. The sequence goes on from NC_133354.1 coordinate 25,158,777, forward strand.
GAAGTAATCTTTGACCCCAAATTCAAAGTGTATTGCAGGGTAAAAGACAAAATAACACCTAGTCGCTATAAGGTAATAATAATAAAAAAATCTATTAACAACTATTCAAGAGCTGAGATCTCTTCTTTCCTGGGTTTATGTAATTACAGTTGTAATTAGATTGAAGGGTAAGCAGAAAAATCACAACCCTTAAACAATTTGGTAATCCAAAGGCCCAAGACTCAGTTAACTGGACTCCTGAAGTTAACATAGCTTTTGAGGGATTGAAAGAAGCCTTATGCGAAGCTCCTGCACTTGGCATGATTAATCACAGAAAGTCTTTTACATTGTATGTAAACGAACAAAAGGGTTATATGACATCTGTTTTAATACAAGAAGATTGAAATAAGTCTGTACTGTATGGGTATTATTCACAACAACTCAACTTGACTTTGTTTTACAAAGCTGGGGCCTTGTTTACGAGCGATTCAGGCAGTGTATTTGGCCTTGCTTGGTCAAAAGATAACCATTTGATAAACATATTCTGTTTATGCTTTATTATCTTTTTAGAGAAAGCTGCTCGTATGACATTGAAGAAGGCACACCATCAAATCCAGCTAAACTACTTGGTCTGTCTGAAGCAATTCCAAACAGCCATGATTGTGACTGTGTAGATATTATACAAACATTAAGTGTTCTTAGACAATTTGTCACTTACAAATTCCAATTTGATTTACAATGATGTTTATCTTTTGTGAACAAAAGGAAAATGAAAGGCGAAATCACAAAAACATGTGAATTGGCTAGTAACAAAAAACCTAACATTTATATTTAATTTTTTGTTATGCCTGGGGAGCTGTGCATAAATCTCGAGCAGGTTGGCAGCAGAGAGGTTTCCTGAGATGTCCCGGGAACAGGTTGCGGTAAAAGCCCACCTGAAGGGAGATTCTAGTGATTTAAGGGAATACCTTGCTGACCAGGCAGCTACGGTTGCCAGCCGCATGAACGGCAGAGGAACTCTTACTGCTCAAAAGTGTCATCTATGGTGACAAACAGCTCACAGACATAGCTGAGAAGCTGATTTTCAAATTCAATGCTCCAAAAAGGAGAAATGAGAATGGTTTGAAAATAGTTGCAAATTGGCAAATGACAATATTTGGAAATTTTAACACCAATTCGTAAAGCCAAAAGTCTTTTCCTTATGTGGTCACACAGATATACAGTGTCGGACGCTTAGGCGTGTTTTTCAAATGTGTTTACATTTTAATGCAAATTGGTGGGCGAGGGGTTTTAGGAAACATGCAAAAGAAATTGTTTGCGGATGTGTAACTTGTCAAAAACACAATTTGGCACTTCCAAATTCTATCAGTTGTAAGCAGAACACCTCAGGGCTGTTTTGTGAATTTGTGAATTGCAGAGTGACTTTATAACCTTACCTAAATGCAAGGGTTATCAAGATATTACAATTATAACTGATAATTTTCTCGTTTGGTGTAAAGGTTTTTTTTCACAAAGAAAGGCTTTGCTGCCTTAATGGCTAATATGCTGGTTCGAGACATCATTCCAGATGAAATGAAACATTATTGATTCTGATCAGGGTAAATACTTTACTGGTCAGGTATGTCAGGAAGTCTGTAGGCTTTTGGAGATTCAATGGCATAGCAGAAACTTCAGACCTTGCAGAAGTAAATTTACATTTAATATCAGATTCTCTTTTTACATTTTGTATGGCTTTGACTGAAGTGGTACAAAAAAGCAAAATCAGGTTCAGGATGCTGTAAAAATTATGTACAACATAATATTGTGCCAGGGCAAATAATTTATAAAAATAACAACACTCAGGTCTAATACCAAGATGGGGCGATTCTTATGCGGTCCTACTAGGTACCCCTTCAGCGAATAAAATTATGCGATAAAATTCAGCGAATAAAATTCAACAATAAAACTCAGCAGTGCAGTTGCTAGGTAAACCTAGATGGACAAATATTAGTCTGCAAAATTAGCTTATACTCCCAAATCTTAACTAAACAATCGAAACGCTGTAGGATTCAAACATGGGTGGTCCAACGCATTTTCCGGTTAGTAAGAGCATGACCAGCATGGCTGTTCCTAGCGCCAGTTGTGTGGTTGGCGTGCTGTTTGTTATTTTAGTTTGTTATTTTTGGAGCTACTCCGGGTAGGAGATCTCCTATCTCCTAATTGGTACCCTCCGAAGACTAGCCAGCCATCAGTTAGATCGATGGATAGGTAGATAGGTCTGGGATGCGTTGGATTGTCTTGCCCATAGCTCGACGTTCAACATCCAAGTTTTCAAGCTAAGTCAGATTATGGATCAAACTCTCAAGGTTTCAATGAGAATCAAAACAAGTTGTTTTCTATATTTTCTATGGGAGTCAAAACTAGTTATAGCAATAGTCAAAACAAGATATTTGCTAACAAATTTGTTTATACAAAGTTGTTTTTTGGCCATGGAGCTCTCTTGTTTTCCTTTCTTTTGTTTTTATGTTTTCGCAGAGATATATGTCGGCGGCCTTCAAGAAATTCGCTGAAAAATTAAGCTTATCAAGTTTACGAGTCTCATGGGCGCCAACCTCCAGCAGACAGCAGTTGGAACTCCGCTGTATTTCGAGATTCTGCAGGAAGGACGGACTGGCGAGACTTTCGGTTGATTCCATGAACAGAGACATTCTGAGTTTCAAGAATCACAACTGACATGGTTGCAAGTGTTGTCTTCATGACATGACACAGAGTCAGAGATGTGATGTGTGTTTCACATCTGTTCAGAATGATTCATGGATTCACTCCAACTGTTTGCACTCGGTATTTGTATTGGATATTAATTAACATATGTACAGCATATGTACAGGGTTTTGTTTTTAAATTTAAGCCACTTGGCTGTTATACAAAATGTATCCAGATTAAAAATAGGCAAATGGGTCATTTTTAATTATGACATTGAAGTGTATGGGCCAAATTAACACAAACACAATGTTATTTGCTGTGTTGATTTCTATTCTGATTCCCAATTCAGATCCATTATTCCATCTGATTTAATTTCCATCATTGAACAAAGTAACATGGGTAACATTTGTAAAATTGATTTGATAATCGACATCTCTATTTCATCTTTAAACACTCCAAGTAGTGATCCACAGTTGATGGTTTACACAGTTGATGGTTTTGGTAGTCACCAGTTGATGGTTTTGGTATCAAAGTTGCAACCTTACCAGACAATTTGTTTATCTTACTATGCCCTATTGCTGGGAAGAGATGCTGAAAATGGCTGGAGTTGTTAAAGTTGGAAATGGCCATAGCATAGGCATTTAGGGGTGGTAAAGAGTATATTTTCATGATCCTTGGAGGGGATTCTAATTGTACCAAATCACAAGGTGAAGTTGGTGTCAACGTGTATGATTATTGAACTACTGATAATGTCAAATTCTTACAGATGTATTTTTAAGGTTGTCGATTATTCATGAGAAAGCAGTCTGCTATTCAACAAGCAGTGTTTGCCACTACAAAAAGTTATCCCATCCAAGTAATTCCTGGTATTTACCTGTGTACAACAGTACTGAATCAAGCCATCTATTTGTTCTAAATGTAAATTTGAAGGGAATTCTTTCTGATATTGAAGGAAACGGGGTAAACATCACAAACTAGAAATGCGTTTCCAGTTTTCCAGATGTGACAAAGCTCTTCTGATAATGACAAATGAAACACTAATTACTCCTAATGGTACACACTTCGTTTGTGGTAACAAAACTTATCCATTACTTCCTAAGGGCTGAAAGGTAACCTGTTATTTGTACCTTTATCAGCGATGTGAGTAGTGTCAGAGGATTATGTGACGCAGCACTTAATCATGAGACATACTAAACGTTCGATTTCTGATACCGAGAAATGGTTAGGAAGATTTATTCTTTATTCCATTCTGGGAAGTAACTGATTTACAAAACGAAGTGCAAGCCTTACACAAAGCATTTGAGGTTACAGCGAACGCCACTCTTATTTCTATTGCTAATATTTCGGACGAAGTAAGCGCAATTAGAAAAGTTGTTTTGCAGAATCGAATGGCGCTTGACATGCTGTTGGCTTCTCAAGGGGGGCACATGTAAGGTAATTGCAGCCGAATGTTGCCTTTATATTCCAGACGTTTCCGAGAAAGTGGTTCATAATCTTGCTAAAGTTTTACACGAACAAATAGCTAAACTAAATGAAGACCATGGTCTTTTCTCATCCGATTGGGACGCGTGGTTTACATCAATATTAGGACCACTTTGGAATCATTTGAAGGCACCTTTGGTAGTTGTAATTTCAGAAGTGTTTGTCATCTTGTACATTGTCATAAGAGTGTTGATTTGTCTTATTAGACACTTGACTGTGACAGGCCCATCAAGGCCATTATTCAGTATAAGACATACTCCCTCAACCGACGCTGGTATGCGGAAACACAGAAATGACCTGTTCTTTTAAGAGCATGTAGAAGGGAAAAGTAAGGACTGGCCATCCAAGCTTTTTAAAGCTGTGTTTTGATAAAGATTATGAAAGTTTGCTTGCTATAATCATTTAATTTTGTCTTATATGATTAAGAGGGGGGAGTGAAGGATCCTACCTTAGATCCTCACGTGCAGAATGTGTTTATTATTGTGTTTTTTTATGTTTTATCATTTATTTACATAATCATCATAATCATTTTATAATCATTAGTTATCATCCATTTAATTATTGTTTGATTATTTAATATTATTTTATCATTATCAATTTCATTATTATCATTTTTATTATTACATTATTGTTTTTTATTCATTTATTCATTATTATATTTCTATATTTTATTATATCATTCATTAATTCATTGTATTTCTATATTTTATATGTCTCTTTGTGGTTCAGTTTCACATTTGGGAAGTTTCATAGAACTGTTCTGTCTGTGTGTAAACAAGATAGATAAAGAGAATGTTTATGAAAGCCCAAGGTCTAAGGGATGATGCAGCTGAGCAAATTTGGATATAACAAGTGCATGCTGTATTCCTGGGTAGACAGGGTAGACGAGGTGGACGAGGTTTGAACATTGAGGCATATGCAACTGAAACTAACTGTCATCAATAAAACTCTGTTCTATTTTATCATCTAAAACCTCCGTCTCACGCCTCTGTTTACGACTCTGTTTATGCTCTCTTCTAGCAACAATTGATCAGCCTTGTATTTGACAGATACTTTAACAAAGTAAACTTATATTTTCTGACGTGATCTGGTGTCCGGGGCTGGATCGTTATATTTTTTCTGTGGTGTGGAGACTAGATCTAACAATGGTTTTAAATATTCAAATATAAATATCAGCTTGGTATTGCAGTGACAACAAATCTTATGAGACGTTTAAATAAAGAGTTACGCTGTGTTAAAGACATTTAAGATAAAGGTTTCTATACACATTATAAATGTTAAATGTTGCTAAAACACGTTTCAAAGACATTTTTTCCACATTTCTGTGTTTGGGATTATTTGGGCGGGGCTAAACGGTGGCTCGATGATGCACTGGAGCCACCAAGCATGGCCCCACCCCTAAAACAATCAAGAGCATCCATTCTGATTCAGGTTGTAGTGGTATTTGAAACTTAAAAGAGATTGCAGCTTTCCCTCGAGTGGGCGTGGTTTCAGCGCTGCGAGCGGACACGCCCCTAGTGTTTGAAAGCAGAGAATCCTGCACGTTTTTCAAAGATTTTGATAACTTATTTTATTAACTTGGTGATTTAAATTAGAGCCTGACCGATAAAGGATTTTGAAGGCCGATATCGATACAAATGTTTGTTGGTTTTAAAATACGATATTCTGATATATCGGCTGTTTTTTTCCCAGAAACGCGCAACAAAACATTAACAGATTTCCCTAACATTAGTTATTTGTAGTTATTTACGAGTTTTAGCTAAAATAATACGATAATGCATTTTAAAAAGAAACTTTCTTTTATTGTCTCATGACCAACTCACTATGAACTCACTTAACCGTTGTTCTCTCTGCCCGACTCTGGCTGGATCAGCAGGTTGCAGGATGTGTGACGCGTTATACACGAATGTTGCCTGCCGATATATCGGTCGGGCTCTAGTTTAAATCATTCGAATTTGTCTGAGTGGTTAATAACACATTTTTCTGTGGTGTGACAAATTGACTTTGAGGTTTGTGATACTTACAGGCAGTGCAGGCATAAATATTTTTACATAGAGTTGTGACAAACTGTTGAATGGACAGAGAGAGAAAGAGATGAGAGAAAATCACACACAACAAAATAAACTTTAACTGATAGCATGTGATTCTCACATGTCAAAATGATATGACATCATCATGTTTACTATATGTAGTGAGATGTGACAAACAAGTACAGAACAGGTAATTTTTTCAGCTTTGTGATTTCAATAAACACTCTTTGTGGTCTGAAAAATGAAGTTTTAAATTCCAAATGATAAATGTTACATCTTATGTACTGTAGCACATTGAGCAATGCTTTAACATGACATAATGTACTGTACTGTACCTGGCCACTCTTGGACTTTGTTTGACAGCCAGTAGTATCGGCTCTGTATTTATAAGCAGAGCCCAGCAGGGGAAACAAGCCAAGAGGAGGATGAGAATCGCTCTTTGTAGTATAACACCAACCCGCTTCAGATTATTACTGCCAAACGTCTGCAGTGAAAGAAGAGAGATCCAGTTACAAGTGAACCTTCATCTTCCCATGAAACTACATTACAGTAAAAACATCGATGAGAAGAAAAAGCATTAACATATAATTTACTTACTCAATATTCTCTTTCATACCTGTGAGATGAGTGTATCACATGCAGACGCCAAACCACAACCAACAGAGATCCCGGTCACATTAATAACCTGTGAAAGATGAAGATAATTGGAAATGTAAATTGGTGTTGAATACTTATGGATCCAGTACAGACATAAACTTGAGGAACTCACAGCAATAGCAAGAGAAACACCAGCGAGTTCAGTTTTCCCCAAGTGTCCACAGAACACAGTACTGACGAAACTGATCAGAAAGATCATCAGCTGAGATATAAACTATACACAAAGAGGAAATCATCAATATTACATAGTAAAACAGCTAAAAAAATAGTATTTACAGCATTCAATGTACAATAGACTTATATTTGGTAAATACACTGGTCAAAAGTGTAGGGTCACTGAAATATTTCTCATGAAACTTTTAATCTGAAGCCATATTTTAAAATAATATTGTAGAAAATAAAATAAAAAAAAATATATATATATATATATATATATATATAATTGTTCTAACATATTAATTTCTTTCATTTAAATGTTAAATGAACATTTTAAATGGAGCACATTTTACATCTAACAAAATTTTAAATAAAAATGTAAAACAAAATTGTATATTAAAAGAATGCTCATGAAGTGCATGAGTTGGACTGAATGATGAAGATAATAGATATGAATATTCAATATTGATATATTCTATATTGTTGATAAATTGTCAAGATGAGACCTCAAGAAGCTAACAGAAGAAAAATGCAAAATTATACATTTTACTAATTCTAGGCAAAGGGTGACTACAATAAAAATGCTAAAATAATGAATATTAATTAGGAATTTTAGTTTGATTTGAGTTATTCAGTGAAATATATTCTGAAATATAAATAATAAAGAATGAGTTAGTGATCCTAAACTGTCAGTAGTGTTTGTCATCTGTACACAAAATAATGGGTTGTTTCAACACATGGTTGGGTAAAATTCTGAAAATATTGAAACAAAAAAGATTTTTACGAGTGATTTTTTTTTATACATTTAATTACAACATTTTTGCGTTAGTCTGAAAAGCTCAGAGAACTTTAAAAAAAGTACTTTTTTCTTTTAATGTTAATGCAATGCTGAAATAATTATTTGTTTATCTACACATTATGTTTGCAATTAAAGTATAGGGTCCCGGTGTATCTTAGCTGAGCATCAGATTAGCAGTGCAAGGTTGTGAACTCGATTCCCAGGAAACACACAAACTGATAAATGTATTGACTGAATGCAATTTAAACGCACGCAAAATACATTTAGTTCAGATATAAAAGTTCGTATAGGTATGTTCATTCTTACCACTGGTCCAGCCAGTTTAAGCAAATGCACAATCTCTTCTTTATAATTCACCGGTAACAGACTTCGGATTTTCCTTCCACATCCTCCACATAAACTATGTGAACATGTTGACTGAGCATCATCACATTTCTCTTGTTTTGATTCTCCATTCATTTGAGTTTCTGGTTTGATAACGTCCATCATCGCTGTTTATTATAAATTGCAGTAAAACTTTTCAGTGAACTTTAAGTTAAAGGACTACATCTGCTTATATGAAACGTAAATCTCCTGAATGTCCACTACAGAGTTGATGTTCATTAATAGACACAATGCTCGTGTCTACTGCTGCTGCCGCCGGACCGCACGAGTTCATTACAAAAAGTCACACTGGTCAAATTTCATTAAAGGGACAGGGACAGACCACGCAAAAGTCTCCTCAAGTCATGCTCGCTGCAGAGCAAAATAGGAGGAGCTAGAGTCCCCCTCGCTGGATCTAGTGGTCGGGACAGCATCACTTGCGCAGGCGCAGTCCGGTTGAACTAACTGTACAACCCGTATCAAGCCTACTTCAGATTAGCTATTGCAAGGTAGGAAAACTTAAAGTTTAAGCATTGGTAGGAATTGGGTAGGATTAAAGATGTAGAATAAGGTTTTGCAGAATCGGGCATTAATATGTGTTTTAAGTACTAATAAACAGCCAATATCTCAGTAATATTAATGTTAATAACCAATCAGTTAATAGTGAGAATATGAGTGTTGCCATTATTCTTATTAATGTAGTTGAGAATAAAAGGATACATTAAAACATGCGTTTTAACATTGACCTAAATTGGTGTATAATTACCATTTGGTGAATTATTTTAATTATACTGTGTGTGGAAAACATTATGTTTTTTGAACCTTTTATTGCTTGTCATAGTCATCATTTCTTCACAGCATTTGAAACATGTTCATTTAATATATTTTTGTTTGTTGTAAACCTTTGGAATTTTAAATACTTAACTTTAGTTATTGTTGTAATAGTTTTTCTGCATTACATTACTTAGTTTGAATCATTGTAAAAGTTAAAAACAAATTTACAAATATTCTTTTCATGGCAATCACTCTGCAAGGGCTTATTTAGAGTATGTCAGGCATTTGTTCCAGCTGAGTATTAGCACATAATTTAACTGCTTTGCTGATAATTTTCATTTAAGGCTTTATTTAACAAAACTACACGTGTTCTGCTTGTACAGAACAAAACCTTCACCCACACTGGTGGGTTACATTTTTTAATTTTTAAAAAAGATTTTAAACTCGTGCACTTTTACTTCCGGTTGTACTAGCGCTTCAAACCCCGCCCACCACATCCAGCGATAGCTCCTCCCATTTGGCTCTGTAAACGAGCACCCCGTCCCTCAATAGACAAACCTTTACTCTACAAGAACACTTTGTTACAGCATACGTGAAACATTATGGGCTTGGTAACTTAATACAATTAATAAACGATTGTTATGCAGTAGTAAAACAATGTCTAATTTTCGTAAGGTAGCCTAAAAACACACTCGTTGAAGGCTACTTTTGATGTACTGTATAAAATATTTATTTATTTGATACTGTGCTCATTTACTTGTACACTGTGATGTTGATGAATGAAGGTGAAAGACATTAAAACGTAAAATTGCTGTGACTGCACATTTTTAAACAAAATGGAAATAAGAATTGCATATTGTTGTCAGGGTTTTACACACACATATATAGTACAAAATATAGTAAACATTTAAACTGTGTTTGATAAATATCTTTCGTCATATTATAAATACAGCAAATTTTGCGAGAATTTGTACTATGGGAATTAGGCTGGTCTATGCTGGTTTGATGCTTGTTTAGCTGGTGGTCACCCGCATACCAGCACCAAAACACAAGTCTTGCTGGTATGTGATAATGCTGGTTTAGCTGGTGCTAATGCTGGTTTGGTGCTGGTTTAGCTGGTGTTTATGCTGGTGCTGATGCTGGTTTAGCTGGTGTTCACTAGCAAACCAGCACGAAAACACAACATATGCTGGTCTTGCTGGTATGCTGGTTTTTTCAGCAGGGTGTCCATTCACAACTGCTCGTGTGATGACCTTAAGCAAAGAATACCTTTAACAAAACTATTATTACAGCAGTCTTTACTTACAATATAAAGCATTTTACATCTGGTATCACTATCAGGGCCGGAGTGGGACTTATTTTCAGCCCTGGAGTTTCATGACTTAGAGTGGCCCACTTTTGTTCACGACTAACTATATTAAAATATATTATTAAATCATCAATAGCCTACATAAGTCTGCAGTGGTGCACTCTTCTCTGCAGCCTTGCAAATCATTGTATCTTTCAAATATATCATTTTCAATTCAGTGCAAATACACTAGCCTAAACAATTATGATTTGCCATAATCGCGCAGCCCTAAGGTATTTTTATATTATTCAATTAAATTTATTAAAAAAACGAACAAATGTGTTTGTGTTTCCCCTATATATTAAAAAAAAATTGTGAAACATTTTTGAAAACCCCTGATATACAACACACAAGCAAGATTTATGCACAAAATAAAAATCCTTATCTTAATATTTTAGTACAGTCCTACCTTGTGTCAAAAAAGAACAAAAATATAATAGACTTTCAAAATGTTGTTTTACTTGAGAAAACATCATATTCATATGAAACTTAATTAATTCCAATAAACTGATGAGTTTTGCATCAAATAGATTTTTGATACTCTGCTAAAACAAAACTTCAGACGAGCGCTTTAAAAAGCACAAGAAAGCGTCGAGTCTTTTCCAAGCGTTTTAGATGTTAATGAAAGAATTCTTTCAAAAAGTGGTCGGGACTCAATCAACTTGGGCATAAAGCGGCGGGGACACCTCCCACCCGCAAATTACGCGAGTGGGGCTGGGTAATATTGTGCAGCCATACTATTCGGACGGGATTAGTTTTCCAAACAACGTTTGAGTTTCAACGTGTCCCCCAGGACGTCTGTGATTTTATGTACCGATTCGGACGGGATTAAAATTCTCAGGCTATTCCAGAGATGGGAGTGTCTGTTTCTTCATTTGGGCGTTGCAGAAGAGCACGTGCTCTGGAAACGCGTGTTTGTAATGTTTAATATTTTGCTTTAAATGTAAAATTATGACAGAACATGTAATTTATTAATTTAATTTTAACAAATTAAAATAAAATATACAATTCCTACTAAAGTAACGTTAGCCTACGTGTTTTATATAACTGTCTGCTTATAATAAACCCAAAGAAATGAAGAAATAATGATTAATAACAATTTATTATCTTTAATAATTAACATTAACATTCCGGAGTTGAACAACATTAAACGGAGTTTCTTATAACATTAATGATATTACAGTGGCCAGTATTAACAGTGTTTGATATTCAGCTTGTCTTGATTTATTTTTTTATTTTGCCGAATGCGAAAAAACATCCATATCTGAATGAATGGGACTCAGGAAATACAATATACGCGCATTAGTAAGACCTTACGGCAGATCACGGTGGCCAAAACACTAAATGAACCGCGTTTTCAAAAGATATTGCGGGCAAACACAGACATTTGCATCCGGACGGGATTAAATTTCTCAGAGGACCTCTGAGTTCGGCGAAAAACAGTAGGTAAATTGCTCTGGAATTCTTACGGAGGTCGTCAGAGAAAAACACAGACATGGCCGATTCGGACGGGACTAAAAACACAGAGGACCTCTGAGAAGCACGATTTTCTCAGAGGTCCCCCTGTAAAACTAATCCCGTCCGAATAGACCCTTTTACAGCTCACGTGATCAAATAGCCTGCGCGCGCATTTGGGCAACAGAAGTGGTGTTATTCCCCATTGGTTCTAACGTGGTAGCAACTCAGAAAGTTTATTAAAACGGTTTCTCAACATCAAAATGTCCCGTTGTTGCGTTTGGTTGCACTAATATAATATACTAATATACGTATATATGTACCCTGCTGAAAAAACCAGCTAAAACCAGCTTAAGCTGGTCAAGCTGGTTTTAGCTGGTTTAAGATGGAAATAGCTGTTTTAGCTGGTCTCCCAGCCTGGCCAGGCTGGTCAAGCTGGTCTCCCAGGCTGGTCAAGCTAGTCTACCAGGCTGGCCAGGCTGGTCAAGCTGGTCTCCCCGGCTGGTCAAGCTAGTCTCCCAGGCTGGCCAGGCTGGTCAAGCTGGTCTCCCAGCCTGGCCAGGTTGGTCAAGCTGGTCTCCCAGGCTGGTCTCCCAGCCTGGCCATGCTGGTCAAGCTGATCTCCCAGCCTGGCCAGACTTGTCAAGCCTCCCAGCCTGGCCAGGCTGGTCAAGCTGGTCTTCTAGCCTGGCCAGCTTAAACCAGCTAAGACAAGCCAGCCTGACCACCAAGCAGGCATGACCAACCTTCAACGTTGACATTGATACAATGTTGAAACAACGGTGAATGGTAAACGGTTGCAAAAAGTTAATACAATGCTTAAAAATCAACGTTGAAATTTGGTTGAAATAATGTCAGTACGGTTAATGGTAAATGGTTGTTTTATGACATTTTAATTTGTGAATCCTTTAGATAAAAATGTAAAAACTCATTTTATGAAAATACTTATATTTTTAAAATTTAACAAAAGTAATTGATCAAGTTAAAAATATATTAGACACATGCAAATAAATCATCTTTGTATCTTTATTTTTCCCTTTCAAAACAAGTGCCTTTTTGGTAAATATTTTTCTAGGTTGCTCATATTATATAAAGTTTAAGAAGCTACAAATATTTTATGTATTACATTGATTTTAACACTGGTGGGGCATGTGATTTCCATATGATGAATTCAGGAAGCATTATTATGGTTGTTTTATTTTTAGTTTCATCACAATGTCTAAAATATAAAGTTTCAAATATAAATTTTAAGAATACCATTAATAATGTAATAACATCCAACCTTTTATCGGCTTTCTTTACGGTGCCACAGACAGCTCCCTCAGCCTTTTGTAAGCAAAACATGCCCATGCGTTGTGGGCAGGGCAGGGCAAACTCACACCACATCCCAAATGGGCCCCACACAGGGCCCATATGGGCAAGGCGAGCGGGCTCCTTATGACTTTGCCCTTGGGGGTTTTTAGTGGGCATGCCCACAGAAAACCCACACATGCCCCATATTTTTTTTAGCTAGCCCCCATTAGTTTGCCATTAATCATAGTAGGGCCTAATAATTTTTTTTAAATATTTAATTATTAAATTAAGTATTATTATCAAATTATTAAAATAATTATCATTGGTTGTTTTTATCTTAATTTTTTAAGCAGATAATTTTTTTATGTTTATTGTTGTTAAATCAAAAACCAGTTACTACACTTTTATTATAATAAAAACATTTCTTTTATTTTTTTTATAAAGCTCTGTCCATTTAGAACAAAATGTGCATGCATGTTTATGAAATAATTGAACCCACCCCCAGATGAAGATCTAAAAAGCTATGTTTTAAAAGCACAATATTTCTGTTTATTTTAATAGAAGAAATATTTATTGTTAAACAAGTTCTAATTTTCAGTTCCGTCTGGACGTGGGACATCTTCTTTACCATCTTTATTGTTTTTTTAACATTTTGTCTTTTGTTATGTGTTATTAGCTATGGTTATTAGTTATGTTCGACTTCATGCTGCGCTGCGAGAACCGACATCATACGTTGATGACGTCAATGTATCGCGAGAGCGAGTCAAGAATTACCCTCTCGCGGTACATTGACGTTATCAACCTGTCAGCGCAGCAAGAAGTCGAACACACGTATTTGCGGGCGCGCGCCTCCGTCCTCGTGAGTCCAAAGTGGATTTTAACCGTTTACCTCAGAAGACAGTTTTCATTTCTATGGCAAATTCTAAGGTAAGTTTTTATTAATTCCTGGTTAAGTCATTAAAATAAGTTCACAGTTATGTTTGTTTTGTTTTTAGTAACAGTTAATTCGATATGACTCAAATATTCTGAACTTTAATGTTGAATGTTGATGCAGTGGTTTGACTGAGCTCGTGACGCATTTGAGCTAATGTTGTGCAGATCTTTTATATGTCTTCTTTAACGTTACCTTCTATAAAAATGTGTTATCCTCGTTCTTCAAATTTATTTGACATTGTTTAGTTAATTATAACGCAAGTTATTTAAATGTAGGGTTTGACGCGTAAATGTAAGGTTATTTAACTTACAGTACGGGCACACAGTTTACAGTAACGTTAGCCTGTTAAAACTGTTAAGAATTTAAACAGAAGCCATCAATTCTGGATTAATAACTATTGAATATTTATGTACACTTTTCTTTACAGGTCATTTTCTTGTTGTGTTTTGATGTTTTCCATTGGCTGAAGAGTAAGTATTACTTTGTGTTTATATTTGCATCCAAAACAAAAGTGCTCAAAAAGTGCATATCTGGTTTATCATTGTCATTAGGAAAATATAAGAAAATAATTTAGGATACAATGGTTATTGTTCAGCACAGCAATTCATTTCTTTTGTATGTCACTATTCCTTCTACAGTATGTAGGCTTACATATTTCAAACCCTTTGTTTTCAATAGACAAAGACACAAGTTAATTCATAGTTCAGAGTGGATCTTGACATAAGTTTTAGAGAGGCTTCATATTGACATATAAAATTGGTCTTTGTGGTGGTGTACATAACAGCATTATTTTCTATCTTTATGTATTATGGTTTTAATCATAATTTTTTAAATGATGGCTATGTCCTTGAGCTACCACCCACCATTGTAACGCACCACCAAACTAGCATGTTGTAATAGAAATCAATCATTTACAATTTATTTTTGAAGCATCTCCCCTACAACATTACAATGCATTTAGTATTTGTTTTGTATTCAGGTCAAATTCTACTAATCATAATAACTAAGATACAGTGTTTTGTATTTCACAATTTATATTTTCTTTTGAAAAGGGGCCATTATTTGTTTTTTATTTTATTATGTGTTTTATATTGTAGGCAGATTATCATGCAATTTGAAGAAGTGTGATAAAATACACAGAGGTGAAGTCATGTGTCTTTCCAGATGCCCAAATCTGTACCACTCAAAAAGTAATGAGGTGACAGTGTACCATGACAAAAAATGTAAACATTCTTTATTTCTTTCAAAGTTGTACTTAGGCCACAGTTTTTTGTATTTCTAACCAAAACATTACATTTATGATTGTATACTAATGAAATATGTTTTTCTTTTTCTGAACTTTATCAAACGCAATGATAGCTAAGATGAGCCTGAAGAGGAGATTTGGGAAGATGCTGTTTATAAGTCTTTGCTTTGCCAGATCACCTGTGGTAAGTTTGTAAAACATATATTAAAAATAGGACCAGACCATCATCTAATCAAATTTTTTGATCAGGTCGAGATGTCTGCTAACAAGATGCCTTGTTGGTCTGGGCGAGTTTGAAGTCTCTCACAGACAGTCCAGAAGGTCTGGAGTCCATCTTAGCTTTTATTGGTAAGGGACTGCACAAAAGGCTGTTTGACCCACACGTAAAGCAACCAGTCAATGTTTGCTCTGTTCAGCATCTCTTTGGGGGGGGGGGGGGGTTAAAGTTGATATGACCTAAGTATTCCGACCCTTTACTCAGTACTTAGTTGAAGCACCTTTTGAAGTAGCAGTTACAGCCTCCGGTCTTTTTGGGTATGACACAGCAATCTTTGCAACTCCTGGATTTATTTTTAACCAAAGCGATCAGAAGCACCATTCACTTCTATAGTATTCTTTTATCCTACTATGGAAGTCAATGGTGCTTCCGGTCAGTTTGGTTACAGACATTCCTCAAAATATCTTCATAAGTTCATCAGAACCCATCAGCAACCATCAAGAGAAATTGGAGGCAGCTGAGCTAAATTGCAGATATTGATGCAAATGATCTGTATAATGTAAATATAATATTTCTTTTTTCATACATTTGCAGAAGTTTCTAAAATTCAGTTTTTACTTTGTCATGGAGTATGTATTGTAGATTTTTGAGGAAAATATCTAAACAATTACAGTATCATGCAACCACCTTAAAATTTAAATGTGAAAGGGGTCTACCCTGAATACTTTCTGAATGCACTGTATTGATCTTGATCAGGGCTGGACTGGGACGAAAAATTGGCCCTGGCATTTTGGCCCAGACCGGCCCACTACATAGGATCACAAATCTTTGTGCAACCTTGACTACCAACTCCATATAGTGATTAAGTAGAAAAGTATAAGAGCTGACACGTGACATTACAAAAATGTAAGCGCTGTAAAAGGCTTTGCAGATTTTAAAAATAATAGTGTTAGCCAGGTAGTGCACAATGTTTAAACTAACCATTCTGAACACCTTATGATAACACTGGCACCTGATAAATGTTACAATGAAGTCGCAGTCTTCCTTGAGGCACGTGTCCCATTATAGTGTGTGCAGAATATTTTGATCACTTTTTTCTGAACACCTTTTACCAATTCCAAAACACAGTAATTTTAATATCCAACATTAATTTTGTATATCTTTTCCTTTCATCCTATTTTATGCCCTTGCTGCCCGAATCAGGATTTCTTGTATATTGGTCAAACCTCAATTTTGCAATTTCCATGCATGGCATCTTTCTTATAGACTTTAAATAATGAATTTCCAGTTTGTGTTATAAACATTTTTTTTAGCTCATTTTAAATGTAAATGAAAATGTGCCAAATAATTCTGCACACTTGAATATAAGGTGTTTTTTTCTCCAGCCAGACATCATTAGCAATAATGTATTACTTATAAATGCCTTATTTACAAAATTAATGGTAGTTAAGATTAATTTGGTTTGGAATTAGTAAATATGTTTGATAAAAACTGTGATCAAAAGTTTGATGTAATTTTGCCCACACTGTATTTTATTGCAGTGTAATCACTGTCATTTTGCAAACAGCCATTGGTCTATCACTTGTGTTTTTGACTCCGTTTTATGAAGAGGATATCTAACAACAGTGTTTAGATGCAGTTCTGCTTACCACACGTCCACTCGGTTCTCAGTCGTCTCTTATTTTGACAGACGCATACTAACTCTGCATGCTTCATAAAATGCCCTAAAAGTTGTGATTGGGCTAGCCAAATGTCAAATAAAAAAGAACCAATGGGCTGCTGATTAGGTGTCTTCTGGGCCGGTCTCTCCAAAAAAAAAACATCTTACGCTAACTTAAAAAAAAAATGCAGTACATTGCCACCGCGCCTTTTAGCGCCATTAATGAATTACATTCAAACAAAGAAAGAAAGCAACGGGCTGCATTGCGAGATGTACGAGTGTTATGGGCTGTTCAGACAAAAATAGTGTCAGAGGTATGATACGTCCGTATGATACTCGCCCTCTGTATCTTGTGTCAGATCATCGCTCTGTCCATCTGACACAAGAAACAGAGGGGTGGAGCTTGTTAAGAGATGATTGGACCAGCCCCGTGTCAGTATGGAAAATGAACCAATGCCTGCTTTATGGGCCGGTCGTTGGCCAATAAAAAAATATCATATTATATTCACCGGCCCACAAGGACGTCGGCCCACCGGGCATTTGCCCGGTATGCCAGATTACCAGTCCAGCACTGATCTTGATTGAAGCTTATTGTCACCGTAAACACAACAGCTTTCTTCCTTCATCAGATGGCTATGCTATGTTTTTAGACAGACCATTAAAGAACACACACACACCCTGATGTGCAATAACAAGATTTTTTTTTATACATGGGCTAAAAATGCATCATTTTTTGAAAATGAAATAACTTTTGTTTTCTCTTTAGATGCTTTCATCGGGTTTTAAGTACAGTATGAGCCAGAATGGAAGGGTGTTGGTGGCCATAAGAAGACTGTGAGCTAAACCTACAACAAAATTCATATTTGCAGTTTTCCTATATTTTTTTTTCTATTCAGATGAATAAAATGACTTTTAAATATTATTTTGTTTTCATATTTTATGTTTTTATTCTGTATTTGGAATATTCAACTTCCGCACTACTAACTGGAAACCTAACTGTTTGAAAGAATTTGTTTTTATCTATAAAAGATCAATTTTAACAGCTGCTTTCATGTTTATTTAGAAAGGGTAGGCACATGCCATCGTTCACATTCAAACTTTACCTACTTTAGGTGTTTAGTTTTATGGATGGGGTTGTACTGTAGGTAATGAGCATTAAGTTGCATTCTTGTAATAATTATACTAAAAACATGATATGTACAGCAAATCATTTGGTGCGTATTGAAATTTAAAGTGAAAATCTATATTTAGTGTTAAAAAGTGTGTTAAAACTGCTTTGCGATATCAACCTTGATTCACCTATGTTGAAAGTGTGATGTTGAAACAACATTGAAATGTTGTGAAATCAACATTGAAACAACGTGAAGCCAACTTTGATTCACTTTGCAAAACCAAAAGGTAATTCAACGTTGATGCAACTTTGGTCCCTGATGTTGATTCAACGTTGAAATGCCGGCTGAGACGCTAAGACCAACCTAAACCAGCTAAAACCAGCCTGGCCAGCTAAGACCAGCGTGGCCAGCTAAGACCAGCTTAAACCAGCTAAAACCAGCCTGGCCAGCTAAGACCAGCCATCCTGACCAGCTAAGACCAGCCTGACCAGTTTAAACCAGCCTGGCCATCTTAAACCAGCCTGACCAGCTAAAACCAGCCTGACCAGCTAAGACCAGCCTAAACCAGCCTGGCCAGCTTAAACCAGCTAAAAGCAGGCTGACCAGCTAAAACCAGCCTGACCAGCTAAGACCAGCCATCCTGACCAGCTAAGACCAGCCTGACCAGCTAAAACCAGCCTGACCAGCTAAAAATTGTCGCCAAAACCCCTCTTAAACCAGCATGATACACCAGCTATGACCAGGCTGGGAGACCAGCTAAAACTAGCTTGACCAGCTTAAGCTGGTTTTAGCTGGTTTTTTCAGCAGGGTATCTGGCAACTTTATTTTTGGCCATCTGCTAACGTATTTTATCCACTCCACTATAGTACACGGATCTGGTAGCTGTATTGAAAATGTTGATAAAGTCAATTTTTTAAAAATAACTTAAGCTGTGTCTGAAACCGTTCCCTCGTTCACTCATTCACTATTCCCTATATGGGGAATGACAGTTGAGTCCACTATATGGGGATGAAGCAAATGAAAAGGAGTGAGCGATTTCGGACACTGACGTAAATATCATGCGTCAGAGAGCTGTCGCAGAGATTAATCAAAAACACCTGTGTGGCTTTATTGATTGTGCTGTGAAATGGTAAAGTTTACTTTCTTACTGTTTTTCACATTTGTCATGTTTATTGTAGGCTATTAGTTGATAATAAAGAGAACAAAACAACTGCTTATAATATTTATTTACTGCTGTTTGTTTATTGTTTAATAAAAATGTGTATTAGATTTAAAATAAAAGATAACGCAATTATTTTTCATTTGTTTATTTTCAAAAAGTAGAAAATAACTGACAACAAGAAAATGTTTGGTGTTTACTGTCAGTATCCTTCAGCTGATTCAAGTTACGCGTTCGTCTCCCGTTGCATCATGGGAAATATGAGTGAACGAGTGTACATCGAATGTACCCTCAAAATCAGAGTGCATTGTGGGTAAAAAGTAGTGAATGAATGTAGGGAATGAAGTTGTTCACTCAGGTTTCGGACACCACTACAAAATGGCCGACACCCGATATAGTGCACTATATAGTGGATAGGGAGCGGTTTCAGACACAGCTGTTTGTGTTGCTTCACTGTTGATTCTTACGATACTTCCGTTGCCTAAATGCGCGCGCATACGCTGCCACGTCATCATTGTGTACAAACAGTAAAAGGGTCTATAGGGACAGCAACCTAATACGCGTTGGCATGACAACACCGGCCCTCGTGGCCAAAAAAAAAAACAAGGGGTAAATTCTCCCGCGGTTCTCGTGGCCAATCCGGGCCTGGCTGATACATACTGTAATGCTACCCTACAGACAATAATAATGTAAAGATAGTTTGGAGACTACAAATAATCACACATTTTTGATAAACAAGATTGTTTATTAATTTGTTATTTTCTGTCACACTGATCAGTTGTAATTTGAAACGCTATGTGAATGATTGTGTAGGGCAGTGCTTCTTAAACTTTTCAGCGTGTGACCCTATTGTGTAGGGTGAATGCCTTTTCACCCCCTCCACAAAGAAAATGTATTACATAAAAAAACCTCAAACTTAACATTTGAATTCAACAAAACATTAAATTATACAATGCAATGTTGTAGCTGTATTTATCTGAGGTCACAGAATTTATGATGAATTAATGTATTTTTAAAGTCTTATAAAACTGGGGCCCCCTGGCACCAGAACCACTGGGGTAGTAAATGCAAGTTAACGCTGTCATATAGCGACCACTAGGGGTCACTAGTAGACTGTTTGCAATTTTGAAGCCTTATTCTTTATAATGTTGGCACACTGCTTATCAGTTAGTATTTAGAAAAGTTACTGCTTTTGTATCATGTTGTGTTTGCTGATGTCACAATATAAATTTTACAAGGAATTAAAGTGTTTGCCTTGATGGGATATTGCTGGATAAGAAAGAAAAATTGTATGATAGCCACAGTAACGTGGCACATTGCAATATTGGCACAAGAATTTTTATGCTCATCTGAGCAAGTCAGTAAGGACCTCATTTGTTGCAATCCCTCCGGCGAATATAAGCAGCATAAAGAAAACAGAAAGTCCTCGACGGACCACCAGCTGTTTTGTGGTCAAGACCTCTCCAACTGTTACTAATGCAATAACCTCTTCTGCCTTACTAAGAGCTTCCAGGTCTGTGTTTGTATCTGCTTGACCTCCTTCAGTGCACTGTGGCACCTGTGCGTCTTCTGTAAGAGACCAAATTCAAACTTATTTTTACTTCAAAAAAATATAGTTGATAGCTCAGGGTCATCATATGCAACAGACAAGTGATACCTTCTGTGAAGCCCTTGTTTTCCATAGCGTAACATTCATTTTCAGCATCTTGTACACCTGCTCTGACCAAAGCCTGACAATCACAAGACAAAGTTGTGTCAACATTTAATTAAGACAAAATCATGAAGTGGATGAGGAAGTGTGAACGCACCTCTTGAGTTGCTTTCTTCCAGTCCATTTTCCAAATGAGGATGATAAAAAATAAAGATTGCAGGAAAACACACACAAAAAACCCAACCCACAGACCTAACAAATAAGAAAATTCATGAAGAAGGGATTAATGGTGATCTGCATCAGTTACAGAGCTTTCAGTATTGCACTGAAATATGTCTAGAAAGCCACAGTCTTACCAATAATTCCCATGTTGACAGCAAACATAAGGGAGACTCCTATTGGTAATCCAATCAAATAATATCCAACAATGTTACACAGAGCACCAATCAGTTGCTTTCCAGCACCTCTGACAATTCCACTTGTTATAGCCTACAAACAAAACACATTAACAAATATCAAATAGGATGGGAAAAACCTGAATGGTTTTAGAAACATCTCAAATATTCAAGAAAACAGAAAACACTTCTATTTGTGTCTTGTATATGTAATGAATGGTCTTACCGAAATGGCATCGAATAGATGAACAATGCCATACATAACCATGACCTGTGAAACTCTGAGCACAATGTCCCTGCATGAGAGATGATATGAGGATATGTTTGTAAGTGCACATCATGCAGACAGAAGTTAAATTACTGTTTACTGTAGTAATCTGACATCATTTAAAAACATAATGTAAAAATTCCAGACAGTATTTACTGTCATTTATACATTCTTTAATTACCTGCTGTACACTGTAAAATTGTAAATGGAAAGAACGTAAAAAAATTACTTCATTGGTAACACCTAAACATTTCATTTTTTAACTTACAATTTTTAAAACTGGGGTATCCCATGCATTAGTTTAAAATTAGTGGTCTCCAACATGGTGCCCATGGAGTCTGCACGTAGTCAACCAAAACACATTAGCCCCAATTTTATTATTTATTTATTACATATTTTTATATTAGCTTGGCTTCTTTAATGTTAACATTGTACACAGTGATGAAACATATCAACAAGTAAAATAAAATCAACAAGTAAATCAAAAAAGTTTAAAGTAGACAAAAGTAGCCGTCCAGACTGTTTATAGCCCTTGCTCACAAAAAGGTTGGAGACCCCTGATTTAAATGTTTATTTAAAAAAAAAATGGAATACACTACAGTATATTTTAGGATGGGGATTCCTGCTCTATAGTCAGTATAATAAAATAAAATGGTTCTAAATAATCATTGTAATCAGTGAACCACTTTTAGTGCTATTTAGTATTTTTTTTAAGTGTATAGATCTCTATTCTCTGTGTCCTTACCTGTCTGTGGTAAAGATGCATCCTATAATATTACTGGTAGCTCCAAAAACAGCCGCAATCACACAGGAAACAAGAACTACAGATTAAAACATAAAAATTAAATCAATAATGTTGAAAAAACATTTAAACACTATTATTCTATGATTGTTTTAACTTTTTATAACTGTATGTTTATTATTAACAATATTTAACAGGTTATGTTTGGTGTTGGGTTGCTATCCAAACACTTGTTCAGCATCATTTCTGAATATAATGACATTACCACATACATCCACAGACTAAAGAAACTTTGGCTGAAAGTTTGGCTCGATCTGTGTTTCCAGCTCCGAGTGCATTTCCAACTCTCACATTGGCGGCCACTGCAAACCCCTGAGGAAACTGAAGGTAGACAGCAAGTTACTCAATGATGAAAATTACTCAGCTTAGCCCAAATCAGATTTCGCAAAAGTTTAGGGTTTGACAATTGAAGCACATTTTTAACAACCTCCTCTCTGGAATTAGTAAATGGTCCAAAGGTGCCATAGAAAGATCAGAGCAGAGCTCATAATTATTATTCATCATGACCCTCCATATAGGGCAAAAAAATAACAATTTAGTTCAAAGGACAAATCCTAGGGTTGTAAATTGACATGTAAAACGTTTCTGGATAATTTTTGCACCTTCTATGTAAATACCAAAGAACAATTTAACATATTATTTCAATGCATTCTTTGGCACCTTTGACATCAAAAGTGTCATCTTGCATTAGAGATGGAAATAACACTGGTAGTTTTACCATGTATGCGATGCTGATCAATTCATAGACAACAGACTGGGCTCCCAGCTCAGCCTCACTGATAAGTCCTACAGAGATCTCAAAAATGAATGTTAAAAAATAAAAAATAAATATAAATTCAACTAAACAATTTGCAAACCTGCCAGGAATCCACCGATCTCATAGGTCCACCACTCTGCACAAAGCATGATCATGCTGGGAAGGGCCAGGCGAACAAAAGCTCCCCATTCCTGCAGACAGTCACGAGACCAACCTAAAGATGTGTGGGAGACATTTAAACATTTTCCAACTCTATTACATCTATCCTCCGTTTAAGACTATTCTACAGGTTTCATAACATAAAAAACCCCAACACATGACTGCTCACCATCCCACGTGGCTTTATGCAAAGCTGTCCAGCGAATGTAGACATATAGAAACACAGCTAATGAATACTGGGATATTGTGTTTGCTGCAGCAGATCCTCTGTGAACACAGTTATGAAGATATTGAAGAAATAAGAGATAAATAAAAACACTCCAGTATCTGAAGATGAATTGAACAGCTGCTTACGTTACACCAAGATCAAGCTGATAAATGAAGATGTAGTTTATGAGAGCATTGATGACATTCCCAACTGCTCCTGTGATCACCTGAGGCCAAATAATACCCTAAACAAAAATACACACAAACATAATTCCTCAAAATTCACATGAATAAAGAAAAAAAGAAAACTAGACAAATATTTAACAAGGAGGTTTACCTGATTCTGAAGATACCTGGACTGCAACTGATACATAAACGAGGCCTGAAGAAATTAACAAAATAACATTTTAAATTGCAAACATTTTGAGGAAATTATTAAACAGATTTTTAAAATGATTTCTTACAATATTAGGAAAGCAGATAAACAACACATGGCTTTTAATATTGATATTACAAATTTAAAGGTTTCCTTAAACCTTAAAGTTTTTTGTGTGATTATTTTTTTAAATAAATGAGAGCTGAAAATGTTAAGAAAGGGTTTTGCACTCACAGGCAGAGCTGGTATGAATATATTTACATAGCGTTGTGACAGACTGTTGAGAGAGAAACAGAGAGAGGAAACAAAAAAATCTGTGACACTGACAATAAATCCAAATTTATTTTAAAACTGTTTAAAATGGTTAAATGCTAATAAAGATAAAGCTTGGTAACAAGTGGGTGGAGCCTTAATGATGTTATTCATCTAATGTCCAAATTCAAATCAAGCATATGGTCTGTAAAAAATCTGGCTCACATTTCTCTTGTTTTTTATTTTTATTTGATAACTCAAAATCTGATGGCTTGTCAGATCTTTTGGTTTTATGGTATAGCAAAGATCAAACATTGGCATTTTTTTAGTATTCAAAAGATCATGTTTTTGTATTTTACTTGGGAATTCTGTAACCATGATGGACCCACACTATTACTGTGTATTGTCCTTTTGCCGGGAATGCAATACTTTCATATCATTATGTTTATTGATTTACGCTTTGTATTTGATTTGGACTGTGAATCGACTTTTGAGTGATCTCCTTACCTGGCTAAGTTTGGATTTATTCTCCAAATTATTGACTATTGTTAATCACAATGTATCCTTTGTTACCACAAATCTACGATCGAGGTTAAGTTCATGCTTATTAAGTAATACCTCTAAGTTGTTATGTAATCGTATTTATATGTGGGCTATCAGGGTGGTAGTCATCACCTCTGGTCATTGTCTCTGCTTTAATTAAATTGCTATATAGTTGTATTATTTAGGTATATTCGGCCAGACGACGCTGGCATGAACCCCGATTATTGTTGAGCTAAGTATTAAGTTGTAAATAAGTGATTGCATGAGGCTACATGGGGACCTTTCAGCAAGAGATCGCGGGAGCGGCAGTGTTAAATTGGTTTAACCATAACCTCTGGTATGGTCAAGTTTGTATCCGGAAAGGCCGGTATGGACAGATACAACATTGTTAACTGAATGAACAAACACTATATTGAGTAAAGAGGTAAGGCAGTTTGGTTTCCACTATTAGGCCGACGGGTGGTTTTTCCTTATGGTAAGTTTGATCTGTAACAGCATCAGGATGAGTATTGGTGATCGAATGAGAACTCTTTCTTTAACATATTGTACCTGGCCACTCTTGGACTTTGTTTGACAGCCAGTAGTATTGGCTCTGTATTTATGAACAAAGCCCAGCAGGGGAAACAGGCCAACAAAAGGATGAGAATCGCTCTCTGTAGTATCACACCAACCCGCTTCAGATTATTACTGCCAAACGTCTGCAATGAGAAAAGAGAGATCCAGAACAACTGCACCTTCACTAAAACATTGATGAGAAGAAACAGCATTAACATATAATTTACTTACACAATAATCGCTCTCATACCTGTGAGATGAGTGTATCACACGCAGACGCCAAACCAGAACCAACAGAGAGGCCAGTCACATTTATAACCTGTGAAAAAGGTAGTTGCAACTTGCAAGTGCAAACTGGTGTTGAATATTTATCTATCCAGTACAGAGACACAAACTTACAGCAGTGGCAAGAGCAACAGCAGCTAGTTCAGTTCTCCCCAAGTGTCCACAGAACACAGTACTTACGACACTGATCAGAAAGATCATCAGCTGAGATAGAAACTATATACAAAGAGGAAAAACAGCATTATAACGTAACACTAACCGGTATGTCTTAAAATTGATCTCTTTACAGCCCATGAGCTTACATTTATTAGAAAACTAATGTTCAAATTGTGTTCAAATTATTGGTTTGATTAAACAGTGGTGTTAATCAAATACAGATCTAACTTTTATAACTATTTGAAGACTACTTACCACAGGTCCAGTCAGATTCAACAGCTCTACAATCTCTTCTTTATAATTCACTGGTAAAAGTCTACGCAGTTTCCTTCTGCAGTAATCACATATCTTTGAACTCCACTTTGACTCCACATCCATTTCTCTCGACTCTTCATTTCCCCAAGTTACTGTGTTTACACCGTCCATTTTATATTACTATTGATGCCAGTACCCGGTGAATTCCTTTCAAATTGACTATAAAGTAAAGAAACCTAAAGGAAATACCAAAGGTCAATTAAAGAAAGAAGATTTGAAGAGAATATACGTGTCTAATGAGGTTTGTCAGTGAGTTGTTTAGTCCTGCCTGCTGCAGTTGTAAATAGAAGTCACTACATTTTCAGATCAGGTTTCATTAAAGAGACAGCAACAACACCCCCTTAGCCAGCAACAAAATACATCCAGTAAACAGACAGGTTTGTCTGGTCTGCTGGTGATATATAACCGTAGGGAATTTGAAGGAGGGGTTTATGATAATAAATCCTCCACCATCCCAATTAAAGTTAACAAACATTAGCTTACAAGTAAAGTACTTATAATAGACTGTGATCAATAATAAATCAAATATATTAAGAAAAAATCTTGAATCTTACATATGTCTTGGGTGTCTGGCCAACACTCATCCAGTAAATGTGACCAACCCTGTTCCTGGAAATCTACTGTCCTGCAGAGTTCAGCTCCAACCCCAATCAAACACACCTGAACCTCGCAATCAAGCATTTCAGGGCTATCTAAAAATAAGAGTCAGTTGTGTTGAAGCTGGGTTGGAACTAAAATATGCAGGAAGGTAGATCTCCAGGAACAGGGTTGGTCACCCCTGCTATAGACTATGGAAATTAGGATATAACTCTCTTGGCTAGGAGATAAATATCCTAAAATTGACCTACAGTAACAGCTTTAAAAGCAGGTAGCAATCACTTTAATGATTAGTGACTCCAGATTATGAGCATGAACTACAAACAACATCATGTGTGATACAAATAAGACTTTATTGACTAACAAAACACAAACTACTCTAAATATACAAACATGCACATATACATACAGCTAAGAATTGGGAAAAGGTAAAGATTTAGGTAAAGAAAAGAATAAAGCATGAAGTTATGGCAGTATTTGTAATTCAGCAGATCAAAGCCTAAAACGAACCATCAGTTACTCAATTTGAACAAACCTAAATTCATATGTAGAGCAGAGAAATAACTTTTTTCTGCTGGTGTGCATGCCCTAAAAAAATACATATATAGACCTCGGTATTTATAAAAAAATTATTGTTGGTATGATGTTGTTTTTCTGAAATGCGTTGTTACATTCACGCCATGTAATGGGACACACACCTTCCAAAAGGTTCAACTTTTGTCTTGTCAGTAGGTATTTTCCCAAAAGTCTTGGGGAACATCAAGATGCTTTCTGTCTTGGAACTCTGCCATGAAGACCATTTTTGCCCAGTCTCTTTCTTATGGTGGAGTCATGAACACTGACCGGTAATGATGGTGGGCCAGCCACTCGATCTTGAGAAGGTTTACCACTGTTTCATGTTTTCACCATTTGTGGATGATGGCCCTCACTGTGGTTCGCTGGAGTCCCAAAGCTTTAAAAATGGCTTTATAACCTTTTCCAGACCTTTTGATAGATCACTTTAACGCAACGGTCCTATGGTGACCACTAGAAGGCACTCGTATACTAAATGAAATTGTAAAGCTTTGTGTTATTATGTCTAACCAAATTGTTGCCACTTTGCTTATCAGTTAATTGTGTAGTATTAAAAGTTAGCCACTATATTCCAAGTGGAAATAAAAAAAAATATTTTGTAAAGAAAATCAATATTTTGGCACAGGAATAAAAAGTATGCTCATCTAAACAAGTCAATCCTCATTCAGGACCTCATTCAGCACAACCCCAATGCCTAGTGTAAGCAGCATAAAGAAAACAAAGTCCTTGACGGACCACCAGCTGTTTGGTGGTCAAGACGTCTCCAACTGTGATCAATGCAAAAAATCTGGGTTAATTTAACTCTTTGGCTGGTTTTGTCCTTTTTTGATCTAAAGATCGCTTGATCCAGTATTTCCATTAAGAGAAATATGAAATCGAAAAAAATCATTATTCTTATATTGTATAAAAGTCCAGCTTAAGGAACATTGTGAACAAATCTATTTTATTTTCATACTTACCAATCATCCAGCCAGTTTTATCAGCTGTATGAGACGAGTTCATATTTAATTCACTGGTAATAGTCAAAGTTTTCTTTAAAAATCTTTCAAAACAAACATTTGAAATGAACACTGGTCGAGCATCATCACCTGCTTTGCATCTCTATTTTTTAATAGTTATTGTTTTAAGTAGACAGTAGTCCATTTCCATAAGTCCCACACGTTTTTGAAGAATTTAGTGAAGCATACATGCTAGAAATAACAGTGATCTGTTAAAAAAAACACTTTGATAACCGCCTGTCCTGTCTGCTGAATCCAATTTGATACATAAACAGAAAACATTTCAAGGCCAAATTGAAAAAGCTACTTAACACCCCCTGGTCAGTCAGAGGAGCATCCTTAAAATTGTGTTACAGATGACATACCTTTCTTCAACAACCAAACATCAGTGATTTAGTAAATGGGTTTATTGAAAAAAAAAATGGTATAATTTAAGTAGTACAGAATGGGGATCACAACTCAAAAAGCATCCAATGCTTGTTTTATTGGTCCATACAAACTCCTCCAATGCCCTGCATCATTTATGCAATCAGGACCTTATTCAACACAATGCCTCCGGCGAGTGTTAGCAACATAAAGAAAACAGAAAGTCCTCGTCGGACCACCAGCTGTTTGGTGGTTAAGATCTCTCCAACTGTGACCAATGCAACAACCTCAACTGATCCTCTTTCTGCTTTACTAACAGCTTCCAGATCTGTGTTTATATCTGATGGACGTCCTTCAGTGCGTTGTGGCACCTGTGCTACTTCTGTAAGAGATCAAATTCAAACTTATTTTTATTTAAAACAACATAGATGACAGCTCAGGGTCATCATCTATAATATGGTGATACCTTCTGTGAAGCCCTTGTTTTCCATAGCGTAACATTTATTTTTGGTTTCAGGATCTTGTACACCTGCTCTGACCAAAGCCTAAGAATCACAAGACAAACTTGTATCAACATTTATTTTACCAAGACAAAATCATGAAGTGGATGAGGAAGTGTGAACGCACCTCTTGAGTTGCTTTCTTCCAGTCCATTTTCCAAATGAAGACGATGAAGAACAAAGATTGCAGGAAAACGGATACAAAAAGCCCAACCCACAGACCTAACAAACAAGAGAATCCATGAAACAGGGGTTAATGTTGATCTGCATGTCTCTCAGTTACTGAGCTTTCAGTATTGCACTGAAATAAATGTCTAGCAAGCCACAGTCTTACCAATAATTCCCATGTTGACAGCAAACATTAGGGTGACTTCTATTGGTAATCCAAACAAATAAAATCCAACAATGTTACACAGAGCACCAATCAGTTGCTTTCCAGCACCTCTGACAATTCCACCTGTTATAGCCTACAAACAAAACACATTAACAAATCTCAAATAGACCTGGGGAAAACCTGAATGGTTTTAGAAACGTCTCAAATATTCAAAAAGATACTTCAATTTGTGACTTCTATATGTGGTAAACAGAATAATGAATGATCTTACTGCAATGGCATCGAATAGATGAAAAATGCCATACATAACCATGACCTGTGAAACTCTGAGCACAATGTCCCTGTGATGAAAGATGATATTAGGATATGTTTGTTAGTGTACATAATGCAGACAGAAGTTAAATAATTCTTTACTGTAGTAATCTGACATCATTTTAAAACAAGGTAATCTATCAAGACTTGACATTTAAATAAAAACCTTATTGCCTGCTTTACCTTTGAAATGACGCTGACAAGGAGTTTAAGGTAATAAGACAAAATGCCTCGCTTTAAACCCTTAGCATGGTTTGGGGACCCCCAGGAGGTTTTAAAGGGGTCCCCAGAAATTTCAGTTGTAGAAGATAAAGCAGAGATATAAGAATAGCCGTATATAACATTAAAATTACTATTTATTTAACAAAGTTTTATTTTTTCTTTAATAAAACAATATGGATATATACAGTCCTTTAGGATGAGGGTTCCTCATAAGTTTCATTAAAATAAAAAACGGCCTAAAACATTATTGTAGGAGGGGCTTAGAATCCTACACTGTAAAAAAATTCAGTAGAAATTTAAATGTTATTGCAGCTGGGTTGCCGGTAATTTACCGTAGATTAACATTTATGTTATTTACTGGCAAGAGTTTGTTTAAAGTTAAATACATTTTAAATATTAACAAGTCTTTATCTTCACAGAATAAAACTATACAATAACAGCCTCGTGCAAAGCATTCTGGGAATCAGAAATCATCATCAACCTTTTTCTGTTTTTTTGCTTCAGATTTTGTTTCCCAGAATGTTTAGCTTGATGCTGTTTTTTTAGTTTTACTCTGTAAAGAAGACAAAGACTTGTAAATGTTTAATGTTCATTTAACTTTGAACAAACTCTTGCCGGTAAATAACATATACTGTATGTAAATCAAGGGTAAATTACCGGCAACCCAGCTGCAATTTCTACTGAATTTTTTTACAGTGTAGGGAACCATGATTAAGAGACTTTTCAGCACCATTTTTGTAGATAATTTTTTGTAGAGTGTAGATCTCTAGGTGTCCTTACCTGTCTGTGGTAAAGATGTATCCTATAATGTTACTGGTAGCTCCAATAACAGCCGCAATCACACAGGAAACAAGTACTACAGATTAAAATACAATACCATATTGATTACATTTGTAAAATATTCAAACATGATTATTTTATAATTATTGTTTTATATTTACAATAGCTGCTCACTCGAAAAGAACCCAACATTTTTATTTAAACCCAGCATTGGGTCCAAAAGGAGTTGACCCAGAAAATGTGTTAAAACAACCCAGCATTTTGGGCTGAAACAACAGAACATAGTTTAAATTAAAATGCAACGTGCTGAGCCCTTTGTGACTGAACACTGGATTGAAAATAACCCAGCATTTTAGTCCAGCAAATGTATATTTATTATTAACAATATTTAACAGGTTCTGTTTGGTGTTGGGTTGCTATCCAATAATTTCTGAATATAATGACATTACCACATACATCCACAGACTAAAGAAACTTTGGCTGAAAGCTTGGCTCGATCTGTGTTTCCAGCTCCGAGTGCATTTCCAACTCTCACATTGGCGGCCACTGCAAACCCCAAAGGAAACTGAAGGTAGACAGCAAGTTACTCAATGATGAAAATGTCTGGATGACTTCATTAGATTTTTTAGGGGATGCACGCTGATACATTTGATAAGAACTGTGTAGACCAAATCAGATCTTGCAAAAATGTTAAGTTGAATCACTGGTTTTAGTTATGATCCATGCATGACCCATAAAACACACTTAAAAACAAAAGTGTCATCTTGCATTAGAGAGGGTTAGAAAAATACCATTACAATAATAATAAAATAACAATGATATTTACCATGTATGTGGTGGTGGCTAATTCATAGACAATAGACTGGGCTCCCAGCTCAGCCTCACTGATAAGTCCTACAGAAAACTCAAATTAATATCAAATAATAAAAACAACTAATAAATCAAAAAAACAATTTGTCAACCTGCCAGGAATCCGCCAATCTCAAAGGTCCACTGCTCCACACAAAGCATGAGCATGCTGGGAATGGCCAGGCGAACAAAAGCCCCCCATTCCTGCAGACAGTCACGAGACCAACCTAAAGATGTGGGAGAAATGGACAAAATTGTGTAAAACATTATCCAACTTGATTAAACCCATCCTCTGTTCAAGACTAGGTTTCATAACATAAAAAAGCCAACACATAACTGCTCACCGTCCCATGTGGCTTTATGCAGACCTCTCCAGAGGATGTAGACGTATAGAAACACAGCTAATGAATACTGGGATATTGTGTTTGCTGCAGCAGATCCTCTGTGAACACAGTCATGGAGATAAAAGATAAATAAAAAACACGCCAGTATCTGAAGATGAATTGAACAGCTGCTTACGTTACACCAAGATCAAGCTGATAAATGAAGATGTAGTTTATTAAAGCATTGATGACATTCCCAACTGCTCCCGTGATCACCTGAGGCCAAATAATACCCTAAACAAAAATACACACAAACATAATTCCTCACCAGGTGAAAAAGTAGTACACTTGCATAGTGTACTTAAACTTACTTATTTTGTACTTAATATACAAAAAAAAATCATCTTTAGTACTTCTTAATATGTTCTTAAGATCATCTAAGTGTACTTCACTGTGCTATTTTGAGACACCATAAATATAATTTTTTTTATTTAAAACATGCATTTACGTACCACTAACAAGTGTTAACTAAATCATTTTTTTAATACAGAGATAGTATGTAAAAAGTGCATTTTAGTTCATATTCATGGTGTCTCAAACTAGCACAGTGAAGTACAATTAGATAATCTTAAGAACGTATTAAGAAGTACTAAAGATGAATTTTTAGCAGGGGCGTTAGTTTGTGTTGAAAAGTGGTGAGGACATAAGAAAAGATGAAAAAAATATTACAGCAGGACAGGAAATTTTTTTTATAATGTCGCATCAAAAATGGGCGTAGGCCAGTGAACAACACGAAAATACTCCGCATAAATCCCTCAAGAGTGTCAACTGCACATGTAACAGTCCCTGCAACACCAGCTCAACCGAACAGTGCCAAAGCACCATACTGTAGTACAGTGATTCTCAAACTTTTTCAGCGTGCGGCCCCCTTTGTGTACGGTGCATTCCTTCGTGGCCCCCCCCCCAAAGAAAATGTATGACAAAAAACAGTTCTAACACTTCACATTTTAATTAAAAGAAACATTAAATTATACAAAGATTTTTAGGTTTAATTTCACAGAATTGATGATAAATTAATGTATTTTATAAAAATGTCATAAAACTGGGCCCCCCTGGCACCATCTTGTGGCCCCCAGTTTGAGAACCACTGCTGTAGTAAACAGCAGCATGTTAAGTCAATGAGAACGATTAAATATGTAAAAGAAAACATACCATAAGCATACAATGCAACATGTGACCCTGGACCACAAAACCAGTCGTAAGTCACACATCTCACTTTATTTTTCATAACATTTTAAAGGATAATTCCGGTATTTAACACTTTGAGTCTCATTTCTGGTTTGTTTTGAATGAACTACATGGACACAGAAATTTTGACAATGGGTCGTGTCTTGACTTTTTGACTTGTTTAGAAGCGTCTCTTGACTGCTTCAGAATGGAAGTCAATGACCATGCACAAACATGTCATTAAAACAACACTTAACGTTCATTTTCAAAACTGTACTACTCACCGAGTGGTTTGTGGTGTTCGTTGATGATTAAAACCAAATATATATACAAAATCAGCCATTTCAAAAAGTGGTGGGGACATGTCCCCAGTGTCCCCAATGTAGATAACACCTATGATTTTTAGTATATTAAGTACAAACTAGTGTGCGAAAATAAAGCACTTTAAGTACACTATAAGTGTACTACTTTTTCACCTGGGCAAAACTTACTTGAATAAACAAAAAACTAGAAAAATATTTAATGAGGAGGAGTACCTGATTCTGAAGATACCTTGCCTGCAACTGATACATAAATGAGGCCTGAAAAAATTAACAAAATAACATTTTAAATTGCAAATTCTTAAATGATCCATGACAACATTAAAAGAAAGCACAAAAACAAACATTGCTTTTAATAATTTTTTTTACAAAATTAAAAGGAATGTTAAAACCTTTTTGTTAAATAAGGAAGTTGAATAATGAAATTGCTTTTGACCATTTTTTATATACTTGAGAGCGGAAAATGTTAAGAAAGGGTCTTGTACTCACAGGCAGAGCTGGTATGAATATATTTACATAGCGTTGTGACAGACTATTGAGAGAGAAAGAGAGAAGACAACCACACACACATTTAACAAATATTCAGGGACACTGACAGTAAATCCAAATGACCATCACAATTCAAAATGGTATGACTTCATGTTAAACACACTGTGGATGAAATGTGTCAGTCAAGCTGATAGAGATAATGCTTGGTAACAAATGGTTGGAGCCTAAATGATGTCACTCACCTGGGACTCCTTCCATGGGTGTCCAAATTGCAGATGTGGACAGTAGTGTTGTAGTCAAGACCACCTAAACTGAGACCAAGTCATGACCAAGGCCAAGACAGGCTGAGACCAGCCCAGGACCATTGCAAGTCGCTGCATTAACACACTTATGATGAAATGTGGAATATGCATATGGCACTTCTTGTCTGTGAGTGTGCGCGTTTGCATGCGCGCGTGTGTGTGTGTATACCATCAGAGAAGTTGATAAAATAATTAAAGGCATTGCAGATATGTGGGCATTTATCTTTGTCTATAAGCAAATAAAAGTGAACAAACACTAAAGAGCTGAAATCAACTTAACCATTTATTCTGAACTGTCTTTCCATGGCTTGCCATCCACTTAACACAATGCAGGTGTTTTTAGTAATAAAATTAGAAAAACTGTCATTGGGAGAAACTTAAACAATGCTTAAACAATGCCAACATCATATGCCAAACCTGAATAAACTGCATAAAATTAATGATAAAAAATAAATTTGTAATGTGCCATCAGTTGTGGTCTTGATCGTTCTTGAAATAAAATTCTGAGTCCTCTTTGTCTGAGAACGAGACGAGACCGAGTAAAAATGCGGTCGATTCCAAGACGAGACCAAGACCTTTAAAAAAGGTCTTGAAACCGAGACTGGTCTCGAGAACTACAACACTAGTGGACAGTACTAGAGGTAGGCCCACACCAAAAGTTTTAAAATCTTATCAGATTTTCAAAATGTGAGAGAACACAAACATGATGAAAAAAATTGACGATTTAACACGTTTGTTCCTATAGTGTGTGGACTTCCGCTATGTGGTCATGACAGCACACCATGCACCATCAAATTAACTTCACAAACAACGCGAGTCTCAGCTGAGAACAAAAGAAATGGCATTAATACAATGGACTGCTTTTTCAACATCTCTGAGGTCCATCACACTATGGACTGTGCCTGCTGCGCAATGTAGTTGTTATGGGTTAATATTTCAGCAGCACAGTGTGTGCGCGTTTGTCCTTAGGATTTCCCCCACACAACAAGATTTCTGATCTGCGATGAGACCGGCCTGACATGCTTCCTAGCAGATTCAGATGCTGAACACACTGCGCACCACAGGAAATCTAATGAGATTATCGGGTTAATCACGAGGAAGATCGGGACTTTACCTAGGATTGTCGTAAGGGGGAAAAAAAATCGGCCCAAATTCAGCCCAATTATCTTGTGGTGTGGCTGGCTTTAAGTATTTTAGTTACAAGCATCTGTACTTTAGCATGTAGTGAAGTAAGTTTCCCCAAGACTTAACACTAAAGCACAGAATCATGTTCCTTTTATTCATTTACATTGCAAATTAAAATTTATTTAATACCTACACTGTAAAAAATTTCTGTAGAAATTACAGTATTACTGGGTATAACTGGCAACTAGCTGCCAGTAACTTACTGTAGATTTTACATTTATGTTATTTACTACCAACAATTTGTTCAAAGTTAAATGAACATGAAACATTTTCAAACTTTATTATCTACAGTAAGATATGGCAACCAGCTGCATAATTACAGCACATTTTTTACAATTATAATTGCATGAAAATTGTATGATTTTAAACTTTTACTTCAGTAAAAGAAAGTACTATGTTTAAAAACACGGATAAAATAGAAAAGCTTGGAAAATTTACTTAAAGGAAAAACTACCTCTGCCAAATTCAAATCAAGCATATGTTCTGTATTTATTAAAACACTTCTTGACCAAAAACTAAAATCTGGCTCACATTTTTCTATTGAATAACTCAAAATCTGATGGCTTGTCAGATCTTTTGGTTTTCTGGGATAACAAAGACCAAACCCCTACTTTTTGTATTCAAAAAAGGATATTTCTGTTTTGCCCTGACTGCGTTATTCTTCAAGTCTTTGTTTGAGTCCAATTTGCTTACATTGTATAGAAGAACCACATACATTTACTTTGTGTTTGTTTAACAGAGGAAAGCAAGTCAGATCTGTAACATCTGTAATCAGGATCAGTAACTGTAATCGAATGACAACTCTTTCTTTAACATATTGTACCTGGCCACTCTTGGACTTTGTTTGAAAGCCAGCAGTATTGGCTCTGTATTTATGAACAACGCCCAGCAGGGGAAACAGGCCAACAAAAGGATGAGAATCCCTCTCTGTAGTATAACACCAACCCGCTTCAGATTATTACTGCCAAACGTCTGCAATGAGAAAAGAGAGATCCATAACAACTGCACCTTCATCTTCAGACAGTAAAACAGTAACTCAATATTCTCTATCATACCTGTGAGATGAGTGTATCACATGCAGATGCCAAACCACAACCAATAGAGATTCCGGACACATTGATAACCTGTGAAAAAAGATAGTTGCTAGTGCAAACTGGTGTTTTGGTGGATTTTTATGTATCCAGTACAAAGACACAAACTTGAACTCACAGCAATAGCAAGAGCAACAGCAGCCAGTTCAGTTTTCCCCAAGTGTCCACAGAACACAGTACTGACGACACTGATCAGAAAGATCATCAGCTGAGATATTAACTATACACAAAGAGGAAAAAACATCATTATAACGTAACACACACAGCCTCCTATACCGGGCTGTTGATGCAGGGCTGCTCTATTGTGGGCAAAATCATAATCACGATTATATTGGTAAACTCATAATCAAGATTATTTAACACGTTTACTCAGTGACTTTGAGAACATGCTTTTACTAACTTTTTATTAAATGTTTCAATAGGCTACACATGTTGAATTAGTAGTGCCTTTGTTTTATTTGATTGAATCAAAAATTGAAATTAAAAAGATAAAAAAAGGATGAATTGCACAGCCCTTCAATGATGTTGATTTGGACTGAAAACTCACATTTATTAGAAAACTATTGTTCAAATTGTGTTCAATTTATTGGTTTGATTAAACAGTTGTGTTAATAAAACGCAGATCTTACATTCATAACTATTTGAAGGAGACTTACCACAGGTCCAGTCAGTTTCAACAGTTCTACAATCTCTTCTTTATGATTCACTGGTAAAAGTCTACGCAGTTTCCTTCTGCAGTAATCACATATCTTTGAACTCCACTTTGACTCCACATCCATTTCTCTTGAATCTCCATTTCCCCAAGTTACTATACCGTCCATTTTATATAATTATTGATACCCGGTGAATACCTTTCAAATGAACTATAAAGTAATAAATCTGCCTGCTGCACTTATAAATAAAACGTCACTGAATTTTGGGGTTGCAAGATACATGGTAAATGCCACTCCATCAAAAGCAGGTGATTGCGATTTATACGCCGCTAATCAAGGAACGGGGTTACTGACGAGATGAGCATGCCAATCGTATGCAGTTTATTTTGTGCAGTCCTATACGTACATTTTCAGGACAGGTTTCATTGAAGAGACCTCAACACCCTCTTAGACAACAATACCCACATACATCCAGTGAACAGGTTTGTGTGGTCTTTAGCTTTTGAGGAAACTATGTCACGCCATCTGCGCTTCTGAAAAGCACGGTCACGCCATCTCCGCTGCGCGTCAACATGGCTTTTTACGGTAACAAACAGGCGCGACTTCATGCGGCGCTGTAAGAACAGAGAGTGGACTGGATTTTAATATTTGCGAGTATGAGAAACATCAAAGTATGGAAGCCCGTTTCCGCCATGTTGTAAAAAAATAATAAAATAAAATTCTGACTTACAAAGTCAGAATTCTGAGATACAAAGTCAGAATTCTGAGATACAAAGTCACAATTCTGAGATTCAAAGTCACAATTCTGAGATACAAAGTCAGAATTCTGAGATACGAAGTCAGAATTCTGAGATATAAAGTCAGAATTCTGACTTTGCATCTCAGAATTCTGACTTTGCATCTCAGAATTCTGACTTTATATCTTATCTATATCTGTGTGTTTTAAGTCATTGCTAAGGTATTATAGGTGGTTGCTAGGCTGTTTCTGTTGCATTCTTTGTGTGTTTTAAGTAATTGCTAGGATATTATGGGTGGTTGCTAGGCTTTTACTAATGTTTTTAAGTGGTTGCTAGGGTTTAGCTATGGTTTTCTATGTGATTGCTAGACAATTATATTATGGATGATTGCGAGGCTGTTGCTCTGGCATTCTATGCGGTTGCTAAGCTGTTGCTCTAGTGTTCTTTGGGGTTGCTAGACAGTTGCTATGTTATTATGGGTGGTTGCTAGGCTGTTGTTGTGGCGTTCTGTGTGATTGCCAGGGGCGTCGCTAGACCCCTTTTACTGGGGCACGTGCCCCAGTGTAAATCTTTTGTGCCCCTGTGTAAATCTCAAGTTTACATTTTAGCATTTAACTAGTTTATTCCTTTACAAAGACAATCGCGGCAAAACATATGCAATGTAGTTACACAATTCACGTTTGAAAAAGCGACGCAGAAGTCGCACTGACGCGTGCACGCCTCAATTCATGTCCGCGTCCGTGCACGGACATGAATGGGTGCGCGGACGCGGACATGAATTGAGGCGTGCACGCGACTGTTTTGCCGCGCGCAGCCGCATACAAAGTACACGCGATTGAGTTGATTTATGAAAACATGACGAGACTAAAGTAAGTTTCTAAATAATAATGAAAATCTTATTTTCACCCGATCATTGACGCATGTGTTGGACATCAGAAATGTTTTGTGCAAAGCAGGAAAGGGGAAGCAAAAATGAGAAATGATGAATTTAAGGGAGTAAAAACGCATAACATCTTACCCTGTCAGGGCTTAAACATTAGAGGGAAAATCTCAGGAAAACCTCTGTCAATAGTCTATAAAATTGCATTGTTCACATACAAAAACTGTGTTATACTGTTCTGTATTTTCAGATATGAAATTAATATTTAGTTCACTAGCTCTAGGTCATTACATAAACAGTTAGCAGTAACTAAGATAGATTTTTTTGTAGCAGTCATAAAATGAAAATATTCTTAAAAATAAAAAAAGAAGTTATTACTCATTGTTATGTAAAATGCAAATGTGCATAAAAAAATTTCTCTCCGGCCATTATTTCCAAACATTTTATGCCTTTAAACATGTTAAGAATGTTGTTTATATGTATATATGAAGATGATACCTAAATATTTTTAAATAAATGTTTGTCTTTCCCAGTACTTGTTGCAATGTTGGAATAGTGGGTTAAGCAAAGGAAATTGTATCTTGCACACCGGAGGCTTTCAAGAAAAAGTAAAAAAAATGGGGGGCCGTGCCCCAGTAGAGCTTTATGTCTAGCAACGTCCCTGGTGATTGCTATGCTATTTCTCTGATTTCCTGGCTAATTGCTACACTGTTGCTAGGGTATTATGGGTGGTTGCTAGGCTGTTGCTCTGGTGTTCTGTGGGGTTGTTAGGAAGTTGCTAGGGTAATATGGGTGGTTGCTAGGCTGTTGCTCTGGTGTTCCGTGGGGTTGCAAGTCAATTGCTGTGATATTATGGGTGGTTGCTTGGCTGTTGTTGTGGCATTTTGGTTGGTTGATATGCTATTGCTCTGGCTTTCTTGGTGATTGCTAGACTATTGCTATGTTGTTCTGAGTGATTGCTAGGCAGTTGCTAGGGTTTTATTAGTTGTTGCTAGGCTGTTGCTGTGGCATTTGGTGTGGTTGCTAGGCTATTGCTAATATATTATAGTGGATTGCTATGAAGTTGCTAGGATATTATGGGTGGTTGCTAGGCTGTTTCAGTTGCATTCTTTGTGTGTTTTAAGTCATTGCTAGGGTATTATGGTGCTGCTACGCTTTTGCTAAGGTTTTTAAGTGGTTGCTAGGGCTTAGCTATGGTTTTCTATGTGATTGCTAGACAATTGCTAGGATATTATGGGCGATTGCGAGGCTGTTGCTCTGGAGTTTTATGTGGTTGCTAGGCTGTTGCTCTAGTGTTATTTGGGGTTGCTATGCTATTTCTCTGATTTCCTGGCTAATTGCTACACTGGCAATTGCTGTGATATTATGTGGTTGCTTGGCTGTTGTTGTGGCATTTTGGTTGGTTGATTGCTCTGGCATTCTTGGTGATTGCTAGACTATTGCTATGTTGTTCTGAGTGAGTGAGGCTGTTGCTGTGGCATCTGGTGTGGTTGCTAGGCTAATGCTAAAATATTATGGTGGATTGCTATGAAGTTGCTAGGATATTGTGGGTGGTTGCTAGGCTGTTGCATTCTATGTGGTTGCTAGGTTGTTGTTAGGCTATGGGTGGACCCATTTGGACATCTTCTCTAATTATTTTTATTCTAATTATTAATTGATTTCCAGATGATTTCATCACACCAGTCTGTCCATTTAAGGGCTTATTGCAACCATAAACACCTACGTTTATCTTCAAATGGTGTCTTTGATGACAACATTTTTTATAAATGAAGGAAATCTTTTTTTGACATTCCAATTTTGACACTCAACAGCACAACAAAATATTTTCTAGTGAGTTATCTTGCTTGTTTCACTTGGGTATATTTAATTTTTACTGTTTTTCTGGCACAACATTCCGCGCACAGCTTGCAGTGACGTAACTGTGACATCTACTTGCAAATGGTCTATAAAAAATACAGCATGTGCTGGAAATTTTAGATCACTCTAATTTAAATACCTTATCGATTATATAGCAATGCTCTGTCAATCCCCAAGCTACCCAGTAACTCGTAACACTAACAGCCATCCATAATACTGTAGCAACTACCTATCATTTACTCACAGACACCCTATTAAACGCATAGGAGTTCTCTGTCAACCCCCCCTGAACAGACTAGCAATTTTATAAACCACGTAAATACCCTGGTAAATAATCACCCATTATGCCACAGCAACACCATCGCAATCACCCAGAAAACCATAACAATACCCTAGCAACCAATTAAAATACCCTAGCCCAGCAACAGCCTAGCACTGACATAGAATGCCACAGCAACAGCCTAGCAACCACCCTTTTTATCCCATTAACTTCATAGCAATCCACCATAATATCTTAACAACCAGTATAACCCTAGCAACTGCCTAGAATTCACTCAAAACACCCTAGCAACAGCATAGCAACCACCCATTATACCATAGTAAACGTCTAGCAATCATCTAGAAAACAAGAACAATAGCATAGCAACCAACCAGAATGCCATAACAACAGCCTAGCAACCACCCGTAATACCCTAGCAACTGCCAAGCAACCTATCAGAATGCCAGAGCAACATCATAGCAACCACCCATTATACCTTAGCAACAGTCTAGCAGTCACCCAGAAAACCAG
Source organism: Paramisgurnus dabryanus (assembly GCF_030506205.2). Classification (NCBI taxonomy): domain Eukaryota; kingdom Metazoa; phylum Chordata; class Actinopteri; order Cypriniformes; family Cobitidae; genus Paramisgurnus; species Paramisgurnus dabryanus. The sequence continues at coordinate 25,200,229 of NC_133354.1, forward strand.
AGCAATAGCATAGCAACCACCCACAATACCCTAGCAACAGTCTAGTAATTACATTGATTTCAGATGGAGAAGCATTTACTACACAGAGCCGTAGTTCACTGAGAAGCTAGGCAAAATTGCATAGATTATCGGAGCCGATTTTCCTCAATTATGAACTCGATTTTGAGTATACTAATGGTAAATGGACTGCATTTATATTGCATTTATATTTCAACAGACCTATGGCCATCCAAAGCGCTTTACAAGTTGCCTCACATTCACCCATTCACTCACACAACCTCTAATCAAGGAACCGGCTTTACTGATGAAACACGTAAGAGAATTGAGGTGACTTTTTGCACAGCCCTACTAGCAACCACCCATAACACCCTAGCAACGACTTAAAACACACACAGAATGCAACTGAAACAGCCTAGCAATCACCCATAATGCCCTAGCAACAACTTACAACAAACACAGAATGCAACAGAAATAGCCTAGCAACCACCCATAATACCCTAGCAATGACTTAACACACGGATATAGATGAGATATAAAGTCAGAATTCTGAGATGCAAAGTCAGAATTGTGACTTTATATCCCAGAATTCTGTCTTTGCATCTCAGAATTCTGACTTTATATCTCATGTATAACTGTGTGTTAAGTCATTGCTACCACCCATAATATCCTAGCAACTTCATAGCAATCCACTATAATATTTTAGCAATAGCCTAGCAACCACACCAAATGCCACAGCAACAGCCTAGCAACAGCTAATAAAACCCTAGCAACTGCCTAGCAATCACTCAGAACAACATAGCAATAGTCTAGCAATCACCAAGAAAGCCAGAGCAATAGCATATCAACCAACCAAAATGCCACAACAACAGCCAAGCAACCACTCATAATATCACAGCAATTGACTTGCAACCCCACGGAACACCAGAGCAACAGCCTAGCAACCACCCATAATACCCTAGCAACTTCCTAACAACCCCACAGAACACCAGAGCAACTTCCTAACAACCCCACAGAACACCAGAGCAACAGCCTAGCAACCACCCATAATACCCTAGCAACAGTGTAGCAATTAGCCAGGAAATCAGAGAAATAGCATAGCAATCACACAGAACGCCAGAACAACAGCCTAGCAACCACCCATAATAACATAGCAACTGTCTAGCAACCCCAAAGAACACTAGAGCAACAGCTTAGCAACCGCATAGAATGCCAGAGCAACAGCCTCGCAATCATCCATAATATCCTAGTAATTGTCTAGCAATCACATAGAAAACCATAGCTAAACCCTAGCAACCACTTAAAAACATTAGTAAAAGCCTAGCAACCACCCATAATATCCTAGCAATGACTTAAAACACACACAGAATGCAACTGAAATAGCCTAGCAACCACCCATAATACCCTAGCAATGACTTAAAACACACAAAGAATGCAACAGAAACAGCCTAGCAACCACCAATAATACCTTAGCAATGACTTAAAACACACAGATATAGATAAGATATAAAGTCAGAATTCTGACTTTATATCTCAGAATTCTGACTTTATATCTCAGAATTCTGACTTTGTATCTCAGAATTCTGACTTTGTATCTAAGAATTCTGACTTTGTATCTAAGAATTCTGACTTTATATCTCAGAATTCTGACTTTATATCTCAGAATTCTGACTTTATATCTCAGAATTCTGACTTTATATCTCAGAATTCTGACTTTGCATCTCAGAATTGTGACTTTGTATCTCAGAATTCTGACTTCGCATCTCAGAATTCTGACTTTATATCTCAGAATTCTAACTTTGTATCTCAGAATTGTGACTTTGTATCTCAGAATTGTGACTTTATATCTCAGAATTCTGACTTTGCATCTCAGAATTCTGACTTTGTAAGTCAGAATTTTTTTTTTTTACAAAATGGCGGAAACGGGCTTCCATACTTTTGGCTTATTTAATCAAGTTGAAATGATTATCTCTTAACCGAGGACAGCTGACTTTGTAAGCAATTGGCCAGCATATAATCATTAAATTAATAAAAAATAAAAATAAACCTATACAAAAACCTTACATATGTGCAAAGGACCCCCTGATTACAACATTGATTCCTTTTCTTCATGAAAATTTTATAAATTTCCAACAGAATTAGCACTTTTCCTAGTGGGACATGTTTTTGCCAAAGTTTCAAGAATCAGTGAACTGACTTTATTAAAGTAATATAATTAAATCCTCAGTAGTCTAAATAAGTCTGCAAACGTGCACTGTTCTCTGCAGCATTGCAATTAATTGAATTTTTCAAATATATAATTTCCAATGCAATGCAAATATAGTAGCCTAAACAATTATGATTTTTGCCATAACCGGGCGTGCAGCCCTATAAGGTATTTTAATATTATTCAATTAAACTTATTTAAAAACTACTGAAATTGTACAGATGTGTGTGTCTTTTCCCCTATATTTCTATTTAAAAAAAAAAGGTGGGTCTTGAGATTAGCCTACCTTTTGGGTTGAAAAAGTTTGGAAACTCCTGATATACGATACACAACCAAGATTTGTCAAGTATGCAGAGGAAACGTTTTATGTATTGGTTTCACAATATTTTTTGCTGTTTTTAAACTATTTTCTCTTGAGTTTAGGGTTAGATTTGAGATGTGCTTAAGGAGGTTCTTTAATATGCAGATTTCTCCATGTTTTTGTCTATTTTTAAGCCATGTTCGCTTGGAGTTGGGGTTAGAATTGGGGTTTGGGTTAGGATGTAATTTTATGTAACAAAAAGTTGTTATAACCCTAAACCCAAGCGACAATGGTAAAAAAAATCGAGAGAAAAAAATCGAGAAACCAATACATAAAAACGACAAAAGTTGCGCCATTTTAAGTAAACGAGAAGGACTGGGGTATTATGCACGCCAAATTGGCGTATGAGTTTTCACACTTTGTGCTATATACGCATCTCCATAATTGACTTTAAAAATTTTGTTTTACTTGAGAAAACAAAACCTATTTATATGAAACTTGCATTATTTCAATAAACCGATTAGTTTTGAATCAAATAGATTTTTGTTACTCACATGACTTACAATAAAAAATACGATTTGTAGATAGCCCTACTTTAGCTTTTCCTTTTCCTTGTTCGTATCAAGTCGTGCTCAAGTTTATTTTAAATAGATGCGTGCCTGGCAAGTAAGTGCACCCAAATAGACTGGAACAAAACTCGTGTTCAGACGAGCGCTTAAAGAAAACTGCGCGTCCAGCGTTTGCTATATCATGCTCTGAATGCCCATGCAATGTGATTTCTTGGCCACTTAAAACTGGTTTTGTAAAGCAAGTAGCCTTATATATTCGATATGATTTTGATTTGCACATTGTTAAACAACATCGCAAATGACAATACTGCATGTTTTAACATTTTCTCAAGGCTGCTGAAGCAAATTGCAGTTTGTATGTGTTGCATTAATGAGATGCACGGTGTTCCTTTGAAACTTATTATTTATTTATATTCACAAAACATCAATTAAAATTAAGAAGCAAATTATATGAAACGAAATTCGTTTTAAAGAAGCAAACAAAACTTAAGTGCTTAAAAAATTATGTCTGACCACTACATTCCGCACATCACATTGGCTTTTCAATCCATTACAACATATATGACGTTTAAAATGACTTCAAAATAAGCTAATTAAAATTGAAACAAAACATTAAAAAACTACAAAATATTCATACACAACAATAATCAAACAAATATAAAACAGACCATTTTCACCATTAGGATTAAAAACAATAACGTTTAGGTTGCACCATGTTTACTATTTTGGGCAACACCCCCATTAAACCTCCATTTAACAAAATAAAATAACTTTTTAAATGATGCACTGTCACGACAATGCCGTTAAGATTCTGTTTACGTTTGACTACTGCAGCGCAACCCATGAGTTCTCAAACACAGGGTCTGCAGCATTTACGAACGACTCTGTTTATGAGGGTCGAAAAGCATTTTAATAAACATGCAGTTGTCATAATCCCTGATGTCCATGAAGGTGGCAAATTGTATTTAAATTGTTATGAGTAACAGTAACAGTAATAAGCAGGCACGTGCAGGGAGGGGGGTGGAGGGTGCCTGAACACATGCCCCTTCACCCCTGTGTGACCAAAGTGCCCCTTTGGCAAGGCTTTTTTTGTAATCAAATGCCCTTTTCTGAAAGCCTGCCCAATTACTAAACTTAATGATAAAGCGAGATGTTTGGGCACTCTTGGACTCTGTTTGACCGCCAGTAGCAAGAACTCTGTGTTTATGAACAGAAGGCCAACAGGAGGATGAGAATCCCTCGCCGCAGTATCACACGAACCAAGTAAATGGGTTTATTTCAAATTGGGTTTATTTAAAAATTAGGTTTATTTAAAATTGCATAATTTAAAAAGCATCATTTATGTAGTCAAGACCTTATTCAACACAATCCCTCCTATGAGTGCAAGTAGCATAAAGAAAACAGAAAGTCCTCGACGGACCACCAGCTGTTTTGTGGTTAAGACCTCTCCAACTGTGACCAATGCAACAACCTCTAGTCCTCCTTCTTTACTAACAGCTTCCAGATCTGTGTTTATATCTGCTTCATGTTCTTCAGTGGGCTGTGGCACCTGTGATACTTCTGTAAAGAGATAAATTCCAAACTTATTTTTACTTAAAAACAATTCAAATAGCTCAGGGTCATTATATGCAACAGACATGTGATACCTTCTGTGAAGCCCCTGCTTTTCATCGCGTAACATTCATTTTTGATTTTAGGATCATGTACACCTGCTCTGACCAAAGCCTGGGAATCACAAGACAAACTTGTATCAACATTTATTTTACTAAGACAAAATCATGAAGTGGATGAGGAAGTGTGAACGTACCTCTTGAGTTGCTTTCTTCCAGTCCATTTTCCAAATGAGGATGATAAAAAATAAAGATTGCAGGAAAACGGATACAAAAAGCCCAACCCACAGACCTAACAGATAAGAGAATTCATGAAGCAGGGATTAATGGTGATCTGCATGTCTCTCAGTTACAGAGCTCTCAAAATTAAATTATATATGAATGTCTAGCAAGCCACAGTCTTACCAATAATTCCCATGTTGACACCAAACATAAGTGAGACTCCTATTGGTAGTCCAACCAAATAATATCCAGCAATGTTACACAGAGCACCAATCAGTTGCTTTCCAGTACCTTTGACAATTCCACCTGTTATAGCCTACAAACCAAACACATTAAAAATATTTAAAAGCCAAAGGGGAAAAAAAGAAAGTTTCTAAAACCATACAGAAAATACTTCAATTTGTGACTTCTATGTGGTAAACAATGAATGGTCTTACCGAAATGGAATCGAATAGATGAACAAAGCCATACATAACCATGACCTGTGAAACTCTGAGCACAATGTCCCTGTGATGAGAGATTATAAGAGGATGTTTGTAAGTGCACATAATGCAGACAAAAGTTAAATTATTGATTACTTTTAACGTGTCTGTCCAAACATGAGATGAGACAGGAACATTATGCATAGGTGCGTTCAAGAAAAGACTTTCCCTACACTTTTACAAACTGTATGCCAGAGATAGTGATAAGTGCAAATAGTAAAGTTAAATGTGATCCAAAAAACATAATTCATGGCATGAAAGATGATGACAAAAACAGAAACATGAACTAGAGTAACCGTGGCATGACATGAAGACAGTACATACATTCAATAACAGACAATGGCAATGTAGTGAATTTGACACGGGGACCAACTGGGTAGTATGCCAAACACAAAATTAACAAAAGATAAACAAGAACTGAGAACTAAAAACACTACTACATGATACTTGAATACAAAAGGATAAAAAAGGAAACTAAAGTGCAAAGAATAGAAAATAAGTGAATGAGAATTCTGTTAAACAATTGAAAATCAGTTATGCGATAGTGAGAAAGTATCTATGGTAAACATTTGCTGACAGAATACACAAATGCCAAGGTCTCTATAGAGAGAGGTTTGGTAAATGATCTTTACATTCTCTGCAATCGAATAAGCAGTCCGGTGGTGGCCCGTCTGCCACAGGTCAGGCTTTGCCGTGATGCTGGGGGGGAGTCAAATTCTGTTCAACAGCTTGAACACAAAGGGGTGGTTTCCCAGACAGGGATTAGCTTAAACCAGGACTAGGCCTTAGTTTAATTAGGAAATTTCTCTTGATTTAACAAACATGCCTTACTAAAAACATTACTTTTGTGCTTTTTGAGGCAAAACAAAGGGCACTGATGTATTTTAAGCTTTGCCAGTGCAAGTTGTTTTCAGTTTGGACACTGCTTACATTTATTTTAGTCTAGGGCAAGTCTAATCCCTGTCCGGGAAACCACCCCAGAGTGCTGCAAGGTACTGATCTCCTGGAGCACCAAGAGGGTCCAAGCAATCTGGAACGTGCAGATGCGGTCCTGAAGCCGGTGCACAAGGTCCTTAACAATCTGGAACATGCAGATAAAGGTCCCTTGGTGCAGACTTGGGCCGTTTCTTAATGTCAAGGATTCTTCCTTGGCAGGACTTGTCCTTATAAGTCACTTCCTCAGAATGCTGGTGTCTCTAAATGAGTATCAAGTCAATAGGTGATGGTTTTATATCAATTTTGTTAGTGGAAGAATGTAAAGATTTGTCCTTAGGTTAAGCCAATATACTTTGGCATAGCCATGCTGTTTCCTTAAGGAATTTTTACGTTCACCCTGGCTTCTGATGAGGGTTAAGGGGGTTTGAAAGGATAAGGAGAAATGGTGTGGACCAATCAAAATGTCCTCCTCTTCTCAGCTTTGCCACTGAGGTCAGGCATAAAAGATATCTGTCAGTTGTCCAAGCAGCCTTATCTGATGAAACTGGGCATTTGTTTTTGTTAACCCACCCAAATCCAGTCCCAATGTTGGGCACCCTCCCCCAAGGCAGCTGGGGGGCCAAAAATGCTTGTTATCTGCAAAATTAGGGGGGACCAGTGGGAACATGACACATAACACAAGGAAGCCAATCAGAACAAGACAGACGAAATATGGCAGTTATCATTTTCAAAATTAGAGACATGAACGTGAAACATAGAACTTCAAAATAAAAGACATGAACATGACAAGAAAAGACAGAACCCTTACATTACTGTAGTAATGTGACATCATTTTAAAACATAAGGTAGGGGAGATCCGGGGCGGAAGAAACGCAGGACTAAAGTAACAAAGTGATTTTCTCAGAGCCCCGATTACATTTTCAGGTTTTATTCTCAATTTGATGAAACTGAATTTTGTTCAAAATTCCACCTGGAATTGATAGACAACACTTGGGAGCAAGAATAAATCTGTGTCTCAAACACATTTTTTTTTAAATGACGTTTTTTGAAAATTTTTACTTTCGTTTCCGAAAAAGTTTCGCCCCTCAATATATCAAGACAGTAATTACCTGTCATTTAAACAAAATCCTGATTAGCTGCTGTACCTTTGAAATACTTCTAACAAGGAGTTTAAGGAAAATATACATTTAAATGTATTTATATTTATTAAAAAAAATTTTTAGCCGTGCTGCATATTGTATATTTGCATATATTGTATCTTTGATAAAAATCTATAACAAACATTATTTTAACAGCACCATTAACGGTGTACATGAAAATATGTGTCAGGTAGAATTTCCTTCTCAGCATTAATATATTCAGTATAGGCCAAAATTTTGGACACACGTGACTAAAATGTTAACTATGATATTAAAAATCTTTTAAGCTGAAGGTTTATGGTTAAATGCATGAAATTACGTTTGTACTTTTTTTAGATAATTTTTTGTAGGGTGTAGATATTTATGGTTCCTTACCTTTCTGTGCTAAAGATGTATCCTACAATATTACTGGTAGCTCCAATAACAGCCGCAATCACACAGGAAACAAGAACTACAGATTAAAACACAAACAAATGTAATCAATGTGGTATTAAAAACCATTTAAACATTATTATTATTAATAATTATTAATTATTCTTTTCACTCTAAATAAAAAGTGCTGTTTTTTTAAAAAAGGGACGAGTGGTTGGGTTAAATTAATCCAGAAAATGTTTACATCTGACCCAACGTTGGGTTGAAAATAACCCAGCATTTTTTACAGTGTATATATATTATTAACAATATTTAACAGGTTATGTTTGGTGTTTGGTTGCTATTCAAACACTTGTTCAGGATCAGTTCTGAATATAATGACATTACCACATACATCCACAGACTAAAGAAAGTTTTGCTGAAAGTTTGGCTCGATCTGTGTTTCCAGCTCCGAGTGCATTTCCAACTCTCACATTGGCGGCCACTGCAAACCCCGAAGGAAACTGAAGGTAAACAGCAAGTTGAATGATAAAAATGACTCAATTTGATTTTAGTGGTTTTATATGGAAAATTGCATTACCTTCATCACAATGTTAAAGAGTGACTCAGTTTAGCCCAGTGGTTCTCAACATTTAACATTTTGTAAAATACATTAATTTATCATAAATTGTGTAATTAAGCCTAAGAGTAATAACCAATAGCAATACATTGTATTATTTAATGTGTTTTGTTTAATTCAAAATGTAAGTATGGGGGGGGGGGGTTGTTTAGGGCTAGTAAATTGGAGCACAGTCTTAACCTCCTCTCTGGCATGACCCATAAAACACAATAAAAAAAAGTGTCATCTTGCATTAGAGAGGGTTAGGAAATGAACATAATAGTTTTACCATGTATGTGATGCTGGCCAATTCATAGACAATAGACTGGGCTCCCAGCTCAGCCTCACTGATAAGTCCTACAGAAAAATCAAAAATGAATGTCAAAAAGAAAAGACAACATTAAAAATAATAATGTATAAATATAATTAAATCCAACATAAATCCAATTTGCAAACCTGCCAGAAATCCACCAATCTCATAGGTCCACCACTTTACACACATCATGAGCATGCTGGGAAGGGCCAGGCAAAGAAAAGCCCCCCATTCCTGTAGACAATCACGAGACCAACCTAAAGATGTGTCGGAGACATGGAAAAAAATGTGTAAAACATTATCCAGCTCTATTATATCTATCCTCCGTTTAAGAAGACTATAGTCTACAGCAGTGGTCTCCAACATAGTGCCCACGGGTATGCGAGTAACCCACCAAAGCACATTATACTAATAGCCTCAATTTTTATATTTTACATATTTTTTCTTTAAGCTTAGCTTCTTGTATGTTAATATTTTAAACAATGATAAAATAAAATTCAACAATAAAAAACAATAAAAACAACAATTAAAACAAAAATTTTTTAGTAGACTATATAAAAAAGTAGCCCTCCAGACCCCCTGGAAAATTCTAACACATGACTGCTCACCGTCCCACGTGGCTTTATGCAGACCTCTCCAGCGGATGTAGATGTGTAGAAACACAGCTAATGAATACTGTGATATTGTGTTTGCTGCAGCTGATCCTCTGTGAACAGTCATGAAGATATTGAAGAAATAAGAGATAAATAAAAACACTGTCTCCAGTATCTGAAGGTGAATTGAACAGCTGCTTACGTTACACCAAGATCAAGCTGATAAAGGAAGATGTAGTTTATGAGAGCGTTGATGACATTCCCAACTGCTCCTGTGATCACCTGAGGCCAAATAATACCCTAAACAAAAATACAGACAAACATAATTCTTTAAAATTCATATGAATAAAGAAAAAAAAACTAGACAAATATTTAACAAGGAGGTTTACCTGATTCTGAAGATACATTCCCTGCAACTGATACATAAACGAGGCCTGAAGAAATTAACAAAATAACATTTTAAATTGCATTTTACCTTAAAAATATAGAGGAAATTATTTAACTATTTAAGATTTCTTTGATGATTTCTTATAACATAAAAGAAAGCAGGTAAACAAACACATGGCATTTAATATTGATTTTATATATTATATTTACAAAATTTAAAGGATTGTTCAAGTCAATGAATTGCTTTTGACACAATTAGGTGAAAATGTTAAGAAAGGGTCTTGTACTCACAGGCAGAGCAGGTATGAATATATTTACATAGCGTTGTGACAGACTGTTAAAAGAAAAATAGAGAGAGGAGCCACACACCATTAAAAAAATTGTGACACTGACAGTAAATCCAAATGACCATCACAATTCAAAATGGTATGACTTCATGTTAAAACCAGGGGCGGATCTACAAATGGTCCTAGATTGACAGCTTGCCCACCCAGTCGTATCCATGAAAATACATTATGCTTAAAATCTTGAGTTCAATTTGCTTCCATAAAAGCAACGCATACATTTCATTTTTGTGTGTTTAACAGAGGAAACTATGTCAGATCTCTAACAGCCTCAGGATAAGTAATGGTAATTGAATGACAACTTTTTCTTTTACCCTCGTGCATTGTTCAAATTCACAATCCCTTCGTGTTGTTAGCGTACAAAAAAGGCCACTAAATTAAACCGTATCACTAAATTAAATGTATCAGATTATTTATTTTTTTCATAAATCTGTTAATCAAACTCAGTACTGATCAAAACTACCAAAATGTTTACAAAAATTCCATAATTTTAACCCTTTAATTGCCAAGTTCATAAGTGATGTCACTGATTTGGAAAAAAAACACACAAAATGACAGATTTTCAATATAAAAAGTGATTGTGGACTGGATATTTTTCCACCTTTTTCACAGTCTTGTGCATGTCAAAGATTAGTAAAAACATTGGCTTTAATGCATTTAGTTTTTGTGCAGCATCAGATTGAATTGTTTTCTCCCTCTTTTATTGTCTGTGGATGTTTTTGCCCCATTGACTTCCATTATAAAAATGTTTTTTGATTGCAGAGCCATGACATCTTATCATGCATTCTTAATTGTTGGTGGTTTTTCCTTTTGCAAAGAGGTCAAATTTGTCATTTTTACTGTTGATCACCATGTGGCATCATTAACCCTTTACAGGGCCGGCGTCATGGGGGGGCATTCGCGGGCAGTGCCCCCCGAACAGGTTGTTGTGCCCCCCCTACAAAGTTTTTTATTAATTTAATATATATCAAGAATAATTAAAATAAATTAAACATTGAATGTTTCATGACTTGTAATGTAATCAAATGAGGAAAATATAGTTGATATATGTTTTCTTTAATTAAAATAGACCAGTTTCTCTGATTGGATGTATTGCCGCGTCTCACCCGTCTTACGTCTTTAGCATATTTGTGACTTGATACTAGCAAAGTGTTTTTTCGCGGCATTTTATGGATTGTGTAAAATATGGATATTAGAACATTTAGAACGAACCAGCACCGCCTGCTTCAATTGACTTCATGCAAACCCAGACTGGCTCAAACTCAGAGATTAGAGGTGAGGTGGAATTTACAAATCTACAGGACACTGTTTTAAGGAAGTTTAATGTTCTTACACGCCGTCTTCAGCTATTCCAAAGGTAAGTTAGCGTTGTTTTAAATTACGTAAGCTTAAATGTGAAGTGTGGCTATAGACCGTTAACAGCATAATGGCGTGATTATGGTAAAGCGGCTTTTTTTAAGCTAGGACGCGGTGTGCGCTGTGCTATGAAACCCATTCATTTCAATGGCTTGCGCCGCGCGAGGTCGGTTTGTTGTTACGTCGAGTAGCGCGAGCGCAGCGGAGCTCAGGTTGCGCTCACGCCGCGGTCGAAGTTCAATAGTTTTGCGCATAGTTTGTGGTCTTTTGCACTTTATACGGGAAATGAGCTGACAGTCTGTACCAGTTGTATGAGTGTGTGCTTGATGTATTTGTTGTTTTAATGTCTTGTTTTTGCAAGTTATTGTTGCTATTGCGTGCCCCCCGTTGGAAGCCGAGTGCCCCCCTGTTAGTTATGGTCTGGCGCCGGCTCTGACCCTTTAGTAAGCGTGTGCAAAAACAGAGCTTAATTTCTGGTTTGTACATTGAGTTATTTGGAGTATAACAGCATATTGTTTATGTGTGGTTGGGTGATTCTCACGAAAACTTGTTTTAAAAATGTCAAGCATGAAAATGTGAAAATTGCTTAAATTTACTTTTTTCCCCACCAGACACTGAAAAACAAAGTCTGGAGTAAATGGGAAAATTAATTTAAACACTTTTACTTATCATTTAACACTTTTTGTAACATAATTGAAAAAATTTGTCCTAAAAAATCTCATTACCGCAACAGTCAGAAAAACATCAACACTAACATATTTTCAAAATGACATGACAAACCTGAAAGAACATAATTTGGAGATTCTGCACATGCATTTAAAATCAAAGTATTATGCTTCTATTAATTAAATTAACATTTAATAAGCATCTGTTGCGGTAATGATAATCAAAATGTCGTGTAAGCATTCTGACAAGACAATATTTCAAATGAACTGTAAAAAAATGATCTTACCTGGTAGCCATCTTGAAGTAACTGGTCCATGTGCTTGGTCACTCAAAATCAAACTTTATTAAAATTCTGTATGTGTGCTTAAACTGTTCTCAAAAAGTGTTGCGGAGGATGAGAACATCAGGCATGGACACATCATTTTCCAAATTTTTCTTCATTATTATTATACATGAATATTCAGTAAATATTTTTTTCTGTCATCTAAAGTAGTCAAGCAAAACATCCATTTTATTTTTTTTCTAAATATTTTTGTGTTAATTTGATTAAATTACAACATAACGCATGTTCAAACACAGCCCGACACATTGCGGTAATGAGAATTTCAGCAGAAAAGGAGATAAAATTGACAAATTATAAATTCTTATGTTGAAATCACACATTGTGCAAGGTAGAACACAGTATTGTGTTAATTCTGATGCTTTTTAATATGACTATATTACACATTTTATAGCTAAAATCATTAGTGCCGTGGTGTTTCAATGGTTTCGTGAGAATCACCCGGTTAGGGTTAGTATTGAGGATCACCTCCCTTGTTCACCAGTTGCTACTGCATTGGTGAGAGAGATTCAAATCCACAGACACCATCAGGCACCAGCAGCTCAGAAGTGAGGAGGGGAACATGCAAGTGGTGTACAGAACAAAAAAAGAACAGTCAGCACTTGCATCCGTTGTGGTGGACAAACTTGAACCCCATTCACACAGACCTTTGGTCCCGGAAAATACCTGTAAAATTGCCAGACAAGCGTCTGTCTGGACACAAACTCTTCCCGTTAATTTTCTGGGATTTTTGCCGGAAAGAGGACCTAGTCAGATACACGGATAACCCTCTGTGTGAACAAGAAGCGGAACGAATGCCGTAATGGGCATGTCGTAGTGAGGATGTGCGCATCATCACAACAAAAGTTATGGTTGAGTTCCTTAAAACGAGAGCTAACATGCATATAAACATTCACCACGAGAAATGTTGCAAACTAGATTGAAGCACTTATCAGGAAATGATAAATGAGACGCATAAACATAAACAATGACGCATGTGCAGTAGTGAGGACGCGCGTGACATGGCAACATGAAGTTGGTTCAACTCTTTAAAATGAGGGATTTACAACATTCACGACGAGAAATGTCAGCAAACTGGACTGAAGCAGATATCAGGTAAGTTAGCTCGTTACTTACTGTGTTGAAACGGAGATCATTCAGCAGCATAAAAGAATATCGCGTCACGTGCTCATTTGAGCTATAATAAACGAAAATACCCGCGCGTCATTCCAACAAGATATATCGTTCAGCTCCTCAAAATGCGGGTTTTAAATGCATATAAACAATCACGATGAGAAATGTCTGAAAACTGTATTAAAGCAGAGATCAGCGAGCTCGTCAAATATCCACTCAGAACCTGAGATCATTCACCAGCATAGAACTGTGTGTTCACGCGCTCCTTTATAGTCTTATCATAAACAAGAATGCACGCGAGTGGTTTCTGGAGAGAGAAATAATAAATTATTTGCAAACTTCATATGCTGCGTAGAAGAGAAGGTGGGACTTTCAACAGGTCACGTGTCTTTCCGGGACCATCAGATGCCAGTGTGAATGAACAAAAAATCTAACGATTCCGGAAAAATCCAGGATGCCTTTCCCGTGTACTTTACGGAATGTCTGTGTGAAAAGGGCTTTGCAGAGAACACCAAGTGATATGCTACAAGTCCTGCTGGAAAGACTGAACACACACACACATACACAAATACACACTAAAAGTTAGTTTGATTGTTTAGTTCTCCATCCAAGAGAAGTTATTTTAGAAGTTGAAGTTGTTTTAGCATTTTGGTTCATAAATCTGATGCAGAGAAGATTTTTACAGATTTTTTTTATATCCACGCACACTGTCGCTCTCTCATATACGGTTATACTCCATATAACTATGTACAAGCCAGAATTTAAGCTCTGTTTTTTTTTTTGCACAGGCCTACTACCCCTTAACGGTCACCGTTCCTCCTGAGGAACACCTGACTTTACTTCAATATTTTGGATGTAAATGTTATTGAATCATGACAAACCATATATCTTTGGAAAGGTCTAAGCCTCTAGAATACAGATATTTTCAGTGTTTTATAAAATAAATTATGTAGGAAGAGTAATTGATTCATTTATGATAAGTGTGCGCCTAAAACATTGATAATCCTGCTAAATGTCACTGTTCTGCATACGAGACACCCACTGTTGCTTCAGTTTTTTGCATATGAATTGATATCTAATCATGACAAACTGTATATCATTTGAAAGCTCTAAGAGTGTAGATTTCATATATCATCACCATTTTGGGGATAAAATTATGTTGTGAGAGACAGTTTGTAAAAGGTCATGGGGCCAACTTTTTATCCATATTTATAACACTAAACCGTATACTCAACCTAAAAAATAACGACAAACTATATATCACTAGAAAGCTCTCAGAATGTAGTTTTCATATTTTAAGGTCATCTGATGATAGAAATAATGTAGTGACAGTTTTTTGTTACATGACCCCCCCCCATAGGAATGCATATTAATTTTATATATTCATTACCCGCCCCTCCCATAACGCGCATCACACGCTGTGCATAGGGCACCACGTGCTGAGGGGGCACCAAAAATAATAGCCTAATGAAAAAAAATTATAATGCTGAAATTATTTCATTAGCCTATAGAAATATTAGGCCCTTTTTTATCCATGTATATGTTAAAAAAAGGGGGAACAAGATCATTTAATGGCTCTAGTCTAGAAAGTACCCACTGCGCAAAGTGACGTCAGAATTACGTCTTTTTCATGTAATTTTTAGATGTCCGAATCCGGTCCATAAAAGGGGTTGTTTTGTAACGCCAGGCGACGTCTTTTTTTCGACGTGTTCTGCACGTCTAAAAATGTTGACAACCGTAGGACCGCCGTGTAAGGAAAAGAGACATGAAAAAAGCGAAAAGACATGATTGCCTCTGCACTTCACCCATCCACCGCACCGAAACCCTTCAGACATTTCCTGCCGGCTGTGGGATTCGAACTCTCGAACTTCGGGTTACAAACAAGTCTCTCTAACCACTCGGCCATACTTTCAAATTGTATAAAAGGCATTCATTTCATGAACTCAACAAATATGGGAATATTTTCATGTTAAATTGTCAGTATGGTCATATACTTTTAATATAACCAAACCAACTACACATTTCATTACATATTTTAATGGTACATTTAGATGAATTTTGTATGCAATTCAAGAAAGCAGAAAAAACAGTACTGTAATAATAATATAGACTATTCGTATGTATTAATCTTGTTGGTACAATAATGCTGATATTTATAAATAAACACATTTTTAAAGGCCTAATCATGTAATATAGACATAGGCCTGTCATAGACGTCCAAATGACGTCCAAAAATTACCCAGTTTAAACGTCAAATGTTGCCCGTAAATATGACGTCCAAATAGGGTCATGGTGGGACGTCCAAATAGTGGACCTAGTTTGGACGTCGAATAGATGTCCAGAATTGGTCATGGAACGACGGACCCAATATAGACATGATCTGCACGTCTATCCGACGTCCTGTGTTTAGTGGGTATGCCCCCAGCCTTTGATGGTCCGTGCAGGTTGATCGCGCGGGTGCCTGACGAAGTTTGACAGAGGCAGTTTCTCAATCCGAAGGCTGCAGCCTCCAGAGGTCGCATTTATAGGCTGCATACGTCATCAAAACTTTCTTATTTCGTAATATTAACAATTATAAAGTTAATTATTATTCTTAGTTAATCGTAAATTGTTGTAATATGCTTATGACTTGCTAATGTAATGTTCAGTCAACTGAAATAAACCAGGCTTGATGACATGCAGCCTATATATGCGACCTCGCGCAAGCTGCAGCTTTCGGATTGAGAAACGGACAGTCAGAAGGCAACTTTTGGAAATGTCCCCGAAAAGACAGCAGAAGTCAGGCTCGGAAAAAAGAAGAAACTGTGGGATGATGCCCGTGCATCACTTGAAGGTAAGTCCATCATGTTTAATCATTCATAAATAAGGGAAATGCGCATGGGCTGCAGCTGCTGCTAATTGTAATGCGCCTTGAACTTGCTGTGCTGATATTAATGTTTAGCAAACTATGTTGTTATAATTTATAACTTCAGTGCAAGCTAAATTGAGAAACATTACTGTAAAACATTACCTATGCATATGCATTTTACAAATAACTGACGTCAGCTGTTACTGTACTTTCTTTACTACGTTTCTTTAGATATTGAGCAGTAGTTTATTTTGTGGTTTATATTGACGTGACGGTGGTTAATACTTTCTCAGTAAAAGTTAACGTTAGCAGTCAGTGCACATGTTACAATTCATCACTCTTAAATATATATAAATATAAAACGTCATTATATATGATATGAAGCAAACATTACTGTGACACTTATGCTGCGTTCCAGGCAGGTTTTTAAACCCGTGAGTTACGACTTCAAAACCACGACTCACGACCCTTTGCGTTCCAGGCAGCCTGTAACTCGTGTTTTTACAACCTTCTACCGGTGAAAGTGCACTGGAACGGCAGTCAAACCCGTGACTTCCCACCCGTGAACTCGTACTAGATCGATGTACTCCCAGTTCAGAGTCGTGAGTCGTGGTTTTGAAGTCGTGAGTTACGGGTTACAGGTTGCCTGAACACAGCATTAGTTCTCTGAATCTTTGTTTTATTTAAGAATATTGAGTATTCTTTGTTTACTTATTGATGTTTATTTAATGTAATTTATTTAAAGTGACATTGTACTTGGGAAAAACATGTCTGGATTATTTTGATGATTTAAGTTTGGTATTTTTTTCTGTGTTGCTATTCTATAAAAGTTTGCACTTTGAAATGTGTAGTGTGTGTTGGCAAAAGCTGTGAAGATTTTACTTTCTGCTATTAAGTTATATGTTTGGCAAAAAAAATTAAACTGGCAAAAACAAACGTTTTTTTTTCTCAGGGTCGGGGTGGGGGGCATTATAAAGGAATTATGCTTAGGGCACCAAAATGGCTAGCAGCGGCACTGTAATGTTGACAAACTATATATCACTGGAAAGCTCTAAGAATGTAGTTTTTTATATTTAAAAACATTTTAGCAGTAATAATAATGCAGTAAGAGTAATTGAATAATTTGTGAAAAGAGTATGCAGCAAACAGTTGACACCTAGTGGCCTTTGTTGGTAAAACCACTAAAAGAATGACACAAACCAATTTTTTTTTGTCATTTTAACTTGAAAACTACTTGAGACTTATGGCTTCATGTTTACATTATTTATTTTGTGAAACATTTACATTTTTATAAATTTATTTATAAAATTAATATATACTGCATTATTTTTAATGATTAAAAATACATTTAAACTGCTATAACATTTTTTCTGTTTAATATTTTTACCTGCTTTTACCTAAAAAAATATTCATCGGATACATTTTACAGCAGTTTAGTTTAGTGGTCTTTTTGGACCACTAACAACACGAAAGGGTAGTAAATTGTTGAGTTTTAAAAAATTTCGAAGCGTTTTCTTAAAGTGTGTGTAAATATAAGATGTCACCAAAAATCATTTTTAACTTGCTGAAACACAGAGAAAGTTGTGGCCAAATTAACTACAAAACAACAACAACAACAAAAACATATTGTACCTGGCCACTCTTGGACTTTGTTTGACAGCCAGCAGTATTGGCTCTGTATTTATGAACAAAGCCCAGCAGGGAAAACAGGCCAACAGGAGGATGAGAATCCCTCTCTGTAGTATAACACCAACCCGCTTCAGATTATTACTGCCAAACGTCTGCAATGAAAGAAGAGAAATTCTTTACAATTGCGCCTTCATCTTCAGACAGTAAAACAGTAACTCAATATTCTCTATCATACCTGCGAGATTAGTGTATCACATGCAGATGCCAAACCACAACCAATAGAGATCCCGGTCACATTAATAACCTGTGAAAAAAGACAGTTGCTAGTGCAAACTGGTGTTGGATCCACTATCCAGTAGGCTACAAAGACACAGACTTACAGCAGTGGCAAGAGCAACAGCATCCAGTTCAGTTTTTCCCAAGTGTCCACAGAACACAGTACTTACGAAACTGATCAGAAAGATCATCAGCTGAGATATTAACTATACACAAAGAGGGAAAACATCATTATAACGTAACATTTTAATGCAAATTTGTAATTTAATGGATCTTTGCGTTACGTCGTAAAACTGATCTCTTTACAGCCTATGATGTTGATCTGAACGGAACTCAAATGTATTAGAAAATAATATTGTTCACATTGTATTCAATTTATTGGTTTGATTAAACAGATGTGTAAATAAAAAGCAGATTTAACATTCATAACTTTTTGAAGGAGACGTACCACAGGTCCAGTCAGTTTCAACAGCTCTACAATCTCTTCTTTATAATTCGCTGGTAAAAGTCTACGCAGTTTCCTTCTGCAGTAATCACATATCTTTGAACTCCACGTTGACTCCACATCAATTTCTCTTGACTCTTGATTTCCCCCAGTTACTGTGTCTGCACCATCCATATTATTATTGGTGGCAGTACCCGTGAATACCTTTCAAATAAACTATAAAGTAATAAACATAAATAAAAATGCCTAGATAGCAATCACAATTTCACTGTTGTCAGTTTTTTAGTCCTGCCTGCTCCACTTGTAAATAGGAAATTATTGCTTTTTAGAGCTTCCTGATAATAGCAAGCGATTGTCATCGTCAGTAAAGTCGGTTCCTTGGTTGTAAATCGCCATCACCTGTGTAGTAAACGCGCTCCATCTGAGAGCACGTGATGCGATTAATCTTTTTAAAACCAAGGTCAGAATAGACTTTTCGTTCCATGAGAACTCGTCAGACCGGAAACGCAAGCGCGTGTGGCGATATTTCGCAGATGCGTAGCGAAGTTCAAGTCTGGTGAACTCTGACCTGTGATTCCGTATCAGAGAGTGGAGATCTGTTACCAGGGGCGTCATTTATAAATTAGCGTGCTTCCACACAAAATGGGTCTGGAAACACGCATACGCCAATTTCCACGCATATATTGTTATCTATAAAACAAACTTGAAAATGTGCGCACCTGTAAAGTCTAACGGTAAGCCATGCATACCCACATTCTGGAAATTATTAAGGGGAATTGGCCATACAGATGGTGAGGTAGTGAACTGAAATCAGTTTAAAGAAGTAAATGTGACAACAATAAGTATTGATCCACGCACAAATGTAACTTCAATATTAGCGTTAGATCCACATTATCATGATGAAATCCAGCAGTGTTGTTTGCGCTTGTACTAAGTGATAATTGTCGCATATACATCTTGTAAAATACCATATTTTAAAATGTATTTTAAATATTTAATCAGCGCTGTCTCGCTATCACAATATGCATTATGGGAGCGCGATGCCGACTTCATGGAATGCAGGAAAGCATCAAATGCCTCCGTTAGATAACTGCAGAACACCGTGTAGCCAAATATTTTCCTTACTTGCTGTGCATTTTATCATTAAATATTAAAGTGTGGAAATACAGCCATTATGCTCCCGAACCATCGTTTCTCTCTGTTAATGTTATAATAGTGTTCATGAAAAACATGTTTGTCTATTACACTAAAATATTTACTTACACGTGTGCAAGTTCCTGCAAGTCTGTTAGGTGAAAGCAAATGACTGTTTTTAAATTAAACTGACTAATTTTATGTCTCCTCTTTGTGTGCCCGTGCTGCTTATTCTGGGTACACACCAAAAGATTTTTACATCTTATAAAATTTTTAAAATGTGATAGACCACAAACATGAGGATAAAAAATTCTAGATTTAACCGTTTTGCTCCTATTGTGTGTGTGGTGTGCCATGATGTGTTAAAGACAGCACACCATACAACAGATTTTCAGTCACGACTGTAAACACAAGAAATCTCGTAAAATCTTGCCAGGCTTTAGAATAAGCATGGCGGACAATATGCAGGAAGACATTTCAATGATAGATTTTGGAATGATTTTCACAGAAAATTCAAGGGAAAAAAGAAAAGGTTTTGGGTGAAGTTGTGGAGAAAGCGGGAACATGGTCCATATCTGCTGTCCACA
This sequence comes from Paramisgurnus dabryanus, assembly GCF_030506205.2. Lineage (NCBI taxonomy): Eukaryota > Metazoa > Chordata > Actinopteri > Cypriniformes > Cobitidae > Paramisgurnus > Paramisgurnus dabryanus. The sequence goes on from NC_133354.1 coordinate 25,220,692, forward strand.
TCAACTTTACTTTGTGCTGTGCCATGACTGCTTCCGTCTTCCATCATCTTGCTTTCTGATTGGATATTGTTTCGTTTCACGTGATAATCTGAAGACGTGTCCTCGGGGTTCCCCACACATTAGGATTTCTGATCGTAAAAAATTAAACATGTTTAATATCGTTTAAAAATACTTGTTTTAAAACACAAGATAATCTGTAGAACCATCAAGATAATCGGGACACAGCTAGGATTGTCGAAAGGGGGGAAATCGGCCCAAAATCAGCCCGATTATCTTTTGGTGTGTACCCAGCATAAGGGAGCAGAAAATGCATACTTACATGGTTTTATAAGTCTGAATTTTTTTGTTGTACGCCATTTTTGACTTTGCGCAGACAAAAACTTTTAGTAAAGATCCTACACACAGTTTTATAAATTAGGACCCTGTAAAACACCTGTATGTCCTGGAGTGCCCTTTCTCTCTACTGAAAGCACAAATGGATAAAGCCAAAGATCATAATGATGATCTGCTCCCTGCAGCAACCTCCGACATATAATCGCATGCTCAAAGTCTAGTGTGACCGTGGCTTAACTTACGAAATGCGCATGACAATTGAATGCGATTTATCAAGCAGCCCTACTTCATTTTCATATCAGGTTTTAAGAAAAGACACCAACACTCACGTTAGACAGCAACCAAATACATCCAGTGAACATTCAGGTTCGTCTGGTCTTTAGCTTTTTGGGAAACTGTCACGCTTCTCTGAAAGTGTGATCATTCAAATTCGTTGAAGGTATTTTAGGGCTGAGAAAAACAGGAATTAGTTTTTGTGTCGCAACTTCCACAAGGTCATCAGGTACCATTTGCATTCCTGAGCCCAAAAAGGGTCAGTTGGCCCACCTTCAGCTTGTGAACAGAACCAATCAGAGTGAAGCGGTTGCTTAAGTTTCTAATGAAGTACAGGGTGTAAAAGCAGGAGACCACCTACAACACACTTTCTTGGATGGATTACCTTTATTTAGTAATTTATACAGTACCATGGAATCTTCATCCTAGTAATTTAAGTTTCTGAGTGTTTACTTTTACTGTTTGATAACAGATCGATAAAACTATTGGAAAAACTGGATAAGGTTTAGATTATTATTTTACTATTATGCAACAATTTCTTATATTTATTAATTATTGAATTAGTTGCATGATAAAGCTATTATTTTCTCAAGTAATAGCTTAATGGCATTGTTTTGATGTAATATTTATATGGCCCTGGTTAGGCATATTAGGAGACTATGACTTTTATTACATACTATGGGGATCTCAATGGTGGGTACAAGCCTGCATAAGAAAATAGATGTGTGTCGAGAAAGCATGAGAATGGGGTCAATGCAGGGATGGCGCTACCTATAGGCAGAGTATGCAAATGCCTAGGGCCTCAAGCTTGGAGAGGGGGCCTCCATAACGGCTAATTCCATGTGCGTTAGCCTGACAATCACTACTGACAGCAAAAAATAAAGTTTTAAAGTGAGTTCGACTTTATGCAGCGCCGCCGCAAGAACTGCACGTGGATATCATCAAAGTAACGCGAGAATGATTGATAAGCAGACTCATCTGTATGATTTCTCTATTCGCTCTTGCAGTGTTTTGATATTATCCACCTGTCAGTTCTTGCAGTGCCTGCTTATAGCGGCTTGCAAAGACAGTTTAGCGCATGATGTAGGTATTTTGACTTAATGCATTTTGAAAATAAACGTAGCTTTGTTCTGTGTATCAATGTGATTTCAGGACAGATCAAATTTGAGTGCTGCTGACTCTGTTTAGACATTTTGAATGTGTGTGCACAATAGCATTGCGTGGGGAGCTGACTATTAAAATAGTCAAGTTAAAAAAGTTTGTATTTTTAGTCAAACAGCAAACAAAACTGGCGTTATTAAAGTATAATGTAAACAGTCTGTATAAGTCCTCTACACTTCATTTTAGTTTTCAGATCATGAAATCATGATGCATATTATTGATCATAAGAAACTATTTAATTATTCTGCTTAGTAGTTTGTCTATTTAACTTCCAGTGGCAGCTGATTTGTATGGATATTTAAGGTATTAAAAGGTATTGAAATACATATGAATATAATTCATTCATAGTCTAATAGATAACTTTATACTGTTGGTTCAGTAAGAGGGGAATTCCTCTTCATACCCAGATTAAAAATAATAAAAGTTTTTTTAGTAGGTGTTCATCTGTAGTTTTTTTACAGTTAGGGTTTTTGCAATGTAGTGTTGTCTTTTTAATTTTACTCTTTGGAGAAAGGAAAACTGTTATCCTGTGTTATCCCAAAAAGGTGTTTTAAATAAATTACTGCATCAACAACAACAACAAATTTGACCTGCCTTAAAATGTTTAATACACTTGGTTTTGCATAATTTCTAATTAAATTTAATCAATTTGTTAACTTGATAAAAAAGAAAAGTAATGAGGAAAACATGTTTAATCACTGTAGTGCTTAAATGATTTCTTACAGGGTTGAAAAAAACATTCTCAGAATATTCTGAAAATCAGAGGGGTGTGAGGGGCCTCCCACAAAAATTTTGCCTAGGGCCTCCAAATATCTAGAACCGGCCCTGGGTCAATTATGTGAGTCTCATGCTAAACTTCTTTGAACTTCAGTCAATTCGTTTTTTGTTTATTGCAAGTGGTGCTCGCTGCAGAGCCAAATGGGTGGAGCTGGATCTGGTGGGCGTGGCAGCATCAAGTGCGCATGCGCAGATAGTTTGTTTAAACTAACTGTACAGCCTGTATCAAGTACTCCGGAGTATTGCAGGGTAACAGGGTTGCCAACTTTGGTGATTTGTCTGGAGTGAGATTTCTCCCCAAACATGCGCATGCAGCGGCCTACTGGACATTTTGGCCGGTGGACACCACAAGCCTCTTAACATCTAAACATACACCCACTACATTCATTTCCAAATGTTTGATGTTTTTGTTTTGATAAGTTTCTTTGTGTTTCTGGCAAGTTTCTTTTTGTTTTGATAAGTTTCTTTTTGTTAAATGTTACTTTGACTATTTCATATATTATGTGATTGTTATGATCAGGGCTTTGCTGAAAGAGAGCTGAAAGTTCATCAAGCTCCCCTGAATAAAGTATGGTTGATTAACTAAGGTCATAATCTATGAGGTTAATGCATGAGGACTATATGTGGCATTGCATTTATTCTATCGTCAACTCATGATCTGATTCAATAAGTTGTGTAAGTAAACTGAGGTTAATACACAGATGAGGTTAATACATGGTTTTGTTTTTTGTTTGCATAAAACACAGTGAAGAAAACAATGCATGATGCCTATACAGGAAATGACTATATATTGGGCCCTTAGAATGTTCCATTAGCCTCGTGTCTGTCATAAGAATTTTGCTTTGGCTAATATTCACATGTTTATTATCTAGGTCAGGTGTAACAAATAATCCTCTTTGAGCTTACCTGCTTTAAGGTATAATGCAAGGCTGCATTTTAAACTTCTCACATTTGATTAACTGTCTGTTAACAAAGAAGTAATTTAGTAAAAGTTGTTCAGGAAATCTAAATTCCATAAAAATTTGGCAAAAAAGTTATTTAAAAGTAAATATGGATTAATCCTTATATATATGGATTAAGGCTTTAGACAGAATGCAATAAAATGTTTACATTTGGTTAAGACATAATCAGTTGTTTACCATGATACTCACTAAGACAGCTACATTCACAAATGTTATGTGAATTTGTCCGTTTAAGCCAAAAGACGAACATGGGCTTATTTAAGCGTTGCGTCGGATTTACAAGTTCAAGGCTGTGTATCTAATCATTATACGAAGCGGAGGGTCTTGTATCACACTGAAGGGGCTTATTTCCCGATAACTACCGGCTGCCTCTACATTATCCTGCTTATTACACGGCTACTTGTCACATAAGAAAAAAACCGGACATGAATATGAATTTGAAACATTTTATTGGCATATTTGTTTTAAATTAACATTTTTATCCTTCTGCGAAACTTTGCACAGATGCATAAAATGATCGTAATACCTTATTAAGATCCTCTGCTTCATACTTGTCTGTCTCCATTTTTTTCTCTTTTAGCCAGTCTTTGAGAAGTTTTAATGCCCATTCTGTATTTTTTTGTGTTGGCTTGTCAAGCTCTATTTTGTCAAGTTCAGTCTCAGTAAGCTCTCTGTGTCTTGTCGTGGTTGTCCAGTGTTTGTCACAAGATGGCGCCAAACAGTAATCTTTATTGATCTTTATTGGCGCGGAGCGATTTTACTCGTACAAGTAGTACCGGCTATGCGTTATTACTTTGGAGCGGTTATTATTTGAAAAGAACAAACCTGCAAATGTCTCAACTGACCAATCAGAATCAAGCATTCCAGAAAGCCGTGTAATAAAGCTGTATAATAGTCAGCCTTTAACTACTCACTTAATTACTTCCACTCTGAGGAATCGCACAGCTGTCCTCCTTTGAGTTGCACCTCTGTCTGTGATTTGATCTTCCAATTATCACTGTCTCAACGTGATTTTCGGGAGTATGTCGGTAATCCTGTCATATTTAGCTCCACTCATTTGTTATGTGGTAGTTTCCTGTTGTTCCGAAGCAGTACCACGGATTACCACAGGACTTTTTTGTAAGGGTTATGACAAGTTAAAAACATGTATATAAATACTCTTTATGTTGTGCTCTTGAGCAAGGTGATTCATCACAAAAGCTGTTATGTAATGCACTGTACAAAACATGTAAACAAGACAATAATGCTAATTTATTCATTCTTGTTTTAGATTTTATCATCAAGCATGGTCTCAAGTGCAGGCAATCCCCACACTTTCACTGCTGTTACTGTACATCAACAGTAATCAGATGTGATATTACACATTTTAAAATGTGTACAAATCCAGCCTCTGCACAACCTACCATTGGCTGCAGCACCACCTTCATCTCCAGCATCAGCATCCCCACCTTCATTTCGCCCGGACATTGGAACATGTCTGTACTGATTTTGAGGTACAGCTTTTTAACTTCTTGCTTGTAAACTTTTTTTTATATCTTTAGTGGGGTATTAAGAAAGAACAAAGTACACAGTTGTCACAAATAACCCACTGAGGGTCAGTTAAGTAAACCAAGTGCACTTTTTAACAGAGCTATAAACAAACATAAAGACTTAACACCAATCACTAGATGTGACAGCTATATACTGTATTAATTGTATATATTCTAATTGTATTGTCTATAATTAACAGGGTGCCCCTCTACAGCTAGGAGGAATTGATTGTGGGGTATTTATGTTGATTTTAACCCTTGTGGGTTGTTCCCATTCACTACCCTTTCGGGTTGTTTGTGGACAAAAAAGGCCACTGAATTTAACGGCTGTAAAAAATGTATCAGTTTACATTTTTTTTTCTTTTTTTTTCATAAATCTGTTAATCAACCTCAGTACTGATCAAACATACCAAATGTTTACAAAATGTCCATGATTTTAACTCTTTAATTGGCAAGTTCATATGTGTTGCTGATTTTGGGGGAAAAAACACAAATTGACTGATTTTCAATATATAAAGTGATTGTGGACTGGATTTTTTTTACCCTTTTCACAGTCTTGGGCATGCCAAAGATTGGTAAAAACATTGGCTTTGGTGCATTTTTTGTTTTTGTGCAGCATCAGTTTTATTCTTTTACACCCTCATTTACAGTTTTGGCCCCATTGACTTCCATTATAACAACATTTTTTTGATTGCAAAGCCATGACATCATATAATCATGCATTTTTGATTGGTGGTGGTTGTTCCTTTTGCTAAGATGTAAAATTTTTCATTTTTACTGTTGATCACCATGTGGCACCATTAACCCTTTAGTAGGCCTGTGCGAAAAACATAGCTTAATTTCTGGCTTGAGTTATATGCAGTAGCAACTGGTGAACGAGGGAGGTGATCCTCAATACTAACTCTAACCCTAATAAACACGCACACACGCGCACGCACAAAAATGGACAAAATGGCCTTAACGACCCACAGGGGTTAAGTGGTCTTAGAGACAGCTGTACAGCAAATATGTGCACACGCGCGCACACACACACCCACCCCATATAACTCAATGTACACTCCTGGTGTATATATGGGTACCACCAGGTCTGGTGGTACCCATATAAACACCAGCAGTGTAAATTTAACACTGGTGATTTTGCTGTGTACAAGCCAGAAATTAAGCTATGTTTTTTGCAAAGGCCTACTAAAGGGTTAATGGTGCCACATGGTGATCAACAGTAAAAATGACAAATTTTACCTCTTAGCAAAAGGAAAAAAACATCAACAATATAGAATGCATGATTATAAGGTGCCATGGCTCTGCAATCAAAAAATTTTGTTATAATGAAAGTCAATGGGACAAAAATGGCCACAAACAACTAATTAGGGAGAAAAAAATAAAAACTAATGCTGCACAAAAACTAAAAATGCATCAAAGCCAACGGGTTTTTTTACCAATTTTTGACAAGCCCAAGACTGTGAAAAGGCCTTTTTTGTCTACGAACAACCCGAAACGGTAGTAAATTTGCCCACGGTATATTGTTGAGGTTTTTTTAATTTCAAAGCATTTTCTCAAAATATGTGTAAATATAAGATTTGTCACCGAAAATCATTCCATTTGCTGAAACAGAGAAAGTTGTGGCCAAATTAAGACAAAAAAAAAAAAAAAAAAATGGACAAAACGGCCTTAACAACCCACAAGGGTTAAGTGGTCTTAGAGACAGATGTACAGCAAATATGTGTACTTAACACAGCATTTGTTAATATTTTGTTTTTTGTATGCACTCTATGTTATGACTGTGAGATCACATAAAAAATGAACAATTAAGATTTTCGATTGCTATCTTTTACCAGTCTGACACACCAATAATCATGAAGTGGTGGTGCTCCGTTAATTTAGACATTTCCTCTGACAAAGTATGATCTTGATAACTAAACTTATGATAAAACCCCCATTCTGTGCATTTCCAGTATGCAGACAATATATATAAATAAAGAAATGCATGCCTAAAAACATTCTAATGGTTGTCTCTTCCCACAGTCAAGTCCCACAACTCCTCACCCAGAAAGTAACATATGCAGATAACATGAAATTCACTCCACCTGAGTCAGATGTCATGGAGATCACCCAGAGACCAGAAGTAGATGTATGTAGAGGTAATGTTTATGTACTGATTGACTTGTTTAACTTGTTAATGTGTGTATTACTGTAACTAGAGCTTTTTTTAAATGTGTATTTTTTACCATTTTACCTTTTTGTTTTATTAACTAGAGCTGGGCATAGATTAATCTAGATTAATCTCATACAAAATAAAAGTATTTTTTTGCATAACATATGAGTTTGTGCTGTGTGTAATAATTATGTATATATAAATACACACACATTCATGTATGCATTTAAGAAACATTTACATGTGTGTGTATATATATTTTTATTTATATTTTTATATATTCTACATTATTTATATATATATATATATATATATATATATATATATATATATATATATATATATATATATATACACATATACATATACATACAAAAACGATATTTAAATAAAAAATGTCGTGTGTGTGTGTGTGTGTGTGTGTGTGTGTGTGTGTGTGTGTGTGTGTGTGTGTGTGTGTGTGTGTGTGTGTGTGTGTGTGTGTGTGTGTGTGTTTAAATATACATAATATTTACACACATCACAAACTCCTATATTATGCAAAAAATTACTTTTATTTTGTATGAGATTAATCTATGCCCAGCCCTAGTATTAACCTTTCCTGTTTCATGAATTTGTTTATGAGCAGCACATCATTATTTATTATATTATTATTGGAATTCTTATATAGGACACAGGACTCAGCGGTGATGAGAAACATTCAGCTGACCTGTGAGTGGCTAAAGGAGACCACTTGCTGGGAAGATGAGCTGCAAAAGACCTAAAGGATGATGCCCTGTTGGCTATAAAAATGTGGGACTTGTTTATAAACACCGTGTTCTATGAGGGTGAAAGGAATGAAGAAGAAATGTCGATTCCCTTCCCTTTTAGAGAAGAGCAGGAGATATATGAGACAAAAGTTATCCGTAGGTTTTGTTTACACAACAAAACCCTGTCTTGTGAATCTATAGTGGGGATAGACTAATGTAAATCTTGATGTTTTGTAAAATACCATTAAACGTTTGTGTGAACTGTGAAGTGATGTGTTCTTGAAATAAATGTATAATATTTATGATTGTATCTTATTATACCATTAAATCGTCATGTTCTTGAAATATTCATGATATTATTTTAAATCTTCTTATAACATTTTATCTAGATTTATTTTATGTTAGACACTCAACTGGAACAGAAGCTGATTGTGACATAAACATTTCTAATGTAAATGCTTTTAAATCAAGACATTTTCACTTACAGTGTAATGCTTTCTGATCAAAACAACACTAAATAACAGATTCATGTCAGACTCTTCTCATCCTAAGCAAAATTTGTTCTACTCGTCTGCACAATTCTAACCGTTTAAAAACCCAACAACAAAACAGAAACTCTTTCACATAGTAATATAACAACATACTAAACATTTTTTCTTATATTAATTAAAACAACTTTTTCATGTAGTCCCAACTTTAAGTCAGTTTCACATGACTGATTTAAGACACTTGTGAGATGCATAAAAAACACTTAATATCTTTCATTAAAACCAAAAACATGGATTCGATTTGTTAAGTGTATTTACGGTCAGAATATTTTTTCAGTGAGTGACATTTTAAGTTTGATCACATATCTTCTGTATTGCATTTTGCATTGGTTGCCGGTTGTTACAGAATTGAAGATCTTATTGTTTGTTTTTAAAGTTTTAAATAGAGTGGCTCCTCTGTGATCTAAAGTTCAAATATATCTGCCAGATCTCCAATGTCCTCTGAGCAAAGAAAGATCTCGAGGTTAAGACGGAAGTTGAGGGGTGATCGTTCCTTCTCAATTGCTGGGTCCAAACTGTGGCATAGTCTTCCAATTTTCCTCAGAATAGTCTCTTAAATAAATTTTAATTTCATGGTTTTTATTGTTGCATTGCTGTTTGTCTTATGGTATTTATTTTTCTTTATTTAATATTTTTCTTTCTTTTTTGTTATTTGTACAGCACTTTAGTGCAACTCTGTTGCTTTGAAATGTGCTTTAATAAAACTTTGACCTATGCCTGCCTTATCTAAGCAACCGCTAGAGGGCATCGTTTCTTTATTTCAATTTAAAACTCCCATACTGGGTGCCAGCTATGCTCACAGCAATATTTTGTTGCAACAAGCACCAAAACATTTCTGAATTCTCCCATCAACTAAGAGCAGTCTAAAATTGCTAACTGGTGACCTGTCGGACCACATAAAGGGTGTATGCACCTATTGCATTCGTTTTTAGAAGACGCTTTCATTTAAAAGGTGCACATAGTATGAATATGGTGATGCATTGTATATATTACCATGTATGTGAAGATCATGTACAAAAACTTCCTTTGAAATCTTTCTGTAAATCAATAAATTAGTTTTAACATGCTTTTTGCAGTTATCACTGTAGAAAGTCCTTGATATTTAGTGGATCAAAATCTATTTTAAAACACTTTAATTATTCAGAGATTTTATATTATTCTTACATAAGCTTAAAATTAATATTTTATTTTTAAGATAAAGCATTTAGCAGGAGGGGGACATAACATGGTAGTTAAAAACAGAAAAATTGAGCCATATATATATATATATAAAATAAACAAACATCAATCATTTTCATTTTTTGTAAATATCACTGACAGAAAGATTTTATTCCAAATAAACCCACAATTTCTTTTCCAGTAAAAAAGTGTTAACTGTTATCCATCTGAATATCAATCTAATCACCCTGGTCTTCCATTCCAATAAATTTCAACATTTCAGTCCAGTTGGTTACAAACACACAACATTTTTGGGCCTACAGAAAGCAGTCTGAAAGTCCATGCCCTACTAAGAACACTTGGAAACTTGTAACTATTTACAGACAAAGCGAGCAAGAGTTTGCCTATTGCTTCATTTGGAGGTTGTGTTGCTGTGCGGTGGAGCCTGTGGCTGCTGATGCTGTTGCTGCTGCTCGGCGAGAGCTTGCTGAAGACGCGTGCGCTTGCGTGAGTAATGCTGCCAGTGCAGGATCTGCTGCTCGTCTATGAACTTGGCACACTGCGCGTTGACCAGCTCTTTCCGGAAGTGCTCATACTGCAACAGCTCTAACATGTGCAAGCAATGAGGATACCTAGACACATTAAGATATACAGTAGGCAGCATGAGTCAAGCTGGTAGTCTCAACCAGGGGTGCCCAAACTCAGTCCTGGAGGGCCGGTGTCCTAAAGAGTTTAGCTCCAACCCTAATTAAACACACCTGAAGCAGCTAATTAAGGTCTTACTAAGCATACTAGAAACATTCAGGCAGGTGTGCTGAGTTGGAGCTAAACTCTGCTGGACACTGGCCCTCCAGGACTGAGTTTGGACAAAAATCACTCACCAATCAGAATAAAGTAATCTAGAGATCCATGCGAAAAGGGTATATACTGTAAATAAATATGTGACCCTGTCTGTGAAATCTAGGTTAAGGTGTAATAATATAATTATGAGATAATGAGCCTCAAAGTTTGATTTCAATATTGATATAATCTTACTCAGTCTATATTAACAATATCAAGATTAGAAGACTCTTTACATTATATAAGATGATTTTATGTAGAAAACAATAAAGATTGGTTCACATAGTTATTACTAACTAAGTTTGCATATGTTTAAATATATAAATATGTATAAAGATCTGACCATACACATAAAACTTACTTTAGGAATTTTGCATATTCTGGCTCTTTCCAATAAAGCAGATACTTCAGGTAATTCACAAAAGGCTTTTCCCTCAAATAACCCCTTTGGGCCAAAACTGGAGACAGAAACAGGATATTTCAAGACTCAGAATCACAGTATAGAATAAAATGTACTATAAATGATCTTAAAAATGAAAATTAAAGCATAACTAAAAAGAGAAAGATTTTGCTTAAAAATTAAAAAAATAAATTTTCAAGACATACAATAACTCTATATCTTCATTACAGACTATCTGGATCATTTAAAGCCCAGTGGCTACAATATTTCTAACACAACCCAAAATAATACACTATCATTTAGTATTCACTATTGTAAAGTGTAGATAATTGTAGTAGACTGTAGTATATTACAGTTATGACTACTTTATGAATGTATTGTATAGTAACCTATAGTTCATATTAACTATAGTGAATAGGCTATATGCTAAACTGCATATATGGCGCGGTAAACTTTAATATCTACTATGGAATGTTAAAACACGTTAGTACACTGGAAATATTTTAAATAATGTTATAGTATAATATAGTTCTTACAGTTCAGGTAGTTTGGGTTCGCTAAACACTGAACAAACTCCAACTCCAGCTGAAAACGGTTTCTTGCCTGTTCCTCTGTAAAAGCATAAAATCGTTTACATATGAATAAATACACAAATATATTTAACAGATCACTTATTTAGATATACGTTTATTTATTTAGGATCCATTTGAACACAATTGTATCAACGTAACTTACTGAATAATAATTTACTGCGTACATCTGCCTCGCTATTATTACTAAACATTTTCAAAATATCAATACATTACAAACCTGTTTCCATAACGCCAGCCATCGGACACAACTGGAGTGAAAACGTTGTTAAATACCTTGAAATTTTTCAATATTTAAGCAATTTTACGAGAGGATTACTAAAACAACATTGCGTTTTGATACTGGGTTTACGCTTTGGTTTACGCTGACGCCATATTTGCCAAAAACCTGTGCTGGTGTCGTAAAGGCGTTTTACGACATAAGCGTTTCCTTGTTGTTGTACTTCAAAACTGTAGTCATTTTTGCTGTCAACTAAAGATCGTTTACTCTATTAATAAAAAAAGTTACTCTATTAATAAACATTATTAAAATACTTTGTCATTAAATGTGTACTGGCTACTGTATACAATATATATAATATGCAACACGCGAAGAAACAGAGTTTTTGAAGGAAAATTTATTCAGAATATAAACAAAATATGATTTTATGTTACATAAATTTATTAATACATGTATATTTTAATTTACATGAACAGCAGCTTTTAGTGCTATTTAAAAATCTAGTAAAAATGACTAGAATAAGGTCACAATTCTGAGAATAAAACTATTGCATGACAATATTTAAAACACTGTCCTACCTATGCAATGCATTCAAACTCTTACTCTCTTACTGATATAGTTCACATTTCATTCTCATACTTTCGCCTTCATTCGTACCTTTTATAAATTAATTTTTATCTACATGATTAAATGTTTCTTTACATTTTCATGATACAATATGATTTACACACATATTTCTCTTATGAACATTGAAGAATTGCTGCTCTTGAAACTTTTTAAAAAATTTAACTTTACCCCCAGATTTACAGCTATACAAATTTACATAAAAAACTGTGTAATTGTGCAAGTAGTCACACTCCCTGATTCTCAGCCACTGGCTTTACCCTGTATGGCCTCCTCAGTTTGAGGTGAAAATGCAGATGGTGAGAAGTGTAGAGTGATGTAGTTTAATAACAGCAGATTGTTTGGTGAAATTCAGTCTTTTTCCTCACACAGCTGTAGTATTGGCCCAGCTGGGAAAGGTGTCTAAATTGAATAAAGCTCTGCCCCAGCTGTTAATAGCCAAGGTAATGGAGAGAATACCGATGATGTTCATGACAATGCCTGTCTTTGCCTGCGGATAAAAAAGATTTGGATAAAGTAAATATGTGAATAATATTTGAATAATCAATAATATTTTATAGTATGATTAAATATTTATTTTGATCATTTAGATGTACAACATTTGTGTGACCCTGTCTTGAGATCAGGAGCATCAAAGTTTGACTTCAGTCATTGATTTCATGATTTCTGTCTTTGACTTTTGGCGGCTTGACTTCTTTTCCGTAATATGTTTTGATCGTCCTGTCAAAATGTTTGTTCTGGTCGTCATGTGAACCTATGTGCATAGCGCATCATGTCAAAATACGTGCTTGCAGATGCTTCGTAAGGGTTTATGAAAAAGATACACTCGGTTGCAAGATACTCGCTTAATCTCATGTGTAATCTGAGTTTAGTGTAAAATGATTGTCTTGCGAAATATTTGCATCTCTTTTATCATGAACCCTTTCGTGTGCACCAAGCACGTATTTTGAAATGACACGCGATGCACATAGGTTCACATGATGCACCAAACACATATTTTGACATGACAACCCACACAGATGACACCCCAAACACATATTTAGCTTTCTCCAAGGAGGCACTGGCCAGCTTCCTCAGTCAATATTATAGATTTCAAGGTTAAATTTAATTTAGAAAACAGTAAATCACAAAAATCACTGCAGCTCGGACACATTTTTGTTCACTGATTTTTAAAAGCATCAAGTTTCATTAGGCATAACAATGAATATGAATCAGTCGTCTCTAAATCAAATATTATCTGTTTAAGATTTCGTGAGAATATTGTCCCGGCCCCTGTGATGAGGAGCCGCTTAGGTAACCAATTTCTTATGGCCCCTGTGTTGGGCCTGGTCCTAAAAAATGGATGTATAGAAATATGAATGAATGTTATTAATCAGCACTCACCATATCAGACACTTTCAGGTATCCATATGAGAAGACTATGGCATTTGGAGGAGTTGCCACTGGAAGCATGAATGCGAAGGATGCACTGAGGGTGCACGGGACCATAACATAGAGAGGGTTGATACCTATAGACTGGGACTGAATAAATAAATCAATGATCAATCAAACAGTTTCAAATAAAATTTTATGTGACTTTAATCAAACTGAACCATGTAACACAATAAAATCTTGTCTTATGTCATCAGTACTCTACAGATTCGTATCTTTCTTTATGGTTTTAGTGTTCCTGCACTGTAGCTCAATGGGTGGAGCATTGTGTAAGCACTACAAAAGTTGTGGGTTTGATTCCCATGGAACACAAACTAATAAAAAGTTCATACCTTAAATGCTCTATGGATAAAAAAACTATATGCCAAATGCGAAAAATAAACTTTGGTAAGCTCGCTCCATTCTTTTTTCTTGGTGGTGTCCCAGTTGACATAAAAGGCAACAATATTAACTCACACAGCAGTGTCTGGCTACCACTTTGGATGAATTAACAAGTTAACGGCCCCCTTCCCCCAACACTCATTCTGTCTTATTCTCTCTTTCTTTTTTTATTCAGCCAAAAAACAATGGTAGATCTCCATGGTTCTCCAAATCCCTCCATTCACAGGCCCTCTTACACAGGCTAAGTCATGAGGATAGGGCAGCCTGTGCCAACTGCTTGCCTTATCTCAGCATGAGGCAAGAAAGGTGAAATCCAGTGAGATTTATGATGGAGGAAACTGTGCTTATAAATTAATGTGCGAGGTATGGGGAGTATGTGGTCTTATATTCCTTAAAAAAGGTATGTAAAATGTCTTTATTATTTATTCTTTTCATATATTTTTTTTTGCTGCACAGAGTAATTTCCCCATTGTGGGACGAATAAAGGTATATCAAATCAAATATGTAAACGAAAGTTATAATAAATTGCCCTTTTTAAAGACATTAATGAAAAATGTAGGTAGGTTTCAAAATAAAAAGTAAAAAAAATTGTTGAAAATAAATGGATGCTTTTTTACTTCATTGCATCAGCAGTGCAAAAGTTTGTGGGTTTGATTTCCAGGCAACACACATACTGATAAAATGCATAGCTGGAATGCACTGTAAGAGGCTGTTTACACTTGGCATTAACATGCGTTTTCGTCGATCGGATCACAAGTGGACGACGTTAATGCCAGGTGTAAACGGTGTTCAAAACGTTTTGAGCTCGTCCACTTTCGACCACTTTCAACCACATCTAGAGGTAGTCGAAACCACTTTCGATCGGATCGCTTTGGAGTTGCGGAACGCATATGTGGTTGAATGTGTTCGAACAGCCACACACGAGCGCTTCTCTCCCCCCATTAATCTAATCTGAGGTATTCAACACAAGTTTTACGTCTTTTTTTGACTTCTGGCATGAACATACGGTGAACAGCGCTATTTTAGCCTTTCATTGATAAAACTAAAGCGGAGGATCTCCGTAGTTTCGTTTTGAAAGCGTGTGAAAGTTGCGCGATCCTATTTCATCAATTGCGCTGAAAATTCAAAGAAAGCTCTTACATACACACGTACAAAACTCTGTGCAGCATGTTTACTTGCTAAACAAGCAGTGGACTCTGACATAATATTAGTTTGCGTCCATATAAACTCATAATTACTCCCGCTCGCGTTTGAATGACAGCAGAGAGACTCGCCCACCGTCTCACAGACCGTCGTCTCACAGTATTCAGGACAGAAGCGGTCGAAAGTGGACAAAAGAGACGGATTTAAATACCAGGTGTAAACGTAATGTGTCTCTCTCGTCCACTTGTGATCCGATCGATGAAAACACATCTTAATACCAAGTGTAAACAGCCCCTAAGTCACTAAACATCTGCCAAATGGATAATTGTAGATGAACTACCCTATGGTTACTATGTGTACCTATGTCAAAATAGCTCCATACATCCACTTAAAAGTCATCTTGGGTTAAAACCATAGACTGTAAAAAATATGGACGTAGTTCTAGTCTAGTCACCCATAGGTTTGTGAAGAGTTTTTGTTTAAGCAAAAAGTGTGCGGGGCCTGCCTTTGCCATCTTGGTGTCACCGTGCATCACTTGCAGATAACCAAAAATGGGTAAAGAGGTGAGATGTGGTTGGAGCTGAGGTGGCTGGATGCTGAAACCACGCCTGCCTACCTTGACAGTAGTGACAGCAGTGGCAGTTTAACCATCACTCAAGTTGCCACACCATTATTTATGCAGCACTTTAAGGCTTAATATATTTAAAAAAAGTATCCCCCCAAAGTTATCATGATATATTTCTGCTGTAAAGTTGGGCATTTTAACATTAGGGTCTATGGGAATTGACTCCCTTTTGGAGCCAGCCTCTAGTGGCCAGTCGATGGTTTGCAGTTTCTTCCGTCACTTTCGTGTTGGTTTCACGATAGAAATCACAAGGTTTCCCCTTGGTTAAACTGAATTGTCCCAATACTTTGGCATGATACCATAGTGAATATAAATCATGTATGCTATTTACCATGGATGCGAGTATAGGGAGAAATAATGTTGCCGTGGCAACGTTGCTGGTGCATTCCGTAAAGGTAGCTATCATCAGACACAGGACGATGGCAATAGCCCACGGAGGAATACTCTGAAGAGGCGACATCTGATTTCCAAGCCACCTTGACAGCCCTGAGACCTGAATCAAGATCAAATAAACATGAAGTATATGGGCTAGAAACTGACCTTTAGTCTTAAATTTATTAGACTCAATCTTGTATTAATATTTGATCTTGTCCTCTCGAGTAAATACACAAACACGCATTCTGAGAAACATTTGTTTTACCTCACAGCCCTTAGCCAGCGCAAAGCCCCCTCCTAACAGCAAGATGATGCTCCATGGCATCTTCTTCTGTGTCACCTTCCATGTGAGCAGAGCTGGCGTTGGGCCACTGTCTAAAGAAAAATGACATTGGATACACACAAACATGAAATAGTGTTGCTGTAGCTCAGCTGGTAGAGCACGTATCACACATACTATGTAACTAAGTATGCAATTGAAACATTACACATATTACTCATTACAAAAATGGTGCTAAATAGTGATTTACTGGCTTGTATTCTTAGGGGAACCACTTTAAGTGCTATATAGCACCTATATAGTAGCATGACTATAGCACCACTTATGGTTCTACTTATAGGTACTATATAGCACTTAAAGTGGTCCCTATATGATTACGAGCCAGTGAACCAGTTTTATGGTGTATTTAGTTGTATACTTGACAATGTAGTTGAAATACCTGTAGACAGAAGCCTAACAGGTGTTTCACTAACCTTCGTCCAAACTCTGTCCCCTCCTGAAGCACAGATGTGGTGGTTTAGAGGGAAAGACAAAGAGCAATGCAGCTACGAACACAGCAACTGTGGCATCTGTCACAAACCTGCACACAGGTGAACCATGGGGCAGAGGTTAAAACAGATGGGTGATATACATGTAGGCTACTGTAGGGTGCAATAAAACAGGTGAGCTTTAAAAGGGTCTTTGCTGTAAAAAAGACTCAATAAGAACTTAAAAAGATAAAACGCACTTTGTTTTTCTGTTTTGTACAACATTTGAAAGAGTTTTTGTGTGTTCTGTCTTTTCTGTTCTGTTCTAGTCTAGACCTTTCACCGAAATAAAGTCTATGTCAAGAGAGTATATGTTCTTTTTGCGTGTCAATGGAAACAGCACATGAGCATCGATTGCAATGTGAGGAAACTTCATTCACAATTTTTCTGGACATTTGACCTACAAATAAGGGGACAGGACACAACTGATAACAGGAGAACACACTGTTTGTGTTAAACAAAAGATCAATGTGTACTGTAGGTTACACTGACAGATGAAATTTTGACAGAATTTTGACAGTTTACGTTTTTTTTTCTTTTAACACGTTATCTATTTACCTAAGTTTTTGTAAGAGTTTACTGATTATGTGTTCAAAGAATTTAAATGGATGATGAAATGTGTTTACCCTTAAAGGATATCTGAGGACATTTTCAAGGAAATATATATTTTTATATAATATAATATTATATATATATATTATATATATATATATATATATATATATATATATATATATATTATATATATATATATATTTGTATATATTCTAAATTATATATATAAATAAAAAATATATATATTTAAATAAAACATTATGTGTGTGTTTAAATATACACAATAGTTACACACAGCACAAACTCATATATTATGCAAAAAAGTACTTTTATTTTGTATGAGATTAATCTAGATTAATCTATACCCAGCCCTACTAAATACATTTTTTCTGAAAGAAATATAAAAAAAAATTTTCCACTCCAAAAGTCATCTCTATGAAGATTTTTTTTAATAGTTACCAGGTTGATGCTACAGTATTCTGGATGCTAGACTGTTCAGGGTATTTTTACTTACAGGTCAGGTCCCAATAGCCACAATCCTGGATGCTTAAAGGGATAGTTCACCCAAAAATGAAAATTCTGTCATCATTTACTTACCCTTGAGTTGTTCCAAACCTGTAGACATTTCTTTGTTCTGATAAACACAAATGAAGATATTTTGACATATAAAATGTTTGTAATCAAGCAGATCTGGGGCACCATTCACCTATAGTAGGAAAAATAATACTATGGAAGACTATGATGTCCCAGTGGTGATCAGTTTGGTTATTAACTTTAAAAAAAATATTCATTTGTGTTCAGCAGAACAAAGAAATATAGATAGGTTTGGAATAAGGGAATGATGAAAGAATTACATTTTTTCTGAGAACTGTCCCTTTAACCTCACTTTATCGTAGCAGGTTTTAATACTTAGGAGCAGTGTTCTAGCCACGGGTGTGCCGGTGCCACCCACAGTGGCAGCTGGCACACCTAAAATTGGATGCAGAATAATGTTTATAGTCTCAATAAAAAAGTTTACATATAAAATATATATATATATCCCTTTCACACATAAGTTAAAAAATATTTAAACTGACCCCTTGTGTCCATGGCGACCCATCATGATTGTCACGTGACACACCGCAGCCACAATAACTAATAGATTTATGCTATTCATTTTATTTCGTTTTTCCTTTTTGATTAAAAATATTCACTAATTTGCTTACCATGTCAACTATCTGCTATTATGATTCTTCGTTTAAAAACCTTAATAAATGATCTTGATCTATAATGAGATGAGCGCTGGAGTTCAGAAAGACCTGTCAACCGGATTTACAGCACCTGATTTCACCAGTTTCTCCCGAAATACATGAAAGTAAGTTGCTGTTGAACTGGGAAAAGAATGGAGTATTGTTAGGCTTTATAGTTCCGCTATGTGTGTCTGATATATGAATAAAACACGTCGGCAAATTACATTTAAATAGATTGTTTTTTCTGCTTCCCTTCCATAATTTTACAAACTCCAAATGTATTGTTTTACTAGTACTTATGTGTATTTAAATGTCTGAAACATAAAATAAACATCATGTGGTTGATTAAAAACACTGCATATTAGTTGATTAGTGATATTATGACAAGCGCTGAACGCGTCCGTCTCTGACTCAGCGCCAACCAATGCGAAAAAGCAGTTTGAATATTTCTGATTCTGATACTGACCTTTGCCTGGCTTATTTGTCTAATAAATTGTTGCATTTGGATCTGCCTCTGCCTTCTTACTTATAACATTATGGTTTTAGTATGGTTACATGCTTATGGTTAATAATTTTGCACAGTAATATGACAATAAATGTGGCACACCCAATTTTCAGATGCACACCCAGACTCTCTTTTCTGGCTACGCTACTGCTTAGGAGTTTTTCATTTCATAGCAAACTCTATTAAAGTTGTATATATATTTCATTATCCCATATTAAGATTCTTACTCTTTATCAGCATTGAAAAGGTGGGTCGCCCAGCCATCCACAAAGCCTGGTTCCCGAGTGAACCAAAGCAACACCAGCAGGACGAACAGGGCTAGGACACTCAGCTCCCCAAAGGACATTGGACCAAGGCGTTGGTGCTCCTCTTTGATGACATTATATGCGGCGATCTCCTTCTCTGTCTTCACCGTCCCACAGCCCCATGTCTTCTTGAAGCTGCAGAGATTAATAACAACAGTGCACAGCTAATGTTGAGGATGTAAAATGTAATGTTTATATAAACAAATTCTCGTATATGACCTCAGTCTCAGATGGCACACCTATGGACAGCCCAAAGTCCGTGTTTACAGTTCACAGTTTACCATCCGATGCATATTGCACAACAAACACTTTCCTTATCTGGCATACTCTAATCTGATTGGCCAATTGAATGCAACTTTTAGAAGTAAGGATAGACTAGGTTAGGTTTAAAGTACTTAGTAAGTAAACTATATATAGAGAGAGTATGCTGTTCTTTTTATGAGTAACATGAAATAAGTATTACTTTTACTTTTCATTTCCTGGGAACAAACACTCACTTGAAACCCAAGAAGACAATCTGAAGCCACAGCCACGCCAATATTAGCATGATGATCATGTTAGGAAAGGCAAACGCGAACCATGATGCAAAGTTTATGATGTCAGGGTTGTCTGGGAAAAGTCTGTAGATCAAACAAATGCAGATTCATTTGTATATTCTGATAAATTGATTTAAAAGCATTGTTATCACTGATATTATGATTTACAAAAGAGCAAGGTGAGGTACCTACTGGTTCATCTGACCCATAAGTACCAGATTTGGTCCAGTGCCCGTGAGTGTAGCCGTACCACCGATGCTGGCTGCATAGCACACACACAGTGTCAAGCCTTTACACATCTTTAGCTTTTCAGCTGCATTCCGATGATGTTCTGCATCTGATTCCATTGGGGAGACTATGCAATCCAGAAGCTCTGTGCATAGAAACTATTTTAGCCGGCACAAGTGAACAGAGTTGCAGATGAAATCTGTTACATCTTCCACATACTGTCAGGAAAATGGTCAATAAAAGTTCCCTAGTTGTCACTGGGGTGGTACTCTTTGGTGCATGGTACATATTAGAGCTTTTTTAAAGGGTACTGCCCCTGTGACATTTTGTTTGACCATATGCCCTTGGACACCATGATGTGTTAGATCAACATCTTTTATTGGTCCTGTAATATCATTTCTGTCAAAGAGACATATTTCTAAACTAAACCCAACCCACCATGACTTACCTTTAACATCAAAGAGAAATAATGGATCGAAAAGCCCCTAACCCAGTTCTAATCTTAAGCCTTTCACTGACCCTAAACCTTTGATCCAGGAACACACCATGCATGACGAGATCACATAGGCAATAAGCACCGAAATACTGTCTTAACCCTCTGCATCCTATGGTACACCAGTCTAATTTTCTCACCCTGGGTGTTGATTTGTTTTTCTGTACTTTTATCTTCGTTTTCCGCAGGTGCCGTTTGTTCTGGTTCTGCTGTGTTGTTGAGCTGCTGGAGTACGGCTTGAACAATTGGCACCATCATGGCTGTGGTGGCCGTGTTGCTGATCCACATGGAGAGGAAGGCGGTTACCACCATGAAGCCCAACATTAGTCTGTGTGAAGGCAGAAAAGAGGTGACTGTGCTGCTTTTATCCATAAGAATACTGATTGGGTGTACACCAAAGCGTTTAAGCGTGGCTGAAAACACCAGGCGGCCACCGATTGTGGGTGCTTGCCAACGTTTTTCAGCTGAGCGCTTTGGTTGCTATGATACTGCTGCTTTGTTTATCAGTCGTTGAATGATGTGCAGGTTGTTGTTGTTATATTTGTCCCGCCCCTCCTCCACTTTGATTGGACGGCAGAGTGAAAAGTGACATTGCCATGCTGAGCGTTTCACCCAAAGTTGAAAATTTTTCAACTCTGGGTGCTCAGCGCTAAGCAGGGATAACCGGTGAGGGCAAGCGCTCGGCACAGACAAAACCCGCCAGCTGCTGGCGATTTTGACAACATATACCGGACACGTGCAAAGAAAACCTGCTTTGGTGTACACCCCCCCTTAGGAAAAAAAATACAAAATATGTACCACAGCTGTCACTGTGGCAGTATTCTTTTAAAAGGTCGGTACAGATATGTATACATTTGGTACCAATATGTACCTTTGAGGTGCAAAGCTGTACTTTTTAAAAGGGTACTGCCCCAGTGACAGCCGGGGTACATATGTTGACCATTTTATTTTTCAGATCTCAAGCACTTACAGAGCAGGGCGTACACCCACGATGAGCAACACCCTCAGCGCAATCCGCTTGTGTAGGTTCCAGTGCTCAACGGCAACAGCCACCATCAGTCCACCCATAAACAGCATATTGGTGTCCTTCAGGTACTGCATACAAACCTATTATGTACACACATGAGATATCTGTGATGCAAACGTTTATGATATAAAAAAACAAATGCATTGCAATATAAACAAACACAATAAGACTGCAGCAGACATACTGTATGAATATCAGTGTATAGATGTCATTTATAGGACCTAAAACTTACATCTTTGGACTCCATGATTCCAAATAGAGGAAAGAGCACAGCCGGCAGTAATGCAGTGATCGCCAGCGGCAGCACCTCTGTACACCAGTACACTGCCATCAATGCAACGACATATGCACATCTTGCTACCTGCAGACAACACGGAGCATTGCATGAATATGAAAGTTTTAGTAATATGGTTTAAGGAAGAAATATTATCTCATATACGACACTGTTTTCGTTTTTTTAAGAAAGACAAGTTTAGAGGAAGTTTATCCTGATTTGCTTGCAAGTAATTTTTTTATTGTAAGAGATTATCATGACAATTTTACTGAACACCAGAGTATGTGAGTGGAGTGGCATAAATTTCCGCACACCCCTCCAAGCATTTCATAATCACTCCGCTCCAGATTTATCATTTCCCACTCTTCACTCCCTACCTGCTTCTTTCTCACTTTTGTGTTCACTCCATGGAAAAAATTGCCCCTAATTAACACTTCACTGTAAATGTTCATTTTCGTAAACCCCCAGTGTAAATCAACATATGGTTTTTTTAAATAGTAGCTAATATATTAGCCCAAGCCAATATTTTGCAATTGATTGCATTATGATTGCAACATGAGAGTTGTGCTCTTGATGGAGCGGTAGTGGAGCGCTCTCAGATTGAGAGAAAATTCTCTAACTTTCAAAAAATCTGCTCCTAAGCTGCAGGCAAAGTCATCCCGCTCCACTTAATCTGCAGACATATTTCACTAAAGACTAGCAAAACTAAAAAAATCTGAATTGTATGTGTAGTAAAGGCTGTTTCCATCATTTAAACGTTGTTTTGTGCATACACTTAAGACACTCAAGGTACAAAGTTCCTTTTCTTAGTCACTCAGTAACATTGATATTGAATCAAATTCAAGTACTTGCATGTTATTTTTAACATTGTTTCAAGGCTATCAAATGTAAAATGCATGTCATTTGACCAGCAGGTATACACATTTAATTTACCCTTTATTTGTTTTGTATCTTGATTATTTAATTGTGCTATATGATTATTTGGTGCAGGCAAAAACTTTGTGTCAACAAGGGGTTAAGGCAAAAAATAGGGCATCGTGTGATTCTGGTGAAGGAATGTGTCCCCCAAATGTCTCGTTCCATTCACTGCTCTCCAATACTACAGAGATATAATGCAGATGCAGGGATTTACTGCTGAAACAACATCTCGTTCGTAGTTTACGTTACCCTTGACCCTCGTGCACGCACGCTTGTCTGTCAGATCGCTAACCTATTCATTAAGCATCGCTGATGTCTAGTTAAAATACTTTCCTGCCACTTAGGCTTCTCCTCATAAAATGAGCTGTCAGTGTTAGTGTAGACTTACCTTTGTTCCGATGACCAGCGGCAAAGGAAGCAGAAGAAATGGGGTGCAAAAGAGAATGAGTCCATTTTTCATCACCCATATAAACTTAAATATCCGTGAACCCATCATAATCAGCCTAGGAAAACTTTATAAACACAACTCAAAAGCTGGGGAATGCACCCAGCACAACTTCAGTGTGATCACAGAGGGCAGCGCTCTCTCTCTCTCTCTCTCTCTCTCTCTCTCTCTCTCTCTCTCTCTCTCTCTCTCTCTCTCTCTCTCTCTCTCTCTCTCTCTCTCTCTCTTAGACACGCGTGACGGAGCGCGCGCACTGGAGACCATAAGCGAAGTTTGTACCTTTTGTAAATTTCAGTTCCTACATATTAACCCGTGGATTTCTTCATACAACATTGAAGACAAACTTGATTTAAATATGAAGTTGTTGGAGATATAATAGTCTAATGTTTTTTGTCCAAAAAGTAAATAACATTTGCCCAGAGAGATGCCCATTGGATCCTGAAAATCCTGCCCATTAGAACCTGAAAATCTTGATGTCAGGAATGTTCGATAAGGTTGTATCTGTCCCCCCACTCCTTCTGTTTCTATTGATGTCACAAATTTATGGGACCATTGCCACAGGACATCTTCCTTGAACCCTCTATGCAGTTACATGTTCATTTAATGTTAATTAATCATGTGGAACTGATGTCCATAATTAAATTACGTAAATCCAACTATTTTTTTCAGTACTTACTTCCAAATGTAGAATGCTTGCAAGCCTTCAGTTAAAAAAGTTAAAGCAGTTTTTAAAATGTTTCTTTGATCCTATTTTATTGTATATATATCAATACATGCACTATATAATTATTATTTTTATACTGTACATTTATTTCTTGTTGTTTTTGGCCTTTTGCATTTTGTTTCTTATGCATACAGTGAACCTTTCATTCACAGAATCTTTCTTGCATGAAAGGTTCTTTGTAGTAAAAATGTTCTACAAACAATAAAGAAGTAATAAATTCATCTTTTCAGAATTAAAACTGAAAGGTTCATGTGAGAACCTATTACCCCATCCACACAGCACTTTGGTCCCAGAACATTTCCATAAAATTGTCAGATAGGCTTTTGTGTGAACACAAACATGTTCCGGAAATGTCCTGGGATCGCTCCTGTAAAGAGGACCTAGTAACATTTTTGTAAACCATTTTTGTAAACCTCCTGTGTGTAACCCTTACCCTGAGACAGAAACCATGCTGAAAATCTTTGGCAGAGCAAAGAACCAAAAATAAAACGATCCAAAAATGATCCTTAAAAAAGTATTTTTCGTAATCATATTCAACCAATACACTCTATAAAAAACGGTGATAAGTAGCACTAAAGTCCAATTTATAGTTGTGCGTAAGGTCTACACCGTAGATCATCCGGGACGTATCCTACGCCGTCGCGGCTATGCCATAGGACGTACACACAACTATAATGAGCCCCTCAAAGTGGTTCACTGGCTTGTAATCATATAGGGGGACCATTTTATAGTGTAGAACCATATTGTGCTAATAGAACCATATCTGGTGCGTGGTGCTATATCACCCCCGGGTGGTTCTTTACAGGTGAACTAAAAATGGTTCCCCTATGATTACGATGTTTTAGTGCTATTTAGTGCTATATACTTGCAATATATTTGAAAAGCCCCTACGCTAATAGGACCTTGTTTCTCTTTCCCTGTCTCATCCTCAATCCGGATGGCACTGAGACTAACAGACCCAGTTCCAGCTGCCATGAAGGTCATCACACCACTGATCTACTGGCCTTCCTTCAACGTGATGCTCAGTCGATGTCTGCCCCGCAACCACCGACCGCTTCCCTATAGAATCAGCTATGTCTGTCTCTCTGTCAAGGTTTTTTCCCTCCCTACAGGACTTTTTCCACAGGATTTTTCTCCTAGAAGTTTTTTTCAAACCCTAGGAGGTCAGCTGACATTGGCTCAACTTAGAACTCTGTGTTTTTTAATGTGTTTTCTCCTCATTTTTTAATGTAAAGCTGCTTTGCAACTATTAAACAACTGTGAAAAGTGCTATATAAATAAAATAAAATAAATCTTGGTGTGAAAAGGGCTAAACATTTTCTTCTTTCTGCATTGTCTTGTCCTGTATTGTATTATTGTTTAATCCTATACCTCATCTTTCTTGAGAGGAATGGCCAAAATAAAAGTTTTTATTGTATTTAAGTACAGATGACAGTGAACATCTCAAATCTTACATTGAATTTTGCATTCACAAATTAACAAATTCATGACTGATTTTTCTCAAAGGTCTTTGGAAGGTAGAAATAGGCTCAGCCTGAAGTTGAGATTGTGTGTTGAAGAGCAGGCAGAGGACAAAGAGGTGCTCTTGTCCGTGCAGAGATAAATGACAAGAAGATAAACAGTGGGTATATATACTGCTGCCCTGGCTGAAACTCTACACAGAAGCAGCAGGGGAGTCAGAATTACAGACCTGCTGTGAGACTGACAAAAGCTCTCTGTGCGAGAGTAAGGATGAGGTTTCCCTATGTCATCAATGAATTGTGGGAAATCCTGATGAACCCGAAGGCTGTGTGTTTCAGATGATCATTTAACTGATGTTCTGTTAAAACAATACAATACAAAAATAAACAATAATCAAACTAAACATTAATGCTTCAAGATTATATTATATGTATATAGCCAAATTTGATTCACCTGGCCATTCAGGTCTTAATAATTAATGGTTAACAAACTTGGCTTGCTGTCCTTAAAGGGAGCTCTGCACCAGAGCTCTGAACCTTCAGAGAGAGTGAACCTGAGGCCGGGGCTTGAGCCCCAAGTTCAACCCCCCACAACAGAAACTGCACAGAGGAAGAAAGAGAGCAGTGTAGGATGAGATGGGATGGAGGAGGGATGCCGAAAAAATTACAGCTGGACCCAAAGGCCTGAAGGCTGCCTTATATACACTCATGATGATGATTGACAGGCCTGAATGTTAAGGCTCCTGTTGAACCTTTATATATTTATTTGTGTAACAGCATATGATTGAGAAATGGTCGCTCACAACACCATAGTTTTGTAAATTGACCTTTACATTTTAAGTCTCTCAAATTTAGTGATGCACATCTTGGCAGCAGTTCATCACCTACTAAAAAAAATAGATAAAATTTTGTATTTTGGAGTGCATATGTTAAGTTTTAGCTCAAAATAGATCATCACAGATCATTAAAAGGGACTGTAAGTAGGATTTACCCCATCTAGTGGTGAAATTGTATTTTGCATTCAAACGAATAGTGCTCTCTAGATGCAAACACTGATCGCAATATTGGTGACTTTAAATGATACAACATTTTAGGTTTCAAACAGAGATTGTGATAGAGACGATAAAGTTACAGATTTCATTACAGGAGCATAAAAAAAAATGCGTAAATAATTTCGTTTTACTTAACGTTCAATCTGCAGGACACATGGAAACGGAAGACTGAAATGTGTTAAATGTTAAAACTGGCATGATTAACTCTGTCAATTAACTTCAACTCTGAACAACAATTTACTCTACATATGTTAACTTTATTCTTTAGGTGTTGAATTATACTCAAAAATGTTTAACATTAAATATTTACTTTAATTTGCTGTGCAGTGTTAATTTATTTAGAAATTTAATTACACAGAATTTATAATAAATTTATTTATTTTATTAAATGTCATTAAACCGGGCCCCACAGGCACCATCTCAGAGCCCCCCAGGGGGCCACAGCCTCCAGTTTGAGAAACACTGACATACAGTGCAGGCATTTACTTTACAATGAATAATAATGTGTACTTGAATCTTGTGTACAAGAATAATGTGATGTTTACCTGACATGTGTTTCTGCCCCTATATTTAATGCATGTAAGTTTATAACACCCATATAGAGATGGCCATGTGCGCGTGCTGTTTTTTCAGGATCATGACCAAAAGCTTTGGCGCCCTCTAGAGTCCAACATGTGGATAACAAACTGTTATAAGTTGTACATGGTGACATTGTTACATGGAAAGTGACCTTCTAATGACAACATCAATCAATATCTTATCAGGAGAAGGTGGGCTGTGTTAGATATGCTGCTTGTGATTTATATTTATATTTGCGTATTAAATGAGATTTGCACTTTCAATGTTTTAGCTTGACAGAATACTTAATTCTGCAGAGTTTGTGTATTTTGGTCACCAGGGATGACTTTTTGCAGGTGGACCCCTGGGTTTTTAGTATAGTGACATTGATTATAACAGGGGGTGGGAATAAGCATTCAAGGTTTTGCGTGGGTGGAGAACTGGACTTGCAGGGCAAACTGGACAAATACATTTTGTAGGTTTTAAAACTATTATATACTACTATTAATTCCAGTATCAAATATTAAAGCAAGATTTACTAACAAACTTTAAACTATTAGAGATGCATTATGCAAAATGTATTTAGGTTATAGTGATTAGCAGGAAATTCAGGGCAATAGAAACTTCAAAGAATTTCTTATTCTTTAAATCACCATCATTTAGCAATCTTATTTAACAAAATGATTGCACTTTCTAAAAACAATTTATTTTAATGTAATTTATAAATATACATATATATGAAAGAAAAGGAAAATGTTTTCAAGGACTAAAATGTTTGACATACTGTATAAATAAAAAAACATAATCTTTTCTTGTTAAACTATGGCATATATTCCTGTTATGGTGGCAATGTGGGGATTCTTGAGTTTGACCGCTGGACCACATATATTCATATTTACATTTAAAACTAAACAGTGACACAAGTCAACGAGCTATAAAACATTAACCAACAGCACGGTGTCTGACACAATTTTACTCACAGTGATCAGTATTGGAACCACATCATTTACTTTCCCTATATTTATCACCACATTCCTGTCAAAATCTTTTTTCGGTAAGTTTAACTTGTCTGATTGTCTGACATTTAGCTGAACATAAAGCCTTACGGTTGACATTTGTCATAATATTTAGTCTAGCATTGACTTATTCATAGATTAGCTGAAATACAAGCACGTGTCAGAGAACATTTCTAGACTTACAACAGCTATGAAGACCTTGTTTTTGCAGAAATTGTAAATCGTTACAGAATTTTGTTACAATTATTCTAATACATAATATATCTATTATATCTATATTCTATAATCTTACAACATTGTTTTAAAACAATTACAATTTTACATTAGCAAAATTTTAAACATAGTTTAAGCAAATGTAATGCCATGTTTTATATTCATATTTGTTATTGTTTTCTCATATAATTCAACACTTTGCAAGCTAGAAACGTTCTGGCATTGACTTGGCATATTGCGTAATATAGCAAGGACTATCATACATTTTGGAAGCACAATGAAAATATATATATTTTTTAAACATTTTAACAAATTATTTTATATGATCAAATTATTACTTTATAATTGATTACATTTTCAAATAACAAACACTTTCATACTTTTATTACCATGTTTAACTGGTGACTTTATTTAATGAAGATATTTTGTGTTCCAGGCCAACAAAGACATGAAGCATTGCCTTGTGGTGTTTACGCTGCTTTTTATATTTAGGTTTGGACATTTGGTAAGAAACAACTTCTTGAATTTCAATAAAAACATATATATTTTCTGTTAACAGCACCTTATAAGGTCTAGTGTAATATCTGGTTCTCCCCTCTTTTCCAGGCCTCAGACAAAGTGAAATGCAATGAAATCTCAAGGTTGGATGCTCAACGTGCAGTGGGTACTTCGATAGCCAAACTTGGCTTGAAGCTTTTAGAGAATCTACAGCCTGGGCCTGAGCAACCAAATATAATTATATCTCCTCTAAGTGTTTCTCTAGCACTTGCTGAACTCGCTCTGGGTGAGTAATTTTACAGGCGAACATAAACACACACACACACACACACACACACACACACACACACACACAGGTTCTGGTTTCCATAGACGTAATGCATTTTATACCATACAAACTGTATATTCTATTTCCCTAACCTACCCCAGTCCCTAACCCCAACCATCACAGAAACCCTTCTCCTACACTCCTTCACATTTTCAAGATACATAATTTTGTTGATTTGATTTATAAGCTTGTCTCCTCATGGGGACCTTAAAATGTCCACACAAGGTCACAAAATTACTGGTATTCCTATTCTTATCTTTGTGGTGACAATTGGTCCCCACCATGTGATAATTACTAGGTGTGTGTGTACGCATGCACAACACACACACACACACACACACACACACACACACACACACACACACACACACACACACACACACACACACACACACACACACACACACACACACACACACACACAAACTGTCCATTATTTCTTCCGATTATGCAATAAACTTATCCAAAAAATCTGAAATATATGAAAATGTAAACTCTCAAGTGCGCCTCACTCTGTTTTCTGTAGGAATTAGGATTTAGGACTGGATTAGGGGCTTTAAAAAATTGTTTCACACTTATTTGAGGGGTAAAAGGATTCATGTAAAGGGTAATTTGAGTTTCTTTGATTAAAACGCTGATCTAGGACCAACAAAAATGTTGATGCAGAATCACACACAGTAAAAAAAATGCAGCATGAAGTTAAAACAACTTGGTTTTGCAAGTTAATTCAACCTACCATTTTAAGTTTGAGCTTTTAAAATTTGACACTTATAAAATCAAGTTGAAATTGTTTAATAGCATTCCTGAAAAAGGCTAAAAACGCCTAAAAAGCACACCTATTGTACCTGCTGTGTTGATTATATCTTAAAACGGTTTATACAAACATTTGAAAAATTTTCCTCCCATGGTACATTGGAACTTTAAGAGGATTTTATTAACTTAATTTTTTAAGTTAAAGTAACATAAAAATATACATTGACTTGACAAAATTGCTGTGTGTTTTTTTACAGTGCATGTGAAATCATGGCAACCCTATAATGATGGGGCTTGGCCGGGAGAGGGTGGGGCTTAGCTAGGGGACCCCCATAATCTATGACATAATTATCACTCAGGGGTACATTTGGACCCCACACTGTATAAAACCCTCTACACACATGCACGCCCACACATACAATTTTAAAATAGGAAACCCTTTATTACATTGCAGCTATAAATGAAAAGGGCCTATTTAACAGAGTTATTGCCTAACATTAGTGACAGACAAGTGACAAATGTTTACATATTTCAAATACTGTAGATAAATATTATGTTTCTAATGCCATAGGTGCAAAAAACAAGACAGAGGAGAAGTTATTAGAAGTCCTTCAGGCACATTCAATAACTAATTTTCATGAAACCTTAAGCTGTCTGCAAGAACAACTAAATGCAAAGGCTGTCAAAATGGCATCCCGTCTCTACCTCATACCAGGTAAGGGAATCTTTGACATTTTAGTTTTTGCCAAAAAACCAACACAGTAATAACCAGAGAAAAAAATTAGCTTTAAAAAAACTATTGAACTAACCCACTCAGTTATGTTAGTTCTTGAGGTTAGTTGTGTCTTTGGTATTTTTTAATTGCTTTTATCTTTGAAAAGGTTTTACTGTAAACCAAGACTTTGTGGACAGATCTAGGCACCTGTATAAATCGGAACCTGCACAGCTGACCTCAATTAAAGAAGTCAATCATTGGGTGGAGGAAGCCACCAATGGTCACATAACCAACTTTATGTCCAGTCTTCCACCTAATATCATTCTAATGCTGATAAATGCCATCCATTTTAAAGGTTGGTTCAACTTATCTGTAAATTTGATTTGGTGCAAATACTGTATGTTATACTAATAAGCAATAAAATATTGTAAAGTGATGCAAATATTTCATTCTTACTCTTAGGAGAATGGCAATCTCGCTTTGACTCAAAGCTTACCGTAAAGGATTTCTTCTACATTGACAAAAAAGCCTCTGTAAAGGTAGACATGATGATGGAATCCAGATATCCACTCAGTATGTTTGAGGATGGAAAGGATGGAACTCAGGTAACTTTGGATTTTTCCTGCTTGTTTTGTTAATCATAATGTTCCTCAACCTGTAGACACAGTATTATTATTATTATATAATTATCTTAACAATCTTTGGTGTTCGTCATATCCCCCTCAGGTCGCAAGATTCCCCTTCCAAGGAAACATGAGCCTTCTGGTGGTAATGCCAGCACATGGAAATCTGTCAACCACGGCTGCCAAACTCAACATATCCGACCTGTATAAACATTTTCCAAGGGAAAAGTCCATGCATGTGAAACTTCCTAAATTCAAGCTCGAGTCCAAACAGGATTTGAGGCAAGCACTTACAAACATGGGTAAGAGACAACTTTCTCCACACATGCTCAAATTACATTATGGTGTGAATCTTGTTTAAATAGTCTGTTGATATTAGGTGTTGTTAACTACTATGTACCCATACTACATTATCTGTACTATGCACGTGCATGTTGTTTGGGGTAAGTTTAGGGTTAGGCCTTGAGTATAGTCCTTTTTTATGTGTATGCAAGCATACACACATGTTCGCACGCACAGCATGGTAAAACATAGTTCATTAGACTACGTACTACATAATCCTGTATGCACTTTGTGTACAAAGTATGCTAGAGATGTAACGATTAAATTGCGTGTCCCATTAAAAATGCCTGTCTGAAATCAATTCTGAATTGCAAGGCTGCGATTCTTTGTTTTATGCACAGCTTGTGCGTGTACTACGGCATTTGGTCAGTAGGAAGTTCTTATTAATCTAAAATCATTATGAGTCAGAGTCGTTTATAACGTGCATTTAAAAAAGCAACACTCGTTAAATAAAAGTCATTTAAAATATTATTTATTATCATGAAAATACCTGAAACAATTTGAAGAACAGCGATATAAATATTCCTGCAGACATTTCCTGGAATAGCGTTTGTAACGCTACTTCTTCTGTGGCACAAAGGGAGTTTCTGCATGAGAGCGCCCCCTGGCATTCGGATGTGCCGGGATTTCGCCGTTATTCATTCATTGAGAAAACGCGCATTTGCACAGTTAATCGTTACACCCCTAAAGTATGCACAGCCTCAAAAATCCAGCACAGTGTGTGCATACTATGCTGATGATGAAATTGTACAGGGACCCTCGTGTACGCATAAAAAATGGAACGTTAGCCTACTTCAGGCTTAAGGGTGGTTTTAGGGTATATACTCAAATAAGTGTAAACTTAGATACACACTCTTATCTATTTCTTCAGGTCTGGGCATGTTGTTTACCGGGCCTGAACTATCCAGAATCGCTCAAGGCCCATTAGTGGTGTCAGGTGTTCAACATGCCTCAAGTATGGAACTGAACGAACAGGGGGCCAAAGCCTCGGCGGCGACCTCTGTTACACTCGTGCGTACCATTCCTATGTTTGCAGTAAACATGCCTTTTATCTTTGCACTGGTGGATGATGCATCCTACACCCCTCTCTTCCTGGGAATGGTCACCAACCCCAATCCTGGATCGACAGCTGAACCAAGCGATGAGCCACAAACTGAAAATGACAGCAGAACTGCACCAAGCACACTGAGTGATGGCCCACATGAAAACATGCTAAGTTACATGTTAAATATGTGGAGGGAAACAGTCCCACAGCAGTTCCTTGGACATCAGGAAATGGAACAAGGGAACTAAAAGGAAATATGTGCATGGATCTGTCTATATTACAGACTTTGCTCGCTGTATGTCCTGCATGACCTGCATTACAGTACATAGACATGCAACACCTATGAAGATGACCATTGTTTAGTTTTTGGTTGAAAAAACAGTTGGGGAAAGTTATGTAACTCTAACTTTAATCGGGAAAGTTATGTAACTTTGAGAATTTTTGTAATGATTAATATGTGTGGTTGTACACAATGACAAATTAAATCACATTAATATGCCATGAGGACAAATTATACGTTTAATCCTAATAATGATATGCCTGTAATAGTATCATAAATGTACGTTGTATTTTGCAAATACACTCTGATTTTCTGTTTTTCCTGAATTGCGTGTACAGAAGTATTAATTCAAGTGCATCGCCCTAGCATTATTTTATGCTAACAGTTAGGCTATAAAAAAATAAAACGCAAATTTTAAAACAAACTATACGCCCAAATGACCTAATATTTATTTTCTACTGCATTTGACCTTTAAATATTTACTACTTGTGCTATGTTATAAGTTAGAAAGTAGGATAATGTACCGTAATAGACTTTCTCCTCAGTCGTCAGCGCGGGGGCGGGAATCTTCACTGAAACGCTGCTCGTGCTTGTAGTGCGCGCGCACTGTTGGCGGAGACAGGCAGCTGTGAACGGTCGATCTGGTGAAAGAAGAAAACAGGTCAGAAATGTTAGACATTGTATTGTTTATTTGATGGGTAAAGCTTTATAACTGTTATTTTGTATAAAAAATGCGTTATTTTTAAATGAGGAGTTTGTTCTTCTTTTCTTTAAAGTTTGAGTTTAAGATTGTGTTTATTAATGCAGCATATTTGTAAATAGTAAATACATTGCAGTGCTTTTGGGATAGGAAGAAGTAACGCAAAGAGTGAAAAGCATTGTTAAATAAAAGGCTGCATATTTTCTATTAACAGTAACTTTTAAGGTTAATTGCAATGCACGACTAGTAGCTTCAAAATGGTGTGTTTATTATTGTATCCGTTTTGTAAATAGTGTGTAAATTGTTGGTATGAAATACGAATATGAGTTGAGTCGTCGTCAGCTCTTTAACTGCGTGGCAGCTACAGTGTGGGAGTTGGTCATATAAATGTGAAAAATGTGTTAGGTGTATTATTTTTTCCAGGGATGGATATGATCTATTTAATGACAACCAGATGTGCTAAAGGAACATGGGAAAGCTTTTGTGTTGAGTGTCTGTTTTTGCTGTAGGAACTTATCCAATCCTTGACTATGCCTGAAGTTAAATGTGTTAAGTGTTATGCAAAGTTTAGGCATCACTCCCTTCTAGCTTAAGTTATTATGTTATGGTTTATATTGTTTTACTGTTTTTCTTTAAACAAACGACTATATTAATCTATGTGTTCCTGTAGCTCAAAGGGTATTGTATTGCAATTGCAACTCAGAGGTCATGGGTTCAATTCCCAGAAAACACACATACTGATACAAGTAAAAGGTAGCTTGAGTGCAGTATAAGTAAAAATGGTCTGTCAAATGCGTAAGTGTAAAAATGAGGAAATTCCTTAAAATAATAAGATTCAGATTTTGTAAATTTGTGCAGGATTCTCGTATATATTACCAAAATTATTTTAGAATCTTTTGCATCAACAGTGTTTTGTAAAAGTGTGCCAATCAGTTGATCTTTTTAAACAGTGTTGATCTATTTTTGTATTTGTCAGGATGAAGACGACAGCCCTGCTGTTTGGTTTATGGAGCCTTATCTGCCTCTCACATGCTCAGATGGTATAGAAAGTTGTTCAGAAATGATACTTATTCTGTTGCTGCACGAGCTTCAACTTTCCACTCTCTCTACAGACAGATGAGGCTGATGGTGAGGAGGAGGTGGTTGATCTGTTTACCACACCACGCACCAAGCTGGCTGCTGCGACCTCCGATTTTGGCTACAACCTGTTCCGTCAGCTGGCGGCACGTGACCCCAAGGCCAGCGTCTTTCTGTCACCCATGAGTATTTCAGCAGCCTTTTCACAGCTCTCAATGGGTGAGGTCTGCTCTTGTTCACTAATCATGTTTTTCTTATTACATTAGCTTAGAATATCTTAGTTTAAGCTTGAAAGTTCTTAGCTTGTGATAAGAAGCTCTCAGCTTGAGTTTAGAAGATCTCATCTTGAGCTTAGAAGATCTTAGTTTGAGCTAAGACAAACTCATCTTGAGTTCAGAAGATCTTAGTTTGAGATAAGACAAACTTATCTTGTGTTTAGAAGTTCTTAGTTTTAGCTAAGACAAACTTATTTTGAGTTCAGAAGATCTTAGTTGAAGCTAAGATAATCGTATCTTGAGTTTATAAGATCTTAGTTTAAGCTAATATGATCTTATCTGGAGTTTATACGATCTTAGTTTGAGCTAAGATAAACTTATCTTAAGCTAAGACAAACTTATCTTGAGCTTAGAAGATCTAAGTTTGAGCTAAGACAATCTTATCCTAAGGTTAGAAGATCTTAATTTGAGCTATGACGATCTATTCTTGAATTTAGAAGATCTGAGTTTGAGCTAATAAGATCTAATCATGAGTTTTAAAGGTCTTAGTTTGTGCTAAGATGATCTAATCTTAAGTTTAGAAAATGTTAGTTTGAGCTAAGATGATTGTATCTTGAGTTTAAAAGATCTTAGTTTGAGCTAAGATGATCTTATCTTGAGTTTAGAAGATCTTAGTTTGAGCTAATAAGATCTAATCCTGACTTTAAAAGGTCGTAGTTTGCGCTAAGATGATCTTATCTTAAGTTTAGAATATTTTACTTTGAGCTAAGATGATCTTATCTTAAGTTTAGAAGATCTTAGTTTGCACTAAGATTATCTTATATTGGGTTTAGAAGATCTTAGCTTGGGTTAAGACTAACTTATCTTGAGCTTAGAGGGTCTTAGTTTGAGCTAAGACAGGGGTGCCCAACCCTGTTCCTGGAGATCTACCCTCCTGCATATTTTAGTTCCAACCCAGCATCTACACACCTGACTCTTATTTTTAGGTAGCCCTGAAATGCTTGATCGACAGGTTCAGGTGTGTTTAATTGGGGTTGGAGCTGAACTCTGCAGGAAGGTAGATCTCCAGGAACAGGGTTGGTCACCACCGAGCTATGATCTTATCTTGAGTTTAGAAAATCTTAATTTGAGTTTAGAAGATCTTAGTTTAAGCCAAGATGATCTTATCTTGAATTTAGAAGATCTTATCTTGAGTTTAGAAGATCTAAGTTTGAGCTAAGACGATTTCATCTTGAATTTAGAAGATCTAAGTTTGAGCTAATAAGATCTAATCCTGAGTTTAAAAGGTCTTAGTTTGCGCTAATATGATCTTAAGTTTAGAAGATCTTAGTTTGAGTTAAGACAATCTTTTCTTGAATTTAGAAGATATTAGTTTGAGCTAATAAGATCTAATCTTGTGTTTAAAAGGTCTTAGTTTGCACTAAGATGATCTTATCTTAAGTTTAGAAGATCTTAGTTTGAGCTAAGATGATTGTATCTTAAGTTGAGAAGATCTTAGTTTGAGCTAAGATGATCGTATCTTGAGTGTGGAAGATCTTAGTTTGAGCTAAGACAATCTTATATTGATCTTAAAAGATCTTAGTTTGGCTAAGACGATCTAATCTTGAGTTTAGAAGATATTAGTTTGAAGTAAGATGATCTTATCATAAGTTTAGAAGATCTTATTATGAGCTAAGACGTCCTAATCTTGAGTTTAAAAGATCTTAGCTTGAGTTTAGAAGATCTTAGTATGACCTAAAGTAATCTAATCTAGAGTTTAGAAGATCTTATTATGAGCTAAGCTGATCTTATCTTGTGTTTTTAAGATCTTAGTTCTAGCTACAATGATCTTATCTAGTGTTTAGTAGACCTTATTTTTAGCTAAGGTGATCTTATCTTGAGTTTAGAAGATCTTTGTTTGCGTTTAGAAGATCTTAGCTTAACACTGACCTTAAACTTAGATATCAGTCTACTGTGATCCACCATAATCCTAGATTTACTCTGTCATCTCTCATAGGTGCATCTGAACGAGCTGAGGCGCAGATGTACAGGGCTCTACGCTACCACACTCTGAAAGACAGTCAGCTCCATGACACACTGAGAGACCTTTTATCCTCACTCAGTGCATCAGCCAAGGGGTTTAACTCTGCAGAACGCATCCTGTTGGCTAGGAGTGAGTATGCCATTTTATGTGAGTGTGTCCACGAGAGAGAAAAATAAAATTGCTAGATGAATTGAAGAAGAACTGCACATATCCTTATTTATTCCTGTTTTTCCAGAGCTGCGTCTTAAGTTGGATTACCTCAACAGTGTAGAGAAGCAATACGGGGTACGCCCTCATACTCTTACAGGTGGAGCCCGGGATCTCAAAGTTGTTAATGATTGGTTTAAACAGAAGACTGGCAACAAAGTGGACCAAGTCCTTCCCTCATCTGTCCTTCGCAACACTGCCATCTTGCCAGTGGGGGCAGCCTATTTCAAGGGTAAATAAACGTCTCCTGCTGTGCTCGCTATCACACATTTTGATTTGTCAATAGAAATATTGATACAGTAAATGGGAACTTTTTGATTCAGGTTCATAAGCATTCCTAGTAGTTCTTGTTACAGTTACAATTAGTTGTATCACTACGTTATATTTGCTTTTTTTGAAGGTAAATGGATAACTAGTTTCAGCAAGTCTAACAAGAAGGAGAACTTCCAGATGGATGGAGAAGCACCAGTTCTCATTCCCATGATGGAGCAAGAAAATTACCCAATCAGAATGGGCAATGACCCTGACCTTGGCTGTACGGTACTAGAACCTATTGAATTGAAATTTTAAGATACAGGATGTTTTGTATATTGTAAAATTGTGTATTTGTGACCCTGAGTATGTGATATCCAGGCTAAAGTCTCATATTCTAATAATGAGATTAGGAGCATCAAAGTTTTTCCATACATTAATCTCAATCTTTGACATGATCTTACTCAGTCAATATTTAAGACATCCAAGTTATATTTTCACCAAATTACAAAAAATACGAGGTTTTTACAGGCAGGCTCACATGTTTATACCATGCAGTATAGATATGTACAGTACAGGGTGATGAGTGACTAGATGATTGCAGATTTGCACATTTAAAGACTACATCCTATGAAGTGACCCAAAGGATGGTGTATTTTTGGACATGCCATATAAATCTTTATCTCATCTTCTTACAGATTGCCCAGATTCCTATGCAGGATGGTGTAAGCATGTATTTTTTCTTGCCCGATGAGGTGACTCAGAACCTGACGCTGATAGAGGAAGCACTTACTGCTGAATTTGTCCAGGACCTCTCCAATACCCTCCATGCGGTGCAGGTGGGACTCACCCTGCCCGTTATGAAAGTCAGCTACACCACAGATCTGCTATCATCTCTCTCTGACCTAGGTGAGACATGACCATTATTTCAAGTTTTTCCTTTATTATTCAATATAGTGAGGCAAATTCAATAGGGTAGGTCATCTGCTAGTTGGTCATAGTTTTCTTGATTGTTCTTGCTTATATAATATGCCACTTTTATATGAAGAGCTCAGATGGAAATGCAGATCATCTTCAAAAATGAGATACTGATATTACCCGAATGCTCTTAGTATGTATTATACATTTATCAACTACTTTTACTTCATATCCGCCAAATCCCAGCCTCAGGCCATTCAGAAATACTGGTTTGTTGGCAGAATCCATGAAACGAAACAACGTGCACGTAATTAGAATAGGGTGAACGATGGCGCGTACGTCAAAGACGTTTTTTACCAGGCTAAAAGAGGTTTAATGAATAAGATATTGACATAACTTTTAAGCCTTTTATCTTTATTCAGAAAGGAAAGTGTAGAGTGACTAGAAACTTTTTTAAAGCAGGTTAAAGGGTTTTACATCTGAACTCTTCATATGTTCTTGTTTTCTCAGGTCTATCCGAATGGTTAGCAGAAACAGACCTTATTAAAATTACCACTCAATCAGTCAAGTTAAACGCTGTCCGTCATAAGGTTGTCATGGAGACGGCTCCAGAAGGTACAGAGTATGCCTCCACCACCCCCATTGCGAAAGGCCAATCACTGGCACTAAAATACCATGTGGACCGCCCCTTCCTCTTTCTAGTCAGAGATGAGCCATCCGGAGCTCTTCTCTTCATTGGGAAAGTGTTGAAGCCCAGTGACCTGGGAAGGGTATGAGACACACATATACACTTACAGTATACACAAATGTAAACAAATGAGAGAACTTCAACTTTGTGTGTAAACTTTAAGCACAATTACATACAGTATCTTACTTACATTGACATTTGGAGCCTACATTCACCTTAGCTTTTCAACATTTCTTTGCCCATCAACATTTTTAGCAAGCCTCCTCATGTGTACCAATCCACAGTCAAGCTGTTTATAATGGGTCATTTACCACAAATATTTTAATGGATGTACTAAAAGCAATAAGCGTTGTATCTGGCTGGATCTTAGCCATAAAATCTGTATTAGTTTTTCTGCATAATAACTTTATGACGCTCATAAATCTTTTTACACGTTATTAA
Source organism: Paramisgurnus dabryanus (assembly GCF_030506205.2). Taxonomy (NCBI): domain Eukaryota; kingdom Metazoa; phylum Chordata; class Actinopteri; order Cypriniformes; family Cobitidae; genus Paramisgurnus; species Paramisgurnus dabryanus. The sequence continues at coordinate 25,260,413 of NC_133354.1, forward strand.
AAAATTCTGGTATCTGCAGCTGCTACAATATATATGGAATGGTTTGGTAACAAATCTTAACATGTTATAATGGCCAATTAACTTGTCAATATAACATGTTATTACCAATCCCTCAGCAATGTTCAAATGAAACTCAGTTTTTTTAAGTTGATATTCCTATATGTACATTTACTACAAACAAGAACATTGAGAATGTGTATATTATGTTTTAAGAAAAAAAAAGAGAAAAAAATAAACAACTTTCAAACAGAATCTTTCAGACTCTTGGAATTTGTTGGCTTGGCTCTTGGCTTTATTGTTAATAAAACCATATACAACTTGGGTAGCCTACATTGCTCCACTGTATTAAAATAAAATGTCAAAAATATATGCCTAAACGAATGGACTAAAATGTATATGGCACATGTCAGACCTATGTTAAACATTAATATTAAATAGGAAGAGCTGATATGTAAAAGCCGCTAAACAGCAGTTTTCAGATCACAGGCTAGTGAACGGAGGAGCAGGGAAACATCATTTTGGGTTTTGAGAGGGACCTACAAGGGGTGCTTTTCAATTCTTATTTGTGCATTGTCACATCCTTTGCAAGCGAGGAAAGACGTGAGGATGGAGAAGACGAAGCATTAAGTAAATAAAATTCATTACATATGTAAAAGAAAACACACCATAAGCATACAACGCAAACATATGTGACCCTGGACCACAAAACCAGTCGTAAGTTGCATAGGCATCACTTATGCATTTTAACCAAAAAGTGGTGGGGACAAAATCAGCCATTTCAATGTGTCTATACAACTGATCATTTATACAGATCTGTGATTTATACATAAATATTAAATATATTTTCGATAACAAGTGTACATTTACAATAATTGAATGATTAATGACAACATTTATGCATGTTTGAAGATGTGACAATGTGAACATTCGTACGTCATGTTTAGTTAATAAAATACTTTAGCCTCATAACTCCTCAGGAACAGGAAGCCTCATAACTCGCTGTAAAAATAAAAATTGAGATACAAGATGGGGAAGCTCGATCGGTTTCCGGTTCGTAGGAGCGAGGAAACAAATGGTGCATATTGGGAAGCACCCAAGGTTTATATGCTCAGCAAATGGGAAGTGACAACAGATCAATTGGAAAGGGATCAGTAAGTTGGTAAGGACTCCCTCTGTTGGATGGATGAATGGCTAATGAGAGCAGATGTTACAAAAGAAAAAAAGAAATGTAAACATTTGTGGCAGAAAGATAGTGATCTCCAACAACAGTCTGTGAGTTTCCCTCCAAAGCACATTCTATTAATAAAAACATTTTTGTATTTATGACTTTTTTATATTATCTTGGCTTCTTTTATGTATGTTAACATTTTAAACAATGATAAAACATATTATCAAGTAAATAAAATAATAAAGTTTTAAGTAGACTATATAAAAAAGTAGCCCTCCAAATTGTTTCATCCATTTTGGTAGCCCTTGCTCACAAAAAAGTTGTAGACGCCTGAGATATTTGAGTGTATTTGGCTTATTAGAATTGACTGCAAAATATTTGATGGAGCAAACTTGAAACCTATAGTGTAAACGCAGCCCAAACCTTTTCTATAAGGACTGCCAAAAAGAATTTTAGCTATTGTAAACCATCCAACACCAGCAAACACTATATCAACTTCTGTCTGATGCAAATGTCTTTAAATGTACTTTGGCTCTGGTGGTCTACTGGCCAGGGTGCAAAATTTTGAAATAAAACATGACCTCATTCCTCCGAGCACTCGATGAATGGTGAATGGTCTTGCATAATTTAATATTTACAAGATGTACACTAAAGCCAAATAATTCAGTTTAAAAATATAATCCTGTATGAATGTATTTGGTAAAAATATTTTTTACATATATTTCACAAGAGGATGACACAGAATGACTGTGTAGTCATAGTTTCGCACTCACAGTATGCTTACTTCATGTGTTTTTTCCTTTCTTTTAATTTGGCCATTATAAAAGTTAATATTTAGTATTGTTTACCATAGTTTAGTAGTTTGGATATCAACCGACATCCAATAAAAGAAAATTAGGAAAGCTAAGTTCACAGTAAACTTTGTACAGCATTAAAGCTGTTATGCTCTTTTTAGCCATTGGATGGCGCCATAAGCTAAGATAATCCGACAGAGAAAACTATAGACAGACCAAATATATTTCAAATAATAAACAACCGAATAGTTACTAATACATTTCATATGTAGATTTATGTAAGTGTGTAACATTTTAAATATATTGTTATGTAAGTATACTAATCATAAATCATTTCTCAAATTCATTAATTTGAATTAGCCTATTTATTCATTTGTTTGTTTTTACAAATAATAAAAAGTAGCAAAAACTGAAACCATGGAAGTGTCTGCAAAAATCTAAAACTAACATACCCATGCTTAAGATGTTGACCAGAAACACATGGTACTGTAATTGTCACACTTGTGTTCACGGTAATTCTTTTGACCCCTCCATTGACACACGGTTTTTTTGATGACCCAGAAAATTCCTCTGTTAAAAGGAAATGTGCTTTTTGTCTCCCTTACAGGAAACATTAAATCCTCGTGAACTCTTTCACAACAGAATGAAAGAAGGAAACAGTCTGTTGATGTTTCAGGCTTTGCAAAAAAAAAATGTTTTTCTATTTAAGACAGAAAAACAATTATACAAATCTATCTTCTTTCAGTGTTGGGTTAAATGTTATTTATTTTATATCAACAGAATGCATTAACAGAATGTTGCAGAATGCCGCCTCATGCACTCATCACTGTACTTTGTCTGTTGGCTGGGGCTCTTGAATGAGACAAATAAAGATGCTGTTTATAGCTAAAGCAATGTAAATAAGTCTTTACATTTTTAAAAATGACTATAGATAATTTTTTACTTTGCAAACCAACCTAAAGGAGCTCATGTGCATGTTTTAAATATATAGGTCAAAGTTTGAAGTGGATCAAACCTTGTAAAAAAGTTGTCTTTGTGTTTTGAAAAATTCCAGTTGTTGTTTTAGGACAACTTTGATTAATTTAGTATCTAGTCTGCGGATATAGATATATGTGTGAGGAAATTTTACTTGTGTTTTCAGTTTATGTAGTTAAAAGGATAGTTTACATAAAAATGAAAATTCTGTCTTCATTTACTCACTCTCATGTTGTTACAAACCTGTATGCATTTTTTTTGATCTGATGAACACGAAAAAATATATTTCTAAGGATGTTTGTAATGATGAACCCCATTCACTTCCATATTTTTCTTTTATCCTATTGTGAAAGTATATGAGGCTCATGTTTGGTTACAAACATTCTTCAAAATATTTTTTTTTGTGTTTATCAGAAAAAGAAATGTATAACAACATAAGAGTGGGATAATGATGACAAAATTGTCTTTGCAGGATGAAAGAGAGCCACCATTTAAATAAACAACAAATATAAACTTCCTTTCAGGACACAGATGGTGTAGGTATTTACTGTAGCAGCAGGGGCTAACTAGACTACACTAACTAGCCAAACATTTGAACTTTTGAGATTGTGGAGAAATGTAAACAACCATAGCAATGTTGCGAAAGCTGACAGAGTCCCAGTGGAGCTTTCTTAACTTTTTCATCTACTCTATCATACTCAATACTCTGCATTTACTGTTAGTTTTTTTATACATTTAATTTATCAGTGCATGGCTAAATGCAAAAAACAGATGAATAATACCATCATACAGGTATAGGGGTTTAACAATATATAAAAGAGATTATGAGACTAGATAAATAACTTGGCTTGGAATAAGAACAGGAAGCTTTTTCTCACCACCCTCTATCCTGATATTTTTTCATCAAATTGAGGTCAACAGAAGGATCCATGTAATATAGTCAGTATTACTGCTGTTTATTATAACATGTTACAGTTTTTCTCAGTCGCTTTGGTACATTTCTCAAATCATCCTTGACATTTGCAAAACAGTAAGTGCATTTCTCAAACAATTCGAACAAATAGCAAAACACCATGGATAACCTGCAAAAGCCCCTCTACTCAAAATCCTTAGTTCATCTCTCAAAAGTAAATATCTGTGTCAATGAACATGTCAGTGCCATCAGAATGTCTTATCCATACACAATGAGACAAGGACTTGTCAGTCAAATTGTTAAAGGAGACATATCATGCTAAATCCACTTTCTTAGCTCTTAAATGCATTTTGTTGTATATTTGTAGTGTTTAAAAGTACATAAAAGTTGAAATTAGTCTCTTCAGGTGCTTTGTTGATATCTTTATATTCTTTTTTGGTCATATTTTCCAACCTGTTCTGATTTTTCTATTATCTATTACGTTTTTTGAACAATTATGTCACAGTATTTGCAGCGGAACTGCTAAGTAAGGACATCGACTCCCAGCCCAACACTTCGAGCAATCCGCCATTTTTTATTTCTCGCTGCGATATTGTAGTCCAAGCTCAAGGATGCAGAAGTTATGTGTAAGAAATGTACCCATATCTGTGGGTAAAGTCATTTTTGTGTGCCCAAAGCACTTCAAGGATAACTAATTCACCAATCTCCGCCAGTATAAAGAAGGATTTGCCGATAGACTTCGTCTGATTGAGGGGTCAATTACTTCTATCTTTGGAGACGACGAGCAGAGCACTTCGGTAAGCTGTAAATAACTTTTAAAAAAAGTAAAGTACACGGTGGTCGTGGTTTAGCAGTGCCGTTTCTCAATCCGAAGGCTGCAGCCTGCGGAGATCGCTTTTTAATCATCAAGCCTGGTTTAATTAAGTTAACTGAGCATTAAATTTGCAAGTCATGAGCACATTACAACAACTTACGATTAACTAAGAATAATAGTCAACTTTATAATTGTTAATATTCTGAAATAAGACGCAGCCAAGAAATGCGACCACCGGAGGCTGCAGCCTCACAACATTGCGATACCTCCATATGAAGACGTTGTTCTGCAGGTTCGTCGTCTTCATTTTCATCTCGCTCCGTTTACGACTCTGGCTCGAACATGTACGGCTGGATGGACAAGTCTTCCGTTGTTGACATTTTGTGAATAACGAGTAAATAAAAAGTTTCTGTGCCGCTAGATAATCGTATCTCTGCTATAAAACTACAAAAATGGCCGAACGGGGTGGAGTTTAACCGAGTTTCACCTCTGCAACCTGGAGAGGGGGCAGGGTATGACGTGCATTTAAAAAGACAGTACCAAAATGAGTTGCTTTCAGATGCACATCAGAAAAGGGGTAGAAAGGGGGCCTGTGGGGCTATAATAATGAGGAATTCAGACCCAAGCATTGCAGTTCCGCTTTATATAGACCTCAAATAGATGATTTATATGTAAAAAGGACAGACTTAAAAGCATGATATGTCTGCTTTAAGTTATGTTGTCAATATAACAGTTTACTCTGGAGGGATGTTCTGATGTAAACTATGGCTAAGTTACACCTTAGTATAAGTTATGTGGGAGTTTGATTGCAAGAGACTGGTGGACAAAATGTACATTTACGCTTTTACTGTTTGTACTGTAATTCGTTGACAGACCATGTCATTGCGATTACAAAAAGGAAAAGTCAGCACTGTATAGCACAAAGAAAAAAACAAAAGTAGAAATGTGAACATTGAACAATATCTTTAGGGAAAACTGTACATGCAGTGCTGTAGGAATTACACTGAAGTCTTCCTATACCTCCTGACCCAGCAAGCATGTTTGGCTAAAACAAGACTAAAATTGGGCTGCCAGTGAAAGTCTAATAGACGTCTAACCATAGCCCGAAAATAGACAATGCATATACTTTTAGAACACGTAAAGGAAATGAAAGAAAAGACCTTGAACACCTGATGACTTTGCTTCAATGTTGGAATATCATACATCTTCAAGTTATTTTGGCAAAAATGGCATGTAACCAAAGTCAAGGTTATTTAGGGTAGAAGTGGATTACTCATAGCTGGACTATATTGGCTCTATAGTTAGGCATCAATTCAATGTCTCGGTTTTTGCTGGCTGGGGACGTTTCTGTCTGTTAGAGAAAGTCAAGATTCACCTTGGAGCAATTTACCAATTCAGGACAGATTTAGAAAAAAAGTCTGTATGACCAAATATGTTTGACCATACCCTGTATTATGACAACTTGTTCAACCATTTTGCATGTGACTTATACTATGAACTAATGCCTAAATGTTGTGGGGGGGTGAGACTATTATAATACATTATAATACATTTTGATCAACATGACATAAGCAACTGATAATGTAGGAAAAAGCAGAGAATTGTACATACTCATTTGGATGGATGTACCAAAGCATTTTCAACTTGTTCAAAGAAATGAGAAACTGCTTTTTTGATGTGCACAAGTGACACAATGATGTGAGAATTGAAGAAGTAGTTTTGAGAATTTCAATTCTGATCTGAGAAATGTACCAAAGCGACTGAGAAAAACTGTAATATTGACACTTTGTAGATGTGAGCAAAAATGTGCCGTTTTAGGTGTGTCCTTTTAAATGCAAATGAGCAGTGTAATAAATGGCAGTGCTGTGGAAGGATAGTGCATATTAAGGGGTGGTATTATCCCCTTCTGACATCACAAGGGGAGCCAAAATTTTTTGACCTATTTTTTATGATTTCATAGAATGGTTTACCAAAGCTAAGTTACTGGATTGATCTTTTTGACATTTTCTAGGTTGACAGAAGCACCGGGGACCCAATTATAGCACTTAAACATGGAAAAAGTCAAATTTTCATGATATGTCCCCTTTAATGACCATAAGAAAAATGCAATACATCGTGTCGGTCAAAATTAGTTTTTCTTTCTTAATTAGGATATTAAGATCATGATCCATTAAGATATTTTAACTTATAGACCTACTGTATATCAAAAATGTATTCATCATGTGTTGCTTAGGACTTTTTAACATAAAACTTAAAAGGCGATTTTCTCAGTATTTAGATTTTTTGCACCCTCAGATTGTCAAATAGCAGCATCTCAGTCAAATATTGTCCTATACTAACACTTATTTATTCAACATTTAGATTATGTACAAATCTACGTTTCAAAAAATTTACCCTTACTGGTGGTCCACGCTAGAGCTACATATCTAGGTTAGTATGAAGTTGATGTTAATGAGTTTAAACGACATTCAAGTGAAACTTGACACTGCGAGAACATCCAAAGAGGCTTAACTCAGCATTTGAGTCGCTTCATTTCCTCTAACACACACACTTTTCATGTCTGCCCATGCACATACTCTATAGTAGAAAATGCACAGATGTTAAACAATATTTTTATTTAAAACAAGCCATTACCATATGCAATAAGAAATGTAATACTTTGCTCACTTTTCATTTGATTAATTGCTACATTTGATCATCATTAGATGTCACATTTGTCATGTTAATGATTTTTTTAATATTGTACACGAGACTTACTGTACAAAACAAAATATGTCACTTATGAAATCTGAAATTTTTATTTTAATTCAGCAGGTTAAAGCCTCCACAACCCACACATTGGGGCAGTTTCCCAGACAGATTAATCCAGGACTAGTTATATTAGGACATTAAAGTAGTTTTTACAAAAATACCCCAGAAAAAAACTTCACTGTTGTGCATTTTGAGACAAAAAAAAAAAAGAAATGGCACTGATATATTAAGATATGTAACTGCAAGGTGATTTTTAATTGAGCCAAACATGCATTTTTTTAGGCCCTGTCCAGAAAACCACCCCACTCTATTTAAATGTAAAGATTTAAATATATTGCACATATAATCATGTGACTTGCAATCTGTAAAGTTTACCACAGTGAATCTGAACTTTTCATATATTCAGAATTATACTATTACTGTGTGAATACATGTTGCTTACACTGAAACCTTTAAAGAGATATATAAAGAGATAAATATACTGAAACAAAAGAATGCCTCTATTAGTGTGCATATAGACCATAATAAAACAATATAAAAGTTACCAAACAGCTTTGTCATGAAAGCATAACATACTGTATGTAAATAATAAAAGGGATCCGAAACGATAATTCATAGTCATTCACCTCTCTATGTACACGGCTCCTTGTCTAAACTTAACAGTAAGTTCAAACAACACCATTTTCACATTGTAAGCGTATAAAAGCATATTTAGTCTCACAGTCCCAATACCTTGTTCTCACTGATAACCAGTGTGTAAAGACGTGTTTTACAAACACATTAACATGTTTTTTGGCAGAGGAATATGGTTCCCTGCATTATTATGTTTCATTGAAAAAAAAACTTTTTCATTGAAAACGTTTGTAAACAGAAATGAATAGGCTGGGATTCATCCTGTGTCTTTAACTTGGCCTGTTTTAGCATGAAGAGCTGCATAAGGTACAGCCAGATTACCAAGGAAACATGAAAGATCTCCAGATCTCAATGTCAGTTATTGCTTCACTCCTTTCAGTCCTTAAATGGAGTTTTTCTTCCTTCTGTTTACTGCCGTTTAAACACATTTTGGCATTTTGCAGTCTCCATCTGAAGTGGTCAACGGTTGTTTTGCATCTTTTATATCTAAGGAACTTTCATCTTTGCTCTCGTCATTTATTTGGTTGGTAAGCGGTGTATTTATCCTTCGAAGCACCAGAAAAGACAGAAGGAAACAGATGAAGCCACCAAACAAAAAGAAAATCTGGAGTCCCAGGAATCTAAAATACAAAACAAATGTTAAATGCTTAAATGTTTTGTTGGATAAAAAAGTATCTGTCAAATGAATAAATGAAAGTATACCTGTTTCTGAAAAGGTCTAAATTGTAATAGCTACATGATGTTGTATGGCCACATTTCTTTCCCCACAGAATGCAGGTGCTATCGATGGCACGTCCATACAGCACAGGTGCTGGGAGGAAGGCTGTAATGAAATACACACATTTGTAAAATATATTATATCAATACTTATGTAAAATGTAGATTATGTAATGCACCAAAGTATAAATCATTTCCATACTTAATCAGCGAATGTACTTTTCCCACGACATTGTATTTATAAAAACATGCTTATCACATCACAGACCCATCAGATATCATTAGTATTACAATCAAAATTCTGTATCATCCCAACACACCTTGTCCTATTATGTGTTATGTGTGAAGCATACAATGTTATTAAATGGTATTACGAAATTGTGAGGTTATCACCTTTACAACTTTCACAATAGTTGTAAATCATGTTGTTTTTAGAGCAAACAACTCAAACAAAGCCAAGTAACGCTCAACTGAACAGGACAGACCTGAACAGGCCCCGTGAAAATGTTTGTCAAAACGGTTTTAACATTTATAGACTAAAACTTCTATAGACTTTAAAAAAAAATAAGTATCATGCCATTTAAAATGTTGGGATCACTTACTCAATCTTTATGCTGTTTTACATTTTTTTAGAATAAAAGAAAAATCAATATTAAATTCATTTTTGTGCCTAAAATGTTAGCGCTTTCAAAAAGTTATCCTCTGCTTTAAATTTGCCAAAATGTACTAGGCATGTTTCCTGTATCTTCTTTTTAATAAAGAATGAACATTATAATGATCATCTTAATGCAAACAGTAAGTTGGAATCATTTAAAAAAAAATCAACTTAAATTTTCTGAAAGTAAAAAGATTAAGTTTAAAAATCTTACATTTTTTATGTGTTACCAATTGATGTTATTTTTTCACCTTCAATTTTTCATTTTAAGGGAGAACATTTATGTTGCAAAAACTTAAATGTTTCAAGTGTTACCAATTGAAGTAATTTTTTAAGTAGATCCAACTTTCACTTTTTAATAGCGGAAGATCATCAAGACTATTGGTCATCCCAGTTGTCAATCATTCTGGTGATGTGTTGATATAAGGCCGTCGTACGTGTTCGTCCCTAGGTTCGCTTTCTGATCATGCGCACTTTCAAGTGTATATGTGTGGTGGTCTATGGTTTCAGTTTTTGGGCGACTATTTCACACGCTGGCGTGCGCTAAAAGCACAGGTTGGGCTTCCCACGAGAAGTTTCTACTCGACAAATAAAGTTTGGCATGCTATTTGGAGAAATCTATCTGAAATCACTGCTAGTAAAAGTTGATGTAACCACTGGCACAAGTCAAGAACGGTGCAGACACGGATAACATGCCAACAGCAACAGAGCGAAGAGAAGAACTAGGCTCATGCATGCTCTCTCTCGTGCACACATTTAATAGGCATTTCCTCTCTGGAGTGTTGCGCATGTGCATTTTTATTTTTTTAACTCTTTCACCACCAGCGTTTTTTTTTAAATTTGCCAGCCAGCGCCAGCGTTTTTTATGATTTTCACCAAAGTTTAATGCCTTCCAGAAAATGTTCTTCTTTAAATATATAAACATACAATATACCAAATGAAAGAACAGACCCTCTGCTTTCAAACAAAAAAAACCTTTCATCCTACCTTCAGTGGTTCTTTTGTAATCAGCTTTTGAATATGGGTAGGTTTCTGCAAAAACACCATATTTTGAGCAAAACGCAGAGATAATTCCATTTTCATAGAGATCCCATTCAGAGCGATCTTTAAAACAGACACGGACATGCAGCCGCTTGCCATAGGGCAATACTTCCGGGTTTAAAAAGTTGCGCCTGGTGGATAATAGCGGTATTGCGGAAAGACTGAAAATCTCGTCATTGGCGGGGAAGCGTTTTCTCTTAATTGACGAGATATCTCGTCAATGGCGGTGAAAGAGTTAAAGTGGAGGGGCAGTTCTTTTCAAAAATTCTGGAAATTCTTCCGCTATACCTTTAAACATTGAACAGTAGTGTATGTATAAAGTTGTCACTTGGGTGGCACCCTTTCAAAAAAGTACACATTTCTATCTAAAGGGTATTAGTACCTCAAAGGCACATATTGGTACAAAAAGTACAAGTTGAAATTAACTTACTGGGAAATTAACGCCCACGACGCAACCTCCTTATTTTATAATCAGCGCACAAAGAGACTTAGATTACTTTGTAAAAAAGCTGAGACAATCCATATGCATTGTGCACTCAATCCCTGATCCACTCTCTGCATTCATTGCTGTTGAGTTGTTTTATCCGAGTGCAGCATACTGGGCATCTAAATCCTTATTTACTTGCATATGTGTGTCACTGAAAGTTCTCTCAAGATGAGAGTGATTTCTTTGTGTTTCTGTCAAACTGTATACCCGATGGCCAAACAAACACATGAGGCATCTATTTTGACACGCTTTATTGTATTCTTACTGTAAATGACGCAATTGCAAACAGGACATCTTAAATCTTATTTATTCGCATAATCTCTCAAACCACAGTAAACACAGATGTACCATTTTGTCTTATTACAGAAACCAGGTTTTTTTTTATAAACATATTGTAAGACAACTTGCATTTAGCCAAAAACATGGTTGCACTTTTTCTGTAATAAAACCATGTTTTCTTTTAGCAGGGCTCGAAATTGCGACTGTTTTGGTCGCATATGCGACCAAAATTTGATCTGTGCGACCTTAAAATATATTTGGGAGCATTTGTGCGACTGCCTATTTTGTTGTGGTGTGACTTGATTTAGATTATGTATGCTGTGTGCTGTTCCAGGTTCAGCTTTCTCTCCAACATTACATAACCAATCAAATTTCACCTTTAAGTTCTTGCGTTTAAAGAAGAGCGCAGATTGGCTAATATGAATGTCAATCATTCCTTGTTGCCGTGCTACGTTGGTACGCAAAGCGCGAAAATGTGAAAAACCGAACCGCGAGCATGAGAGAACGAGGCGACTACAGCCAGTGTTACTACTGTATTAATTCATAACGACGGTCCGGATTTAAATGCAACTTCACCAAAATAAGGCTTAGCGTTAAACCTTTCGGAGAGAGGCTTAAAGATTACCAGTGGCTCCTCTATGAAAATGGCTCGATGTTACTGTGTTTACTGTAAATCCTGTGAAACGGAGGTTGCAGGTAAAACGGCGTTGGTGGCAGAATCCACACATTTTAAGCGCGAGACCTTGCTTAAACATGGCGAAAGTGCCAAAAACACAAGAATTGTCGTGACAAATGTGTTCATTATTGATGGAGACACCGACCTGTCTATCAAATAGTGTTCGATGATGTATGTGTGCATCCTGCTTGAGGGACATCCGACAGACATCCTTGTATTCTATGTTAAGGTGGAACACGACAATGCTGATGGTATGTTTTTAAAACCATTGCCTATTTAGTAGTAATATCATCTTGGTAATGCAGTTATCAATACCAATATATATTAGCCTTCTATATTAGGGTCACTTTTGTAATAACACCATCAATCAGTGTTTTACGTGTTTGCAAGATTTTCTATTGTAATCATATTTGTGTTTCCTGTAATTGTTAAATTATTATTGCTGCTATATTATTTAAACAGCATTTGGGTATTATTTTAGTAATCTATGCAGCAAAAAAGACCAAATTTCAAATCTTGGCCATAGGATGTGTAAAGCCCAGTTGTGGTGTTTAATTTTTATTAAAATAAACTATTAACTTATACATTGTAGTTGTGGTGCTTCATAATTTTTGTATGAGTGCGCCTAAATTTTAGCTGGTGCTCCTAACTCTTTAAAGTTGGGAGCACCAGTGCTACCAAATAAAAAAGTTAATTTTGAGCCCTGTTTTAGCCTGGCTAACACCAAACCAGTCTCAGACCAGAGAGGTGGTCTGGGAACCATATGCTAATTTTCTCGTTTTTGAAGCGTGGTTTACGAATGCCCAGAGCCGTTTATCGGGCGCTACGAATGTCTATCAGATGCGTCTGTACGTAGCTCATAGCCAATCATTTCAATTATATCAGATGACGTATAGAGCGACATCAATTCAAACGTAAACGACTTTTATCGGTCCGTGTGCAGACAGCTGAAAGCTATGCAACTAAACCAGTAGCTGTATATTGTATTGAAAAGCAACAAAATTTAGTGGCACTATGACAACCACAGTACACGCATAATGACAATATGATATTAATAAATACCACTGACCATTTATAAGTTGATTGTACTTCGTCTACGACGATGCAGGTTGGTCCTATAAAACTCTGTGGCTATCATGTCTTCCTATATCCAAACATCCTTGTTGGATATGAAATTGTTTAACGCCAAAAGTTGCTCTTTTTAAAATAAACTTGTGTTCAAAACTACTTCGAACACTATCTAAGGTTGCATTGAAAAGTAACTTCACGTCTGTTGCTGTGTTATAACAAATAACAAAACTTGTGTCGCATAGACGTCGTCATCGTCTTTCTGCCCCCTCCCTGTTCTGTGATTGGTTTCCTATTTCAGGGGCAAAAAAGGGCCAGAGTTTCCATGCTAGACTTGCAGCATGAATATATTTGCGCGCAAGGCAGCATGGGGAAACCCAGGCTAGGTTTGCATAAGGTATACTTGTGAAATTATAACAAAATATTTTAATAATGTGTATATACTGTATATTTATTTATTAAAAAATTTTCACAAGTATACCTTATAGAAACCATGGTTTTATTACAGACAAAAGTTGTTTCTTCTCACAATCCTGACTGAAAGGCTCATTTTGCAAGTCTTTGTCTCCTCAGGTGTGAATCACAAATTATTCAGGAGCTTTCACACCTCCTTGCATATGACCTTTCTCAGCAAAAAGTGTCTTAGGTATTCTTAATCATAATATATTGTTTTATGTGAATGAGTCACATCATTAAAAAAAAACATCTAGACTACTAGATTCTGTTTTGAAAAGTCTTGTGAAAACATGTTTAGTGGGCTTATATCAGTGACTTAAACAGTTTCCTTTTTCAAAAACCACGCATGAACATTTTTCTCTCAAAAATGTACATGCATTGCTTATATAATATTGTAGCCCAGTTTGTATTGAACACAGTGCTATGAGACTTGCCATTATTATGTTTTAAGCATCTGAAAATAGCACAAATGTCAGTAACAAAACTTCTCAAGGACCTCAGAGTGTTTAAGAAAATAACAGCTGCATGTTGTAAGATGTGCAATGTTCTCAGTGTCTTGATGTAGCAATTTACTTGCACTTTAAAAAATGCTGGGTCATTTTTAACCTAGCATTGCGTCAATAAAGCCATTTGGTTACATGAATCCAGAAATGTTCACATTTGACCCAACAATTGGGTCATTTTGGGTAGTTTACATTACAAGCCAACAGATTGGGTTCAACATTATCCAACTTATAACACTTATTAAGTGTTACTTTAATGGTCTTGCTATTATTTAGAGCAGTGGTTTTCAAACTGGGGGCCGGGGCCCTCAGGGGGGCCGCGAGATGGTGCCAGGGGGGCCCCAGTTTTATGACATTTTATGAAATACATTAATTTATCATGAATTCTGTGTAATTAAACCTAAAAAAAATAAGGCTACTAACCAAAAGCACTACTTTTTTGTATAATTTAATTTTTTTTTTTTTATTAAAATGTTGAGTTTTAGAACTGTTTTTTGTCACAAATTTTCTTTGGGGGGCCGCAAAGGAATGCACTGTACACAAGGGGGGCCGCACGCTGAAAAAGTTTGGGAACCACTGATTTAGAGTACCCATTGTGCTCATAGCAGGGTTTGGCATTTGTTTAATCAATCAAACATGTCTGTTCTGCATTTATTTTACTTACCAAGCACTCTAAACAGCATGAACTGAATTCCCAATGCAAAGGACTTGTCCTGTGGAGTCACAGTCCTGAAGACAAACCAAAAACAGTTTAGTCAAACACATGAGATTTCATGCATAAAACAATGAGGAATTTTGTTTATGGATACATTAGCACTGTGTACAAAACAAGCATCTCCTTAGGCTTTTTCAGAAAGTACAGGCACTTTGAAGCCATCAGTCTGCTATTAACCTCATAACAGATTTTCATGACATGCTATCAAGACCTGTACAGGCAAGTCAATATGATACTTTCACACAGGTTGGTTAAAGGTTGTTATCATTTGTCACAGTATTTTCCGAGAAAACAAAAAATGGCAGAACACATTAGTCAGTGTAACGATTAAACCCTTTTTAATTTTTTATTTTTTAAAGGTATCTGTTCAAATCAGTTTAATAGAAGAACTATGTCTGTAAAATCCAGGTTGAAGTCTTCGAATCTTACAGTACCATGAGATTTGAATCAAATGTTGATTTCATATTAATTTCAATATTTGACATGATCTTACTCAGTCAATATTAAATATATCAAGGTTGTATTTCCACATAATGTTATTTAAGATGTTTTTTTATAGGAAACAGTCAAGCACAAAAGACTTTAGCTGGGTTTTCACAGTTAGGGTCACAAATAAATACTGTATATAATTTGGATTTGTGGTATGTTTTTGCCCTAAAGATAAAAACATGTTAACATGCTTGTTTTGAAGCAAAATCTTCTAATAATGTTTTAAAAAACCTACAACTACTACGCCTTAGGTAACAACAACTATGCAAGTGTATAAACTTTAACAAGTCTCAACCTGTTCAGAAACGTCATTCTGGGTTTTCAACACAACCGTAATGCATGTGTCAAACCTACCGTGAACATGATTAGTTTTTATTGTGTTTGCCATTTTGTACATAATGCCACATAAGCATACTTCTCCACCTTTTCACAATCATACAGGTAAATATTCTCAGCCCTCTTAAATAAACAAACCTTTGAATATATGTTTTACTAAACAAACATAAAAAGTAAAATACTAAATGACATACTAAACTACTAAAATTATAATTTTACCTGAGTATCATCATAAATGATGGAGTGTGAGCTAGAGAAGCCACAAAGCATGTGATGGATGAGAAGATCATGAAAGGAATGAGACGGTTAGCGCAGCCGCTTCCACATGTTCCTGGTGTGGCAAAGCGAGGGGATCCTGATGCCACACATTCACAGTCTGTGTAGTTCTGATGGGAGAGTCACGGTTAGACACGGACAAAATAAAATTCTCATTGAAGAGAAAAGCATTCACGGTTTAACAATTTAAAATAGTGTAACAATTTTTACATTTGTGACACACAAGTTTAACCCATATAATTTAGACCTATCATGGTATATTCATATTCCTGGCTTAATTTAATTTGCCCCTGGTTTTCCAGATGTCTTAAAGGGACACTCCACTGAAAATATGCTCATATCCAGCTCCCCTAGAGTTAAGCATATGATTCTTACAGTTTTGGAATCCATTCAGCTGATCTCCGCGTCTGGCACTAACACTTTTAGCATAGCTTAGCATAATTCATTGAATCTGATTAGACCATTAGCATCGCACAAAAACTAACCAAGGAGTTTCGATATTTTTCCTATTTAAAACTTGACTCTTCTGTAGTTACATCGTGTACTAAGACCAACAGAAAATTAAAAGTTGCGATCTTCTAGGCTGATATGGCTATGAACTATACTCTCATTCTGGCGTAATAATCAAGGAGTTTGTTGATGTAACATGGCAGCACCAGGCGTAGTGATATTACGCAGTGCCCGAAAATAGTCCCCTGCTATTGAAAGTAACTAAGGGGACTATTTTCGGGCAGTGTGTAATATCACTACGCCTGCTGCAGCCATCAGCAATGTCCTTGATTTTTACGGCAGTTTCGATAATCAAGACTAAAACACATGTTTGAGCTATCTCAAATGAAAATAACTTGTACGTAGAAATCTTAAAATATTACAGTGCCATTAATTTGTCTCATGATACACACCAGTAACATCTTTTTCAAAGGCATGTTTATAAAACATGCTTATACATCTTTATTTTACTAAGTCATATATTCCTGGCCTTAAGCCTTGTCTGTGAAACCATGCCTTGGTCTTATATCAGATATCTTTGTAGTATATCAGGGTTACTGATACTGCCACTCGCTTGCTATGCAATGTGGACGACAAGGCTGAGCTAAAAAAATAGTTTGTTTGGAAAGCGGTTAAAGAGATAAGGCATGCGGGAAATGCTTTGCCTTTTTTGTATGTATAAATAGAAAAGTAAAACCAAGCTCCTTAAACCAAATTATTATGTATTGGCTTTGTTTATTATTTTTACTGTTATTGTTATATATTCTATTATGTATTATTATATATGTGCACAATATTCAATTCACGTTTTTTTAATACTGTAAATATCTTTACATTGTAAAAAATCTATGTTGCACTTTAAAGTTTTATTGTATAACTTTTCTTGACAGAAATGCAATATAATATACATAACTATATTATCAGTGGTGAATAAAGACCTTACATAATGAACTAGATAAGTGAGAACTTGCTTAGATTAAATTATTTTGACTTTTGAATTTTTTCCAATTGATCGAAACTGCATTCAATTTTTTTTTTACAGTGTAGGACTTTTATTTTTGTTAATGCCTAATTCTTTCTCTAAAGGATTTCATTAGAATTTTACAGATTTTTGGTCTATGTTTGATAATACAACTGGCTCAACTGACCCTGCTATAGACCTTACCAACTGAAACGATTCATTTAAGAGAAAACAGTTATTTTTGAAACAGACTGTAAATTCCCATCTTCTACCAGTTAACCATTTTGACCTGCCAACATGTCTGGTTCCTATCTCTTACACTGCGCTAAAGATAGAGCTGTGTCTCTATCATACACTTCTGGGAAATATTAAGTTGCAATAAAAAAACGTTGAAGACTCGTCGCTAAATAAGTGTTTTGAAAGTACCATCTCTTTTTTTTCTGCATATGCAAAGCAGACCAAGTCTTAATGAAAAGCCTGAAATTACACACATTATGGAGCATTAGGGATTAAGCTTTACTTTATTAACTGACCTACTTTTAGTGTGGGATAAAATGAATTAAATTAAATGTATCAAATACACATAGAATGTGTTATTTTTTTTTCCCATTACATGAATTGTTTATTTAATAGAGGCTTTGTATCCATGCTAACTGACCTATTGTCATTGTTGCATACCCAAATGACGTGTTGTTTAAACTTTTGAGCAAATGTTGTTGGGTACAAACCTGAAAATGGCCAGGCACAGAAGCAGCTTGCTGTATGTATGGTATATATATATATATATATGCTATATACGTATAAGTTAACAAATTTCTTATTCCCTTTGAGGATGATAGCGATCAAGGAATGTTATTTATATTTCACTTTTCCCCACCCGTTAATCTTTCTAAAGTAGACTGTACAAAAAGGAAGTAAACTGGCTTACCCCACAATACTTTACATTCATCCTGTATAGTCATTTAGTTGTTTTGGCCGTTTAAATTAAGGCATACTGTTTTTCTTGGATTCAGGAGATTTAAAGTTTTAAAAAACATAGAGGTACTGTATAGACTGAGTTATTTTTTCCATTACATGATTTGTTCATTTAATAGAGGCTCTGTTTCCATGCTAATTGACCTATTTTCCTTGTGGCATACCCAAATGACGTGTTGTCTAAAAACTTTTGAGCAAAGGTTGTTGGGTACAAACCTGAAACTGGCCAGGCACAGAGGCAGCTTGCTGTATGTATGGTATATATAATATGCTTTAAGTAAACAAATTCTTTTTTTATTCCCTTTGAGGATGATAGCGATCAAGCAATGTTTTTATATTGGGGCGGCAGTAGGGATGTAACGGTATTATAAATTTCGTGGTATTGCGGTATAAAATTTTGCCGGTACAACCGTGGTCACGTGATTCGGTAAAACATTAGGTCTTCCGAGCAACACGTGTAGTTTTTTTCCGGCCAAGTGCAGCGAGTGGAGGGACGCGGGAACTACAATTCCCATAATCCTATGCGTGCCACTCTGATGCCTCTCTACAAGTCGAGCGACAATGGCGGAAGCAAAAGAAACGCGGATTTTAAATCTGATGTGTGGAAAAAGTTCGCGTTCGCTGTGACAAGAAACGAGCAAGGACAAAATGTGATGCACATAAAAAAAACGAATGTGAGTAAATCCGTGAATGAGGAGAGCGTGTATGCCGTTTCTCAATTAGAAAGCAGCCTCCTTAGGTCGCTGCAGGCTGCATCCGTCATTACACGCCTGGTGTATTTAAGTTAACTGAGTATTACATTCGCAAGTCATAAGCGTGTTACAACAATATACGATTAAATAAGAATAATTGTCAACTTGAAAAATGTTAATATTCTGAAATAAGACGGTCTTCATGACGTATGCAGCCTACAAATGCGACCTATGGAGGCTGCAGACTTCCGATTGGGAAATGCACCCATGTATTGAGTGAGCTGACCTCAGCTCTAGGTCCAGCAACGATAAGTAAGCTGCTATTTTCATTTTTACTGGGTTGTTTTTGTTTTCATGAATTGACCCGCTTAAAACCCATCATCTTTTCTTGATTCTACAATCACAACTGTTGCTTTCATAGGAGTATCAAGCATTAGCATTAATAATAATAATAATAGGTCAATTGAGGGAGTGACTCAATTCTTAAAACCTGACTGATTGGGAGTTGTTTAAAGTTGACAAACTAAACTGAAACTTGATTTTTTTATTTTATTACATGGTCTAATTATTTTTGTCCTTTTTATGAAAATTGTAAACACTACGCTACGCTACACTTTGTACATTGTAATGTTCAGTCTTGTTTAATGAACACTTATGGCAGTTTTTCCAAGTCTTCGTTTTTCCTTCCTGTAAATGTTTCAATAATTACCGTACCGTGGGCATCCTACCGAAATACTACCGTACCGTGAATTTTTGATACCGTTACATCCCTAGGCGGCAGTGGTTAAAGGCGCAAAAGAGGATGTTTTTCGCCGACTGAGAATCCAAAAACTGTTACTGAGTTTTTTAAATGAGCGCATGCGTAAGAACAGCCTCCCTCCTTCACGGCTCATTTCTAGGGAACGCCTTCCAAATCTCGTGCACGAATATTTGAACACGAGTCTTTGTTTACCACCGGCATATATGCTGTGTCGCGTCAGTGGATTCATTATGTGAAATGATGATAATAAACAAATAAGACGTTAAAACGTTAGATCAGTCTACGCTACTCCCATTTCAACTAGCATGTAGCAGACTGGTCACTGCCTTACAACTACAGTACAAGAACAACGTCAATATACGTGAATAACAGTACAACAATAATTATTCCACAAAGAAAGAATAATCACTGTTACCTGTCGGGAAGAATTTTTGCGAACTGCGCGTCTGTCTTGACACCTCTCTGTTCCTTCATTGCTCTCCAGTGTTGAAATGTTTCTCCAATAACGACTCTGGTTACATTACGTTCTTCTGACAAGTTTCTCCTATTCCCAGCGGCTTAAAAAAGTCTTTCTTTTGCGTCCTCCTTCGAGTTTCTTCTCTACCGTGGTGCAAATTCGAGGAGGAAAGCAGGATCGACAATAAAAACAAAACGAAACTTAAGACGGAGTTTCATGCGCTATGCACATGCGTCGCCTGTGTTTAGTTACTGGAGCGCGCACGTCTCTCACAAGGATCGTAATGGCAGTGATTGACAAGCCAGAGGGCCAATCGCTTATGCAATGACCGCATGAGGAATTGGCTGATGTTTTTAAGGCCCTATCTTGTGCACCGATGACTATATTAATAATATTACTTTCACTGCAGCTACTAAATATTTTTATCATTTAGTAAAGACAGTTTCAAGTAATATTGCAAAAATGTATTAAACAAACATCCTCTTTTACACCTTTAAGTGGTTCATGTAGGTTGTCTACAAATCGGAAGGTTGGTGGTTCAATCCCTGGCTCCACCTGACCAAGTGTCGAGGTGTCCTTGAGCAAGACACCTTACCCCAGCTGCTCCCGACGAGCTGAATGGCGCCTTGCATGGCTGACACCACCGTCAGTGTATGAATGTGTGAGTGAATGTGAGGCAAATTGTAAAGCACTTTGGATGGCCATTGGTCTATGAAAGCACTATATAAATGCAGTCCATTTACCATTTATTTATGTTTTATTTTTCTCCAACCTTTAAACTTTCTAAAGTAGACTGTACAAAAAGGAAGTAAACTGGCTTACCCCACAAGACTTTACATTATAGTCATTTACTTGTATTGGCAGTTTAATTCATAAATCAAAACATAATGTTTTTCTTGTTTTAAAATACATAGAGGTACTGTATAGACTGAGTTATTTTTCCCATAACACGATTTGTTCATTTAATAGAGGCTCTGGGCTCTATTTTAACGATCTGAAACGCAAGTGCGAAGCGCAACGCGCAAGTGAGTTTGTGGGCAGATCTTGGGTGCTGTTGCTATTTTCCCGGCGTGAGAAATAACTCTTGCGCCGGGCGCAAATCAATAAGGGGTTGGTCTGAAGTAGGTTCATTATTCATAGGTGTGGTTTGGGCGTAACTTCAAATAAACCAATCAGAACGCTAGCCAACATTCCCTTTAAACGCAAGGGCGCAAGTTCCATGGCGGGTTGCTATTATTATGACGGATTTACCAGGCGCACGCCAGGAGCGGTTCACAGCCGAGGAGACCGACGTCCTTGTACGGTGGAATCCCACGCTTGCCAGCATAAATCGGGCACGCCGTGTAACGGGAGGTGGATCTGCCTCAGGACTTGACGCCAGCAGAGGACATCGCTGCGTCCACCCTCACCGCTGAAAGGGTTTGGGGGCTTTGAAATCGGACCCAAGAAACGCAAGCAAGGTCCAACCCCAAAGTACTCTTACAAATCAAGTTCATATACATTAAGGTTTCTTATGAAAACATTTTAACTATTATTTACATAAAATAAACGTAATACAGCCACACAACAAAGTTATGAAAATATTTTAATCGTTATTTGCATGAGAATAAATAAAAACTATCACCACAATGCTCACCACTATGATTCCCCTTATCTCGTGTATTAATATTTTTAAGTGTAACAATTTATGATTTGCAAAAATAACTGTTGCATCTGTGTAGATTAGATAAGCAAAGTGTATGCGCGTTGTGCACGCTATACATTATGGTCAAGCATGCGCCCTTAAAATAGCATAATGAACCACGCGCAACGCGCCACTCACTTTAGACTAGTTTTTTTTTGTTAGTAGCGCAATTTTTTTTTGAAACTGCAAAATAGCATAAGAGATGGTTTGCGCCGCAACACGCCTCCTTTTTGCGCTGAACCGCCCAGGGAGCGCAAGTTCATTCCCTAGTTTGCTGACGTGCATCTGTGGAGGGAAAAACCCCGCTGTGCGCCGGCGCAAAATACGAATGATACATGCGTCACTGACAAAGTCAATTGCGCTGGGTGCAAGATAGGGCCCTCTGTGTCCATGCTAACTGATCTATTTTCATTGTGGCATACCCAAATGACGTGTTGTCTAAACTTTTGGGCAAAGGTTGTTGGGTACAAACCTGAAACTGGCCAGCTACAGAGGCAGCTTGCTGAATGTATGGTATATATATATATATATATATATATATATATATATATATATATATATATATATATATATATATACTATTTATAAGTAAACAAATTATTTTCTTATTCCCTTTGAGGATGATAGCGATCAAGGAATGTTTTATTTATGTTTCACTTTTCCCCAACCTTTAATCTTTCAAAAGTAGACTGTAAAAAGAGGAAGTAAACTGGCTTACCCCACAAGACTTTACATTCATACTGTATAGTAACTTAGTTGTTAAGTATATAGCGATCAAGGAATGTTCTATTTATGTTTCACTGGATTCAACTGGATTACCCCGCAAGACTTTACACTCATATAGTCATTTAGTTGTTTTGGCCGTTTAATTAATAAATTAGGGCATAATGTTTTTCTTGGATTCAGGAGATTTAAAGTTTTAAAGAGGACTTTTCACAAGTTTTTTCAAAATGTCAAATACATTTTTGGTGTCCACAGAGAATGTGAAATTTTAGCTCAAAATACCATATAGATCATTTATTATAGCATGTTAAAATTGCCACTTTGTAGGTGTGAGCAATTTTTTTTATTCTTGGGTGTGCCCTTTTAAATGCAAATGAGCTGATCTCTGCACTAAATTTCAGTGCCGTGGTTGAATAGTGCAGATTAAAGCAACACCAAAGAGTTCTTTTACCTTAAAATAACGTTTCCAAAAAAGTTTCAGTGGTTCATCCACTCAAAACAGGGTGAATGGCACTTTCACATTCGCTTTGCAGCCCTCTATCGGCCAAAACCGCACTAAAGAAGTTTCCAACCGCCGGGTAGTGGTCCTGTAGTTCGAGTGAAAACTACAAAAACTTGCTTTACGGCAGACCTACAATCCAATCAGAACCAGCTATGCTGCAGTATTTACGACAGTGGTAATGAACAATTACGCTTCTAACCTGTAGGGGGAGCAAAGAGCAATAAGTCTTTAGTGTTGCTTTAAGGGGCAGTACCCCCTTCTGACATCAAAAAGGGAACCACATTTCAATTACCTATTTTTTCACATGCTTGTGGAGAATGGTTTACCAAAACTAAGTTACTGGATTGATCTTTTTCACATTTCTAGGTTGCACTGGGGACCCAATTAAAGCACTTAAACATGGAAAAAGTCTTATGATATGTCCCCTTTAAAATAGATAGAGGTAGGTATAGACTGAGTTTCTTTTCCAATTACATGATTTGTTTATTTAATAAAGGCTCTGTTTCCTAACAGTGGCATTCATATCCATTGTAGCTGTCTGCCAGCTCTAAACAGACTGAAGAACAGTTCAGCATGTACTTAAAACAAGTTACGGCACTGGATCCATGTTTAAACATATCCATCTGTGGAGGTATCATACATCTTACTTATGTGGTAATTTATGTTCATTCAGGCTTGATGGTTTATTTTAAAAAATACAGGAACCATTCTGGTCGATATTATGATTGTATATTCTTATGCAATTTGAGGTCAGAATGGTTTTTTTTTAAGGAAGTGGGTTTGTCAGGGAAAGTTTTTTTAGTCTGGTTTGTCTGGGGGCCTGTTAAAGGAATAGTTCATCCAAAAATTAAAATTATTTCATCATGTTCTAAAACTGTATCAGTTTCTTCATTCTGTTGAACACAAAAGCAAATATTTTGATAAATTATGTTAAGTACACAGTTGATGTACCCATTGACCTCCACAGTATTTGCTTTTCCTAAACTACAATGGAAGTCAATGGGAACTGTCAACTGTGTGGTTATCATTTATTGAAATTTCTGCGTTTGTGTTTAACAGAATTAAAAAAACTCATACAGGTTTACAACAAAATGAGGGTGAGTAAATGATGACATAGTTTACATTTTTGGGTAAACTTTCCCTTTAACAACAGTAACAGAATTTCATCTTTTCAATTTCATTTCATTGATCCATCTTACACAACACAAATTTTAGCATTTCCAAGTTTCATTTTATCCCAGTATAAAAATAATATTTGTTGTCATCATGCCAATGTGTGTGTGGTCCTTTTCTTTTCCACGTGGCTTTCTCGCTCGACCACCTTACATGTTTGGCCTCTGGGTAGAAAATATCTCTAGTAAAAATGAAACTCCTTAAAGGGATATTTCAGCAACAAATGAAAATTACCAATGATTTATTTACCCTTAAGCCATCCCAGATACATACTGTATGTCCATCATCTTTAGGATGAACACAATTGGAGTTATTTAAGTAAATGTTATGGCTCTTATGACTTTCAAGAAATAATGCAGTGGGCTAATGAAGGCCTTCTGGGGGTACTGATTGATACATATTAAAAACTTTCTACACTGTAATAACTAGCTTTTGTTAGTGCCAATGCACATTAATCAGAAAGCTTCAGTACAGGACATAGCATATGATGTGTAGTGACTTACTATAGTGGCGTAGTGAAGAACGCAAAGAGTAGAGACCAAAACAATGGCAGTCACTAATAAGTCGTCTAAACCAAAGATTTGAAAGAAAATGGTAGACGGTTTCGATATAAGACAAGATTATATTAAGTTACTCGCAATACATGGTAAATCATGGGGTAATTTTAACTATCACTTTAACTTCCCTAAGTAAGTTCAAACATCTATGTGAAGTTCCCTTAGAACTTTCAGAATCCGTACACTTTTTGCTTAATTCAAATCCAAGAAAGGAAGTGAATAAGAGCTTACCAAAACCTTTGATGTATTAATCTCGAGTACTTCTGTCCTGCAGCCTGCATAGCAAGGGGAACGAAACTCAATTCCATCTGAGCCACACACAGGGTTGAAAGCTTCATCAGAGCAGGAACATGATTTGCACCCTAGAGAGTCATCTCTGAAAAAAATATAATAAACAGAATGCATTACAACATGATTTCTTATTCGATGAAGCATAAAAATTATTGCAGTTGTGGGAAATAAACAAGAAGTTTGTACCCCTCAAAAAGAATGATGTCATCATCCGCAACATTGTAAAAAGATACAGAAGCATGTGAACTGTTTATGTAACTAAACTGAAACCACAATCAATGCATGAAACAACAGCTTTAGAGATCTGGCGACCCAGATCTTACCTTTATGTTATTTGTTTTAAGCTTGCTCTCGGTAACTTTGTTTGTAAAAAATAAACAAAAATAGTAATTTAGCAAATATGTAAAATCATTGTTCAGAGGCAAAAGCTACAGATTGCAACTTTATATCTTTTAAAATTAATTAATCCTTTTGTTATATTTCATTATATAAACAAATATGATATACATTTTATTCATATCTATAACATTTTATTAATATTTTACATTTTTGTTATATTTATTGATTATTTTGAAGCAAATTGTTTTTTTTAATTTTTCATAGTGTTTAATTACTCACATTTAAAATGTGTTGTTAAATAGTTTTGACACTTAATGATAATGAATCCAATTTAAGGATTTTATTAGACTGTTCGACAACTGGGCGCATATAGGCCTACATGTGTTTATATGAGGAGCTTAAATGCAAACGCTGCTAAACGTAACCTCCATCAAAAATTAGATAATGATATTAACCGAATACTCTCGGCATGTATTATATGTTTATCAAATATATTTGCTTCAAATATGCTTAAGCCCAACCTCAGGCAATTTAGAAAAAGACCTGGGCCCGGTTCCCCAAAACGTTCTTATCGCTAAGTAGTTCTAAACCTATTCCTTAACTTCTCTCTTAACTCTATGGCACGATTCCCAAAACGTTCGTAAGCTAAGTATATCTTCTGTAAGTCACACTTTCGTAAGGTTGGTCTGGACCATTCGTAAGCTCTCTCTTAGCGTTGTTTGAGCGCAAAACGCTATCGCCGCAGTCTTTAGAAATCAGCGCAGCGCAGTACAAGTCAAACTATGGTATGCTGACAATGATTTTATGTTATGGACATTTTTAAGACTTATAATAAAATATGTTTGCAATGGATACAGCCAGGACTATTTATGCAGTTGACTTTATTTGGTATCAGAACTAATGAATCAAAGACGGCGCCGGTGTTTGTTCCTCATTGAAGTCTGTTCCATCTATGTTTATAGCGTTTTCATCATGTTACATTTATAATTTATTTAGAAAGATTACAGATTTCAATTGGTTATACTAAAAAGCAATAATATCATGTATTCTATTATACAATTTATTAAATATTTCATATTTGACAGTTTTATGTCTTTTAACATATAGCCTGTCTTTTTCTTTTCTTTTTTTCTCTACTGTTTGTTTTAAAACTGTTTCCAAACATAATAAATATATACTATACATATAATATGATTCATACTGTAAAAATAATTGACTTACAATCAAGAACAGTCAAGATACATTACATAAATGCACACATATACATCTCAGTAGCCATTAAAACTTTCAATGTATATAAAGAATAAACGTACTGTATAATGTGATAAAAATGCTATAAAAACACTACACTAAAGGGAAACATAGGGTGAACAGACTTCCACACAACACCGGCCGCGTAACTGTTTAGTCCATGCCAATTTTTTTATTCGTCAACCCTTAAACCTTTTGACATTTTGCCTGACGTGGCTAAATAAAAAAATCGCCTTCCAAGACAACTCATTATGGAGCTGATAGATCTTCTCAGACCATATTCTCTATCTAACTCTCTCTGTTTATTGTAGATAGGTTGCTTTTTATTAAAAACATTAATGGTAAGCAATACCGCATTAAACAGAAATACTGCAGCTGCTTGCCAATCAATTCTGATTGTTAAGTACCTTAACATTTGTATAAAAGTGTATTACATATTTTTTTAAAGTCAAAACCCATGTCAAGAAGCGGCACAAGTGGCACAATGGGACAAGGAGGGTGGATAAATAGCGAGGGATACCCTGTTCATCTACCAGTATTACTGACAATTTGATCATTTCATTAATAGTCTATATTTTACGGATAACTTAAACTATGTTAAAATAAATGTGACTGGAATAATTTGAGTAATGTTCCATTTGTATATAACGTGTTGTCTTTCTTAACGACGTAATGCACCTTCGCGTGAAGTGGAAAATCGATCCCTGAGTGATCGATCGCAAATAATTCAGCACCTTCACTTGGGACAGTGCCATTGTACGTCGAACTTAGAGGCAGCATGTTAAGAAGCTTCCTAAGAGACACTTCGGGGAACACACTTAGGAAAATCAACAACTTTGGTAAGTATCTTTTTGAGTCTTCTTAGCACGCTAAGAGTGAACGTTATCGGGGAAGCGGGCCCTGCTTTGTTGGTAAAGGCACGAAGTCCTCTAAGTGCATGGGAGATTAATTAAATAAATGATGGCGTGCGAAATGACCATGAATCACAATCAAACTTGTGTCCCTTGTGAGTACTTGGACCTTTGTATTTGGTATTGACATCACAGTGCCCCCTAATATGTGGTTCAGTTTATTCTTTATTACAATCTGACTTTCATTATTTGCAACTGTTTACTCTTGTCCAAAGAGTATACAGGCATACATGTGTTATAAACTTTATTCCCAATAGGTGACACTTCCACAATTACCTGGAGATTTCAGTCCTGAAAATGCAAGATATTGAAATGTGACTCACCCAAAATAGTTGAGGTTAAAAATATTCTGTGTGGGGCAGCCGAGGAAAAGAAGTGGAAGTGCAGATACAATGCTGAGAAGAACCGCTGCTGTGCACATCACGGCAGAAGATTTGACGGACAGACTCACTCTACGGAAGATAACTCCTCCAGCCATTATGCCCAACATGGCTGAAGGAATATTCAAACCACCTGCGAATACAAAGAGTTAAAATAAACACACATGATAATGCTAACACGTACCCTATAATGCATTCCATGGTAAATCCTACTTAAATAAATAGTAGGGAATGCTATTTTCAAAGTACAATGTTTACATAAGACACCGGACCACAGACAACAGAACAAAAGATTTTCTTCTCATTGAATGTGTTCACCACTTGAAAACTTGTGTGTCACTCACTAGCTTACCTATCATCATGGTGGAGAAGGAGGCTGTCTGTGTGAATTGCTTCTCTATGAATTTGGCCATAAAGGTGGCCAGTCCTGCTACCATAGCAGCAAGATTGACCTGAGCCAGCACTATCAACAGATAAATTGGGTTTCGCAAAGTTCTCATTATGATTTTGGGGAAGCCTGTGGTGAGATAAGAGACAAAAAACAGTCAGAAAGAATCAGTAACACTCGTAATTTACAGCATACAAAGAAACATTTTGGAAGTAAACTGATCTATAATAAAAATAGCATTCAGGCAAGTTTGCCAAGTCAGTTTCTTAACTCGCTCTACTTCAGGAAGCAGCTTTTATATTGGGAATCGAAAGTACACAGTGCCAAAATTCTTGAGCATACAAGTAAGAAACAAAATGTAACTTAGGATTCAAGTAAGAAACAAAATATTACTTAGGAAAGCACCAAGATTTTAGCTGCTGAAAGTTTTTTGTTGTTGTTTAAAAACTGATAATGGCATTTTCGGCTGAAAGATAAATGTTTTCAAATCGATGAGTTTTGTACAAATTTGTTTCAGTGCGTTTCGGGGGAATCCTTGAGCTACGAAAATGTACGGTATGTGGAAAATAATGTGTTTTTTGAACCATAAACCACATCAAATACACAAAATAACCTTGTTTTTTAGCAATGAAATAGGTGCTCTTTAAGAAATACGAACCTTCTATGAGGGAAACCCGTTTTCATATGGGTGTAAGCCAAGACACGTTAAAACAAGTTCAAAGTCAAAATACGAACATTCGGTTTAATCATTGAACATAAAATCTCGTATATGTTATTAATTATACATATTCATTCCATATTAATTCGTAGGTATTTAACTGTCCCTGTTAAGGTGACTCGCTCACAGTACCCAGGTGAAGTTTCAGGCGGTTGTTATCTCGGAATAAAATACCTTGGAATGTTGCAACTGGCCAATCAAAACCAAACATTTTAGAGTGCCATGTGATAATAATAATAAAAGAAATAAGGTGAACGAGGTATGCCCACTCAGTGTAACATGGAGGCCCCATCATTCTGTATTATCTGGGGCCGACCCTGCTTCGCTACTATATAGCATGGAAGTAAGCGGTTTCAATACTGTACGATAACTATTTTAGGGTCCACACCAACAGATGATATTGTTACATTTATATATTTGTTGTGCATCATATTCTTTTATTTTTTTATGCACTTGCCCTTTAATTCCAACTGACATTTTAATGACTTTCATGGTTTTAATATTCATCAGCTGGCAAAAAAGTCCCAAAATGTTGTTCCTCTGTATCTTTAACATTGATGTGGTTGGGATGAGCTGTTGGTGTTATTCTCTCTAAAACTTTATAGTTATTGCTGTTACGAATTGTAACTAATCATTCACACAATCCAACACCCAGAACAACTGTCGGACAAATTTAGTATTATGGCTTCTGCTTTCTTGGGTGTAGAGCACATTGTTTGAATTGCTTTCAGAACATAAATCTGATAAGAGTAGCTCTGGTGGACAGGGGCGGTGTTTACTGTGGCAGGGTATGGCAGTTGCCATGGCATTCAGACAAAACACCATAAATCAATAGGCTATAATAATGCTCATTAAAGATAATTTTATATATTTTTAGTAAAATATCACTAATATGGATAGTTTATACGTGTTTTCGACTTCATACTATAACACAGGAACTGACAAGCAGATGACATCAAAGTTCTACGTTCAAAAGCAAACTCTTCCCATGATTTCTCTACTGACCCTCGCGGTACTTTGATGTCTTCAGATCTATCAGTATAATCTTAATTTTCGCAAGTAAAATCCTTTTTTTGTTTTAACATTCAAAGAGATTCATGGTTCTCCCCCACACTCGCGCTATGCATATTACATACATTATTCCAGAAGTAATATGATTTGTTATCTGTGGATAAATAAAGATGTTCTGTTCCACTGGGAAATTGTAGTGCAGTCGAAGTGAATTGTTTTAATAATTTGAGCGCATTTTTGAATATGCGCTTCCACTTGTGAACTAAAAACTACACGATGACAAAAGGTAAGACTTTACTATTTTTACGATTTTTATTTTGTGTTTCAATCTGAGTTAGTTAACTCATTTGCTCTTTCACATCATTTAAAAGGCTTTATTGTGCGTAGTTATTAAGTGTTTATTGGTGGTTGTCATGACAAGATTTGTGAAGCGATGTCACACTATGTTTTTTTTTTTATATTATCTTGTTTTAGTTTATCTGTTGTTGGAGTTGCACTTAAGTTAGTGAAGAATAACAACATTCGAAAAGCATTTTAAACAACCATGATTTCTATTTTTGTTTTCATTTTTATTGTTGTCTGCATGTGTACATCCGTGCAATCTTAAGGTATTTCTCAATGTCAAAAAATGATCCTCGGAAGCCAGAATTTCGAGGATGCTACGTCATCAACATCCGTAGAAGGACTGTTCCAATGTCAAGGATCCTGGGAATTTTACCCAAGGACTGAGTCCTTTCGAAAAATATCCCAGATACAGGAAAGGATGCATATGTGTAGCCTTCGCATTCTGAAATCACACACAATCCTATGCGTGCAGTGCCGAAAGCACACCTTTTTACTGACGTAATGACACAATAACGTGCACTTGCTAGCCTGTTCCATTAACGTGTTCTCCGAATGCTAAAAAGGAGCCTCGCCTAGCCTCTGAAGGAAGTTACAGGACCAGTCCTGCCAAGTAAGTATCCTTGACATTGAGAAACACCTATAGTATGATTTTGTACAGGTTGGTGGAGTATGTACACATATAATGTGGTTTCATAGATTCGTTATTTGAGAATGGCCTTCTTGTGCTAGGAAATTTTGCCATACCCTAAGTTTTCGTGAAACGCCGTCACTGCTGGTGGAAGGTAGTAACTAGATCTGAAATGTCACATGGGCATCTTCACCTTTGCACACGAGTTCAACGTGACAGACATTTACTTTCATTTGCATGCAGTAGCACAGGTTTATTCAGAATATGAATACAACTGAGAAGATATTTTTTTGGAGTCAGTCGAATACAATTGTCAGTGTTGTTTCTGTTAAACTGAGTATAACATTGAGCTCTCAAGAACATCGAATCTTAAACATTAAAAATGAATTTCTGCAGTAATGTAAACAATATAATTGTTTAACTTCTATCAGACATCTGGTTTTATTCAAGAAGGTGCATGAAGCAACTTCATATTTCTTTTTTTTAGCAAGCATTTAAAACTGAAAGAGAGAATTCTTGTAATCCGTGGGAGGCAGAGTGCTTGAACTAAAGCACTTGTTAGCCAAAATATGCCGTGAGCCATTAAGAATCAAACCATGTGCATATTCAGCACAACTGAAACTGCCAAATGTTGCATATATATCCACATATAACTGGTCTGAACTGGTACGATCGAGTGATCGCGGGGACAAATTCCCATATTTATGTCTATGGTCCAAGTTGGTGTGATTGAGTAGAGACAGGGACTAATTTGCATATTAATTTATATAGTCAAAGCTGCTGCATTTAAGTAGTGGGTGGGACTAATTTGCATAACCATGTCTATGGTCCAAGCTGGTGCAATTGAGTAGAGGTGGGGACAAATTTGCATATTCATGTCTATGATCCAAGCAAGTAGAGGGGGGGATTCATTTGCATATTCATGTCTATGGTCCAAGCTGGTGTGATTGAGTAGAGGTGGGGACAAATTTGCATATTCATGGCTCGGCGTTTATACTAAATGTTTCTGAAACTGCCAAATGTTGCATATATGTAAAAACAAATAGCTATGATGTAAGCTGGTTCAATAAGGTGGTGGCGGGGACTAATTCGCACATTCACGTATATGGTCCAATCTGGTGCGATTGAGTATAGACGTGGACTAATTTGCATATTCATTAATCCATGTATATACTAAATGTGCCTGAAACTGCCAAATGTTGCATATATGTAGAAAAATAACTATGGTCCAAGCTGGTGTGATTGAGTAGAGGAGGGAATAATTTGCATATTCATGGTTACACTTATACTAAATGAGGCAAGGGGGTACAGATGCATGTAAGCTATTTTAAAGCATACAGAAATTTGTGGGTCACAATGAAAGACTATTCTGTGTTTCGCTTTACATGCGGGAAAAGCATTTATGTAGGTGTTGACATGGAATGTGAGACTCACCCAAATTATTGTAAGAAGACAAAGCTTTTACATATGCGTTTTGTATTTATTTACAGAATAATGGCATCCAGCCATGCTGTTTAGGGCTGGTTTGTGGGTCACAATGACAGACTGTTCTGTCTTCAGCTTTACATGCGGGAAAAGCATTTCTGAAGGTGTTGACGTGGAATGTGAGACTAACCCAAATTATTGTAAGAGGATAAAGCTTTTACACATGCTATTATGATGCTCAAATTTTTAAGATTATCGAAAACGATCGACTACTGGGAGAATTTAACTTAATTTGATCAAAATTTTGAAACATACTTTTTAGGAAATCAGTGAGAGACATGTCCTCTGTTGGGTCAGTTGGGGGTTTCTTCTCCTCCGTCATTTTCTCTGAAGATGGTTCTGCTGGAGCGTCTGAGATTTCCTACATATAATAAAACCATCAGTCGTTCATCTGTTATCTGAGACAGTATTCATACAGCCTGATAGCATTAATTATTATATGTATTTAATTAATTTTTATGAGTAAGAGTTAAATTTGAGATTGAATCCACTTTCATTTGCAGCCTATTCTAGAACATGCTCATATTGCGGTCTTTGGGAGACAAACATACACTCTTAAAAATAAACGTGCTATTTAAAGGTTCCTCACAGCTATGTCATAGAAGAACCATTTTGGTTCTTTGTATAATAAAAGTTCTTTATGGAACCATACATTTACATTACATTTAGGACATTACATATCTACAAAGATTAGGAAACAATAAAGTGATTTGTCTTCTATGACATTGTGTACATTGACACCTTTATTTTTAGGAGCGTATTGCAAGAACCTGCATGAATATCAAACATGATCACGCACACACATGCACTCACACATAAACCCTTTTAAAAGAGGTTAGCATGCTATTTGATCAAGCTAAACAAAAGCTATAAGAGCATGCTCTGACAAGTTTGCGACTCGCATTTCTTGTATCAACATTGGCACCAGAGCCAGTTTCAGTAAGATGATAGATTCTGCACTTTCACTTGATACAGTAAAAGGCAATAGTTCAACAAAAGAGCATTTAATTCACATGCAACAGCTTACAGTTGATGCTTTGTCTTTATGGTGTATCACAGCCAAATCATTAAAATCATACCTAAATGACCCCTTATCATTTTTCAAGGCATTTTTTTAAGTCAACAAGGCTACCAGTGAATATTGTGATGTACCTCCTTGAACATCTTCCTAGGGAAAAACATGTATGGCAAAGATGTTAACAAAAGTATCGTCCCGGCCACAAGGAATCCCAGCCACCAGGCTCCCACCCATCTTGGATCATCGTTTCTTAAAGTTATTTCAGCTGAAAATGGAAAAAGCAGGTAAGACATTATACATTCCCTACATTCGAAAGGCATAAAGCCAAACTTGTTGCAGTATATCTATAAAATGACATCCTGTCTCATGTTTTATTAAGCAAAGTAGCAAAGAACAACACTGCTACATGCGTAACGTATCGCACTCGTCCGAACACGTTTAGTTGTGAAAGTATTTCTTTACAGAATAATGGCATCCCGCCATGGCATTTAGGGCTTGCAAATATTGGTTTGTAGGTCACAATGAAAGATTGTTTTATCTTCGGCTTTATATGCGTGTAAAACATTTATGAAGGTGTTGACTTGGAATGTGAGACTCACCCGAAGACATCTTGTCAATGTCAACAAAGGAACGAAGAAGGACAGCGGCCATCATGTACCCGAATGCCGGCCCTATTACAGTCACTGCAAACAGTATACCTGCAGGAGATTATAAAGGTTGATCATAAAGTGCAAAATACTAAATTGTGTCCCTGGCTGTGAAAACCCAGCTAAAGTCATTTTTGTGAATCACAGTATTCTACATAACATTATCCTTCAAACAAGGTACAGACGTTGTCACTGAGATGGTAGCTTTATAAAAGGTCCTAATATGTACCAATTTGGTGAATATACTGTATGTAACTTTAAAGGCATTAGTATAAGGTGTACAATGTTTATCTTTAAGCACCTTTTGGGGAAAAAAGTGTACTTTTTAAAAAGATATAACCCCAATGACATCTTTTTTACCTTTATGTAAATTTTTTTCCAAACTTTGATGCTCCAAATCTCATCATTAGATTATGAGACTTAACCTAACCCTTACCCCGAATTTTATGGAAAGGATCACCAATGAACAAGTAAACAAAAACAAATGTTTCTAGCGTTTCAATGCAAACCTAGGTAAAATGGAGAATTCCTCCTTTTTGCATAATCATCTATGTAGGAAATCCCAAATGGTTGTATGGGGACTCCGCCGATACCCAACAGTAACTGGCCCATCAGAAGGACTGGATACACTCCTAGGTGGCCGTCGCTCTTTTCTCGGTTGCACGTCTGATTGGATGCTTCATTTGTGGCAATGCTCTCTGATTGGCAAAGACCAGAGCTGTTTTGTTCGGTGTCTGTCAACAACAAACATTCAGATGTTCAGTAATAGAAAAGTTTTTTTTAAACAGAAATGCCAAATTCTCTTAAAACACAAGAATTTGAAACTCACAGCTTTTGGAGTCGGTATATTCATACTTTCTGCTTATGAAGTGAGGCATCGCTATGAGAAACACCCCCACACTTGCAATTAGTGCTCCAATTCCAATACATCTTGGCCGATGAACCCTGCTCCCGAAGAAACTCACAAACACGATGAGAACCGTGTTTCCAACCTTAACAAATATAAAACAATAATACTGGTTAGACGTATGCTGTTTTTTAATATTCTGTGTAACTTTTTTATATCAAAGGGGTTGTAAGATATGTTATGAAATGTTTTATGGAAATACATGTCGAGAAATATAACACTTATCTGTGCGCAAACAAATCTAAGCTGTGTGCTAAGGTCAAAACCTTCGTTTAGCCAACCAATAGTTTATTGTGCAGAACCATGCATGTCCAAGCTTTTTTGTATACATGCATGCATACAGTATCTTTTCAGGGCAAGGTTTATGAAAAGGGGAGGTGTATAATCAGTTTCTCCAGACAAACGTAATTATGCAATGGCATGATTCAATGCATAATCAGCCAAAGTCTGCATATTTATCAAATACGCTGCACTTTCACAGCATAAATTGCAGATTTATGTGCACAAAATATGCGGGGCTTGCATGATTTCATAATCCCCACATTTTTGTAGAAAAAAATCACATACATCTTAGCAGAAAGTTGAAAAATGTTGCATACTTCACACAAGCGCAGCCATGTCTCCTGTTGCCATGGGAACGTTATGAAGTGACGTGATTATGTGACGTGAACATCATTGAACAGCTGCAAACAGTTTTTGCAAGTTCCCACAATTTCTGCAAGTTTCCGCAATTTCATTGCATACAATTTCATAAATATCCCAAATATTCCATCGCATTTTTAAGAAAACGTGCCGCAAGATCAAGGTTTTTTGCCCTCTACAATCACAAAAAAACTCTGCATTTTTATGGAAGGACTGAAAATGCTGCGTTTACAATTATTGTATATGAATATCTGTAATGACTACTTAAAGACTTATAGATTTGGCTTACTGTGTCAGAAGTTTAAAAAGTGCAGCGTCTACAATTACATATAAATAAAAATGTGTGTTGTAAGAGTTGAGTCAGCTGCCATTTTAAAGTTCAATGACAAGCCGAACAAGTCAAGATACTTGTAATTACAGTAATTTCAACATGAAGTCAACATATCCGCAGATAATAGTGGGTTTAAATCATGCCAGAATGATCCTGTTCATGACATGAGTGCACATGAACCCCACCACAAAGTTGTATTTACAGGAAAGCCCATACTCTCAAAAATAAAGGTACAAAAGTTATCACTGGGATTGTACCATTTCAAAAGGTCCTAATACTGTATGTACCATTTTGGTACAGAATATGTACCTTTGAGGTACCAATATGCACCTCTAAGGTGTACTTTTTGAAAAGTTACCGCCCCAGTGACAACCTTTGTTGTACCTTTTTTGTGTGAGTGCATAAAGCCCTGAATTTAAAATGAAGCAAGCAAATAGTTTTCAATTATAAGAAACTAAGGTTGTCAACGCTGACAGTGCAACTTCAGAGGAGTTTAGAATGCCTGCAGAAGTCTTGTGGGGGCATCTTGTTTTCAAAGAGGGTGGAAAGAAGACTGTGCAGTTATTTGTACAGGGAAACAGCTGGCATTACATTTATCCCTGATTTATTTAGATCAGATGCTTACAATTTGCAATTGTGCCTATAGAAGTGGGATGATGCAATGTTACTTCAAAGCACCAAAGAAAGCATGGGCTGTAAAGCTTGCTCTCTTGTCTGTTTTAATAAACTTTGCACTTTTGTCACTTTTTCACTTTCGCATTTAAAAAATACAAAATATATTTTTGATAGACCTTTTTGGTTTGATTAAGTTTTTCAGTGTGCAGACAATTCCAACAGCAAAGTTATTAAAATTGTATATGGGTCAATAACGTGACCTTAATTATTTTGTGTCCGTATGGTTAAATTAAATGTATATGGGTTAAAATTTCAAAATATATTTGCAGATTACTTGCATACATTCTCTTTTTTGAAGTCTAAAATTTCTGGTTTTATTTCATTTTGAAAGAATATTTGGGGGATAATTGCAAAAATGTCAATGTGGTGTAACCGGTATGTGTCAATTGGTGTAACTAGTATTTTTTTATGAAAATATATTCATAAAAAATGTGGAATAAAATATAATCATCTAGTTAAGTGTAATATGATATTTTACATATATTTTTTTGTCAAAGATTATTTAAAAATGTCTTCAGCATATGTCAGGACAAATATGACAAAAACGCATTACAATTTACATTTAGAAATAACTAATAAAATGTTATTTTTAGTTGTTGATGATTTTGCTTACATGCCATCAAGATGGATAAAAAATTTAATATTTATCTATTCTTTTTCGAAATTGGAGGTTACTACATTTTCAGGTCAATTCAGTGTTAACTTTCATAAAAATGGTGCAAATGTAATTTTTTATTGCATAAAATCAACATAAATACACTATGTGCATTGAAATAAACCCGATGCATGCTTCTAAAATGAGTATTTAAAAAGATTTTAAATTCTTGCCAAACCGTTTTTGTCACTGACCCATGCTCTATTTCAGTCATTTATACTGTATAAGCCAAAATGTAATGTATGTAACAGCTTATATTAAAATATATATTAAACACTGATATTATAAACCATATACAGAAATATATTAGAAATACTGTATATGACTAACGGAAATAAATTAATAGGCTTTATGCCCAGCTGTTTCCTGTCTGCCATTATTGGACAAACAGATTAATCCAGGTGTGCCTGACCTCAGTAGTCACAACAACAATAATTAGACACACCTGGATTAATCAGTTTGTCCAATAATGGAAGACAGGAAACAAGGAGCTGGCTGAAGTTCAGGAAGAAGTGCAGCTGGGCATAAAGCCTATTACTAGGATTCCCTTGACCTTACTTTTATAGGTTGTTAACAGATTATGCAGTATGTATGTTGAATGACCTGATGTGACATTTTATAAATGCAGCGAATTACATGTAATCCTTGACTTAGAAGTGTGGGTTTTGCAGGTGCACTTGAAGACACCAATAATCAGTTGAAGTACTGTATACTGCTCAGCATGTAGTTTTTTTAAGCACTCTGACGTACATCATGTCGTAATAATGACTTCCATGCTCATAAATACCTGAAGGAACCACTGGTGTAAATTTCACAACCGCTAATGCTAGGATTGACTGCCTCAACTTGTTGAAATAAAAAAAAAATGATAATTGCTAACCAGGAGCTAACCTGTGCCAAAACAAACAAACAAAAAGTATTTTTTCTGCAGGGCATTTCTGACTGGAGGATACCTGTATGTTCAGTGTTTGTATCTATAGTGTTACTGTACCATTAGTCTTACCTCATTGAAAGCAGCCAGCAGTCCTGATTTCTGGCTGGAGAATCCATATCTTTTCTCAATAGTGGTAATGGAGCCTTTCAGATAGCCAGACACCAGGAGCTGAGCCAACTGGAGCATCCCATGACACAGTACAAAAAACTAAAATGCACAAAAAGTCATTAACCAAGGAAAACTGAATTTGAAGCTAGGTTCAATATGCAGTCTTTTTAATATGACATTTACATTAATATTTATTAATTTAGCAGAAACTTTAATCAAAGTGATTTACAAATGAGAGATCATTTAACATTTTAGGGAGCCAATAATAAGTGTACAGTGTACATGTAGGAATAAAGCTAGAGAAAGTACAATATAGATGATTTGAACTATTAATGAACTACTTCAGAATTTATTAATCTTTGTTCATGTTAACTCTTTCCTTGCCAGTTATTTTTATTTGACTTTGCAATTTAATGGTTGATGTGTTTCTATCGCTGTGAAGTCATAATGACGATATACAATATAGATTAATCCATGTTGAACAGCACTAAAGGCCTAGGTGTGACATAGTCATGCTGTCAGTTAGTTACTTATGAGTTATAATGCAGTTATTAACCTCTATAAATGCATTATTGATGGATTTAAGTAAAGTGAACTCAAGTGTTATTTATTATCCATTTTCAATAGTTTATTTGCTAATTTTAAAATAATGCCTATAATAAAGTAATGAATAAAATCCTTTACAAGCAGATGCAATATACTTGCTAGTAAAACACAGCAACATAAATTTTTAAGTATTACATCAATATGCAATATGCTGGTTGAGGAGATATAGATTTCAAAATTCAAAAAGAAGTCAAAATTCCCATTCAAAATAGAAAATGAATAACATCTTCATGATTTCATGACTCATAATAAGTAACTCACATAGCTATTTTAGATAACATCTTCATGATTTTCTAACAATTGCATTAGGAAAACTGTATCCTATGCATTCACTTTACTTTAAGCCATCAATAAAGCATTTACAGAGGTTAATAACTGTATTATGACTAGGGATGCACTGAATCCAGATTTTTTGGGTTCGGACAAATATCGAATCCACTGTTTAAGATTCGTCCGAAACCAAATACCGAATCCTACTCGCATGCTTTTTCCATTAACACAGTAAAACACATTAATGAAGTAAACAACGTCCACAGCAGTGTATTTTTCATTTTATTTAATTTTAACTGTAAAAAAAGGATAGGCAACATTATGCCAGGACGACAAGTGGGAAAAACTATTTTGACAATTACCATAAGACTATGCATAATGAAAGCGATGCGGTGCAACACGCTCGTTTTTTCAGGTGCGTCCGCGAAATGTGAACCGGCCCTAAGGCTCACCGAAAGA
The DNA here is from genome assembly GCF_030506205.2 of Paramisgurnus dabryanus. Lineage (NCBI taxonomy): Eukaryota > Metazoa > Chordata > Actinopteri > Cypriniformes > Cobitidae > Paramisgurnus > Paramisgurnus dabryanus. The sequence goes on from NC_133354.1 coordinate 25,300,131, forward strand.
TAAAGCTTATCTCTATGTCAGCACCGGATGTGTGTAATCAATGGCCGCGTGACATCGACCAGCGTAGCGCAAGCCTAGGGTTGGGTTCGGTGGAAAAAAAATCTAGGATTCGGCTGAACCCGAACCCCGTCAAAAAGCCGAGTATTCGGCAGAATCCTAGATTCGGTGCATCCCTAATTATGACTCATAATATGTAACTTATAACATGGCTATAACAATATAAATCAAATCAGTTATTTGAAATAGAACTAAATCTGAATGGTTAATTAAGTCGTAACTATAATATAATGACATTATAGCAATGCAGGCTGCACCTTTATAAATACCCTCATGGAAGTATACGACTGAGTAGTTATTACTTATAAATCAGTGTATAGTGTATTATGAGCATGCGCATTGAAATATAAGTAATAATAAACATATTATAAATGTAACTATACTGTTCTTATAATGGGGTATGCGTGTTGTTGTGTCTTTATAAATATATTTATAGAATAGTAATAACTGCCTATAAATAATTATCAAGGGGGTTTTAATTCATTATAAGCATGGGCTTATAGAAAGTGTTACCGAGGTAATTTCTGCATTTACTATTTATAAAATCAAAAGTTGTAAATAGCATTAGTTAATGGACCATGAACTAACATGAATAGCTGTATTACCATTAACAAGAATGTATAAATGCTGAAAAACTACTGTATAGTGTTCATTATGTTAGTTAATGCATAAACTAATGTCTATAAGAGTTCCCTGTCGAGAACGTTCTCTCGACATTGCGTCAGTTAGCTGACGCTATGGGATTGATCCTTCAATCACGATAACCCTGAAGCCTTATTGCACAACGCCAGTGCAGTTGAAACTCGCGCTGGCCAATGACGCTCAAGACGGCAAAAGAGGGCGTGGCCTTCTCACTATAATAGCAGCCGTCCTGAGCGAATATCTTCAGTATTTTCTCCTTCACGAGCAAGTTTTACCCTGCAACGAAGACATCTGTTGAGTACGCGGATAAGACGGACGTCCCTCTTAGCGATCCAGATGTCGCGAATGTGCTCACGGTGCGGAGGTCCTATCGACCCGCCCGATTCGCACAAACTGTGTATAGTATGTCTGGGGCTTCTACACGCAGAGACGGCGTTGGTTGGGTCGGAGTGCCCTCATTGTGATGAGCTCACAATGAGGGTGCTCAGGACTCGGCTCAACATCGCTCTCGAAAGCTCCTCGCTGCAGCCTCCCACTGCCGCCAAGGTGCCGCTGGTGGGGGCTCAGCCACCGACGGAGAGCGAGCGCGTGCCGGAACGCCGCGCTTCCCCTCCCCGTCGCTCTCCGGTTCAGTTCGTCGCCGAGAGCCTGCGTCCTGAACCGGGAGCTGCCGAGTCTGTCTCCTTTGGGGTCCCCGCAGAGGAGGATGAGATGTCACTGACGGCGTCTGACGGAGATTGGGACCAATCTCCGCCTGCCGCGTCGGAGGCTGACGCCCACCCCCCCTCCTTTCACGAAGAGCTGGTGCGCATTCTCTCTAAGGCCGTGCAGGATTTAGAGATCGAGTGGAGTTCCCCGCAAGAACCCCAAAGGAGCAAGCTCGATTCGTGGTACTTTGACTCGGGCCGCCGCGCCGCCGCTCCGAGGAAAAGTGCCCCTTTCCTCCCAGACCTGCACGATGAGGTCACCAAAGCGTGGGCGACCCCCCAGGGCGTCCGCGCTCGCGCCGGCGGGTCTGAGCTGTTTTCTAAAGTGGACGGGGCGGAGGCTCGTGGATACCTGCATATCCCCCCCGTCGAGGAAGCCGTGGCGGCCCATCTCTGCCCGTCGTCCTCCTCCTTGGGTGGTGAGGCTTCACTACCCTCTAAGGCGTGCCGCATGACGGCGCACCTGGCTGATAAAGCCTACGCCGCGTCAGGGGAGGCTCTGTCGTCGCTACACACCATGGCGGTCCTCCAGATTTTCCAGGCGCGGGCTCTAAAGGCGCTGGACGAGGGCAGCACGGACCTGAGTACCTTCAGGGATCTGAGGGCGGCAACGGACTTCGCGCTGAAAGCCACCAAAAAGTCGGCGCAGGCTATCGGACGCAGCATGGGCTTCATGGTGGTGATGCAGCGCCAGCTGTGGTTAAATCTCACAGATCTCAAGGAGGCCGACAGGAAGACGCTGCTTAACGCTCCCGTTTCCCCATCTGGCCTGTTCGGTGACGCCGTGGGTACCATCACGGAGCGATTCTCGGAGGCGGTGAAGAGTTCTAAAGCCATGAGTCACTTTCTTCCTCGCCGCCCTATGTCTCATGCGCCGGCGGGACCGCCGCCGCCGAGACACCGCTCCGAGTCTGCGCCACGCCGGCCGGCAGCGCAACCCCCCGCGGCGACGCCCCCGACAGTGAGACCTGAACCGGTGGTGCGTCACAAGAGCCCCTGGCACGAATCCACCAGGAAGCGTCGCAAGAAACCGGGTCCAGGGGGACCGCAGTCCGGAGCAAAGCCGCGTTCCTGACGTGAGTGGTGTGAGAGAGAGAACGCCGAGCGGCGAGCCCGCCGCCAAGAGAACGAAAGTCTCGTCAAGTGTCCCCCTGGCTGTTGCGGGCGACGCAGAGACTGTCTCTTTAAATGTTTTTGTGTTGAATGCAATAAAAAATGTTACTTTTTCACAAAAAGAGCGTTTTCCTCCTTATCTGGTTTCGGGTCGCTCGCCCCAGGACAGCTCCCACCCTCATATAGACACGCACAGCGCAGCCTCCCTGCTTTCGAACCCCCCCGCGACGCGCGGGTCGCAGAGAAAGCGGGGACGGGAAGGGTTAATGCACGGTCTCAGCGAGCCGCACAAAAGCCCGTTGTCTATCGCGGCGTCAGCCGCCCCCCGGCCGTCCTCTCTTGTGCCCGTAACACACACGCTGCACAGAGCGGAGAGGTCTTCATTAGTCCCGCTGGGTCACTCGCCCCCGAGCAGCGATCCGACGAGCAACGCGCAGCCCCCCAGAACCGAGCTACCCGTCACGCACGAGACGCTCGGCGGCAACGAGCGGTCAGGTCATCCTGTCATTCAACCGCTATCACTGCGCTTAGATGCATGGCGTGCCATTCCCAACATATCGGAATGGATGCTGAACATTATTCAGAAAGGATATTCTCTACAGTTTCGACGCAGACCTCCCCGTTTCAACGGCGTGATAGCGTCAACGGTCCGGGCTCAGGACGAGTCGATTTTGTATCAGGAAATCTGCAATCTCCTCGCCAAACAAGCGATAGAGTCAGTTCCGATGCAAGAGAGAGAGAGCGGTTTTTACAGCCGGTACTTTGTCGTCCCGAAAAAAGACGGCGGTCTCAGACCGATCTTGGATTTGAGACAAATCAACAAAGCATTACACAAACGTGCTTTCAAAATGACTACACTGAAACAGATCCTCGCCCACATTCGGCCCGGGGACTGGTTTATTTCAGTGGACCTAAAGGATGCTTATTTTCACATTCAGATCGCCCCGCACCACAGGCGCTTTCTGAGATTTGCATTCAAGGATGCTGCATACCAGTTCACGGTCCTCCCGTTCGGTCTGGCGCTCGCCCCGCGCACATTCACGAAATGTATAGACGCGGCGCTGTCCCCGCTGAGAGCGAGCGGCATTCGCATCCTGAATTATTTGGACGATTGGCTGATTTTAGCACAATCCAGAGAGGTGCTCATCAGCCACAGGGACGCAGTACTTTCGCATTTAGACAGCCTCGGTCTACGTGTGAATTTGCAGAAGAGCGCTCTATCTCCAACGCAGGAGATCGCGTTTCTAGGCGTGCGTCTCGACTCAGTCTCAATGAAGGCTTTCTTATCAGAGGAGCGCAAACGGGATCTGACGTCTGCTCTGAATGTATTCAGCCACGGAGGCACTGTGCCACTGAAACGGTTTCAGAGACTTTTAGGCTTGATGGCGGCAGCCTCACCGGTTTGCCCACTCGGTCTGCTGTATATGCGCCCGTTGCAGCTATGGTTACGATCCAGAGTGCCCAACAGGGCGTGGATATCGGGACGAGCGCGCATTACAGTTACGAACGGATGTATGCGAGCGCTGAGACCCTGGTTCGATCCCAACCTGTTCAGCGGGGGTGCCCCACTCGGGCTGGTTACGAGACGGAAAGTAGTCACAACGGACGCGTCGTTAACGGGCTGGGGAGCCCTGTGCGATGGCGTCCCGGCTTCGGGCTCCTGGCCGGAGTCGGAGCGGTTATGGCATATAAACCGTCTAGAGCTCAAAGCCGTCTTTTTAGCACTGCAGAGCTTTGCGACGCTGATCGGGGGCCATCATGCTCTTGTCCGGACGGACAACACTACGGTGGTTTCATACATAAATCGCCAGGGAGGAGTGCGCTCCAGGCCGCTGTTCAGACAGGCAGAAGCGATACTGTTGTGGGCGGATCGTCATCTCCTTTCAATAAAAGCGACGCATGTACCGGGCAGCATGAACTGCGGAGCGGATATGCTGTCGAGGAACGGCATTCCCCAAGGGGAATGGAGATTGAACCCCCTATCTATCGAGCTGATCTGGAGTCAGTTCGGGAAAGCAGAAGTGGATCTGTTTGCGTCCGAGGAAAACACACACTGCCCGCTGTTCTTCTCGTTGACGAGCTCTCCTCTGGGCGGAGAAGCGCTGTCGTTGCCGTGGCCGAGAGCCAGCAAATATGCGTTTCCCCCCATAAAACTGCTGCCGTCAGTTTTACACAAGATCAGAGAGGAAAAAGCAACAGTGACACTGATCGCCCCGTACTGGCCGAACCAGCCGTGGTTTCCCGAGCTGTTGGAACTGTCAACGGCTCCCCCGTGGCCGATCCCGTTGAGACGAGACCTGCTCTCTCAGGCGAACGGATCGATCTGGCACCCCAGCCCCGAGAAGTGGAAACTTCACGCGTGGAGGGTGTGTGGGAACCGCTGACAGACGCGGCGCTGCCGCAGAGTGTGCTCGATACGCTGATGCAGTCGCGTGCCCCCGCTACAAGACGGTTATATGCCCTTAAGTGGTCGGTATTCGCTGCGTGGTGCAAAGAAAAAGAGTTTGACCCGGTGAACTGCTCCGTGTCAGCTATTCTATCCTTTCTACAGCACAGAATGGATACGGGAAGCATGCCCTCCACCCTTAAAGTGTATGTTGCTGCTATCGCAGCTTTTCATGCTAATATTGGGGGGCGCTCGGTGGGCAAACACGAGCTCATAACGAAGTTTTTACGGGGTGCACGGCGCCTCAGACCTTCTCGCCCTCCCACCGTACCGTCTTGGGACCTGGCCTTGGTCCTGAAAGCACTAACTCTTCCTCCGTTTGAGCCTATTCTAACGGTAGGTTTGAAGGAGCTTTCTCTAAAAACTGTGCTTCTGCTGGCTTTGGCTTCAGCTAAGCGCATAGGAGATCTGCATGCTCTCTCTGTGAACGCTGAATGCTTACAATTTGGACCAGGAGACTGTAATGTCACGTTGAAACCCAAAGCGGGTTATGTGCCTAAATCGCTATCCACGCCATTTAGAGCGCAGGTTATTTCTATCCCCGCCTTCTCCTCGGACGACGCGGCGACTACTAACGCGATCGTCCAGAGGGAGCTTTGCCCGGTAAGAGCGCTAAAAGCTTATATTGATCGCTCAGCACCGTTCCGGGCAGCGGAACAGCTGTTTGTTTGTTTTGGAGGCAGCACCAAAGGACGCCCAGTTTCCAAGCAAAGACTTTCGCACTGGGTGGTTGATGCTATTTCACTGGCGTACTCTAGCCAAGGAGTGCGATGCCCTTTGAATATTAGAGCCCATTCTACGAGAGCTATTGCATCGTCATGGGCTTGGTATAAAGGCGCATCTATTCAGGATTTATGCTTGGCTGCTGGCTGGTCGTCTCAGAACACCTTTGCTAGGTTTTATAATCTGGATGTCTCCTCATTGGCCTCCCGAGTGCTTTCGGTAAACACGCCCTCCACCTCCAGTGCCTGACATACCTGATGGTTTCTATCAGGTCGTGTGTAAGGGGCGGCGCTACTGCGACGCCAACTTGAGAATACCTTAGCGCCGGACGCTGCTCGCTCGCTGAGTATTCGGTTTATTCACTACGAGAATACCACCATGTATTGGTTTTTGCGGATTATCACTTGCATTCCGGACGCCGGAAATCACCCGCTCGCTGGATGCTGAGTCATATGAATATTGCATGTGGATTATTTTCTACAAACTTCAACGCCGGACCTCGTCCGCCGTTTGGGGATGTCAACAGGTGACTGCAAGAGTGCTGTGTTCACCGCCGCTAGTCCAATGATCTAAACACTTCTACAACTTCTTGTGCGCCGGACGCCGTCCGCTCGCTAGGTATGTTGTTTAATTCTTTAGCGTTTACTTCTTACTCGCTTAATGTGGTGTCACGCTAGTACGCTACTGGCCCTGTTATGGTTTTTGGCTGGTGATTAGTACGATATGCCGCTATCGGCTGGTCATTGAGATTGTTGCATGCTGTTTGCTTCGTTATGCTTGGCCTATCTTGCCGTATGCACGGCGCGGTTCTATACAATCTCCCATAGCGTCAGCTAACTGACGCAATGTCGAGAGAACGTTCTCGACAGGGAACGTCTCGGTTACTATCGTAACCTCGGTTCCCTGAGAGAACGTGAACGAGACATTGCGTTAGCTGCCGTGCTCACGGCTTCGTAGGCTGTACGCTCGTTCAGTCGTTTTTACTGAAGATATTCGCTCAGGACGGCTGCTATTATAGTGAGAAGGCCACGCCCTCTTTTGCCGTCTTGAGCGTCATTGGCCAGCGCGAGTTTCAACTGCACTGGCGTTGTGCAATAAGGCTTCAGGGTTATCGTGATTGAAGGATCAATCCCATAGCGTCAGCTAACTGACGCAATGTCTCGTTCACGTTCTCTCAGGGAACCGAGGTTACGATAGTAACCGAGACGTTTTGGACACTCAAAAAAGCAAGTTTTCCAATGAAAAAGATTTAATAAAATCTTTGCAGCAAAATGAAAATAAGCAAAATGATTATAAAAATAAGCAATTATTATTATAAAATAAGCAAAACTTTTATGGCAAATAACTTTTAATTTGACCTACATAGACTATATGGTGGCTTGATGTCTCTTATATTACAATATGCATGTCATGAATTGTCAGCGTTTTGTGTTAAAATGCATAGATGAGTGATTTGTGGAATTGAATGCCCTTTGGAGTCAACATTAGGTGATTAAGTTGCATTTCGATAAACCTGGAAATGTCTGGACTTCTGCTGAGAAATGAGTTTGTTTTAATGTTGTCTGAGTCCGAGCTTAATGTAGCGTAACTGCAGTGTAAAGTTTTGTTATTACTTTCATTTGGCTGTATATTGGTAGTTCCCTTGTAATGAGATTAAACAATAGAAAAAAAGAACAATATAAGGATGTGCATTGAATACAAGGAAATCATCAGGCCTAATCTTTGGAGACTGAAAAGAAAACAGGCTTACACATAATAGGTTGTAGCATTTCGAAATGAAAAGTAAAATAAAGCTCACAGTGTTCTGGTTTAACATTTTTTTTAATTCTCAGTAAATCATTTCGCAATACAGGCTGAAAGCCCAGACTAACTAAAGTAAACTAATGCATACCAGCCAATGCGTTTGTCTACTGTCATGCTGGCTTTTATCAGCTGTTTCAACAATATGCATATTTAATTTATTAGTGCAATTTATAGGCTTAATAAACAGCAAACTATATACTTTTATAAAAATCTTACCTTGATATTGTTAAAAAGACCCATTATTCTACGGGGTCTCACTGTCTGTGTGTTTCCCTGGAGTTCAATAGCTGTCATAATTTTTTTCTCCACAGGTTCCCACAGATTCTGTAGAAACAAAGACATTGTGCAACTATTTAAAGTCTCTTTCTTTAACTCACTAAAACATGGCTCTTTGGACTTCCTTTTCTTATCTAATTTTACAAAGAACAGATTTTCCTCTGAACCAGAATTGGTGAGCATTTTAAAAGCTCTATGTCACTTATGGACTTAACCCCAAAGTCTTTGAGGTGGTACTTTGTCAGTTACTTCCAATGAATTTATTTAGTCACTTTTAGTTAATTGAAGTCAGCATTGAAACAGTTAGATAGTATTACTGTAAAGTATACACTATTACATTGAGTTGAATGTGAAAACCCAAGTGCATACAATATAATTTTTAAGAATTTTTTTCTGTTTAATTTCACTGGTCAACATTTGAAGTGTATCAGACATGTTCATCAAAGTTTTCCAAAGACAAGAACAGGTATTGGAAACTGGTTTTAAGACAACTTGTATGAAAGGTTTTGATCCAATTCAAATGTTGACTAGTATACTTTAAAACAAAATAAAGTAGGTATTAATATATTCATTTGCTGTAGAGCAGTGCGATTCTATTTGTCAAACAATGAATGAAGTCTTTCTGCATTTCTCTTACAACAATAGGCTACACTGTAAAAATGTATGATATTTACTGGCAACAGTTAGTAAAAGAACATTAAACATTAACAAGTCTTTATCTTTACAGAATAAAACTATAAAATAACAGCCTTATGAAAAGCCTTTTCCTTCAGATTTTGTTTCCCAGAATGCTTTGCATGAGGCTGTTATTCTATAGTTTTATTCTGTAAAGACAAAGACTTAATGTTAAATGTTAAATTTGAACAAACTGTTGCCAGTAAATAACATACATCTAAATCTTCAGTTAGTCACTGGCAAACAGCTGCATAACTACAGCAATTTTTTACAGCGTACTACCATTAGGTCACCAAAGTTCTTTGTGAGCTCATTCAACTTGATTTCATTAGTATGTAGAAGTGTACTTACTGCTTGCTGTGACTGAAGAGTTGGAGAAAGTCTGTCCTACTTTCACTTTAAGGAAGCTGAAGACAACTTTACCACTTGCTGGGCGGGCTTTCAAGATTGCACAATCTCAGCTATTTGGAAGAGATTTTACGTGGAGTGGTCAAAAAGTAAAAATGCTGAATAAAGTCATGATTAATACCTTTAAAAGAAACAACTGACGTTTGTCTAAAAGCAGTCTTTAGATCAGTCTTTAGATTTTTAATCATATATTATTTATGTCAATGTCAGGGTCAGTTTTGGAATTAGATGTGCATTTCTGCTTTTCTTATTACATTTCACAGATAAATATACTGTAAAAGCTTCTTAAAAAAGATGACAGAACCAGTCAATTCTTAAGAAACAGGTACCACAAAGTTAAAAAAAAAATATGAGGAAGAGCCCAAAAAGATTGTAAAATTAAAATGTAAGGTTAAAAAGAAAAGAAGATAACATAGAAAGAAAGAAAGAAAGAATAAAAAAACATTAAATTCTGTGTTTAATGTATGCTATAGGTCAGTACATTTGGTACAAGGAAGAAACACTCAGGCAGCAACTTCCTCTCATGGGAAAAGACACGAGTAAAGAGTCTGCCAGCAGGTAGAGACAAAGTACTGTTTATAAAACCACCCACACACTCACTCTAACACATCATCCCAATTATAATATAGGATACTGCAGAAATAATAATAGTCATGCATTAGATTTACAGTGATTTACAGGGATGAATTCTGATATGCAGGGTGAAATGCAATATACTTCTCTATTGGAACAGAAGTGACCATTGTAACAGACGAGGTTGCATCTTTAAGAATATAAAGATACAACGCTGGCTGGACATAGGTGTTAATATGATGATGAGATCTGTAGCTTTTAACAGATGCGCTTTGCATATAGAAATACATAAGTGTTAATACGATAAGATCTGTAGCTTGTAACAAATACGCTATATCCTGCATATAGAAATAGAATGCAAAAAGCTTTTAGATGCAAGGAAGCGAAACTCTCTCATACCAATCATGTATTTATTATTATTATTGAGATGTATGTACATGAGATATTGAATTTCGTTTATGCCAGGGGTTTAGCTCCAACCCTAATCAAGCACACCCCTGCTGAAAAAAAACAGCATCAAACCAGCATGGACCAGCATGGGACTTGCTGGTCTATGCTGGTTTGATGCTGGTTTAGCTGGCATACCAGCACCAAAACACAACACATGCTGGTCTTGCTGGTATGACCAGCATGGGATGCTGGTGCTTATGCTGGTTTGGTGCTGGTTTAGCTGGTGCTAATGCTGGTGCTGATGCTGGTTTAGCTGGTGTTCACTAGCAAACCAGCACCAAAACACAACATATGCTGGTCTTGCTGGTATGCTGTGTGTTTCAGCAGGGACCTGAAAAATCTAATCAAAATGTGTGTTCGAGATCATCCGGCGCTGCGCAGACCGATCGGCGAGGTTTGCCGCTTGCAGTCGAGGGAGGAACTGAAGAAGGAGCCGTCAAGCCGGACACCTGCTGCTTGCCGTAGTGACGTGTGCGCCGTGTTTCCTTGTTTGTAATCGTAAATGAAGTGAATTAGATGCTGAATTTGATAAAACAAACCTTTTAATAAAAAGTTGCAACCAGAAACATTTTATATCGAATATTTTAATTGCTGCTTATACTGTATACCCGAAAATAACGGGAAACAAGTCTATATTATTAAAATACCAATCGAGTTTGTTATTTTAATTTTTGTTTTATTACACGACTCAATATAACATATTTAAGCATATTAAAGTGTTTTTTCCTGTTTTAAAACATGACTTTATAATGTTTATTAGTGGAACTAAAGATTGGATTAAACTTGAAACGCATGTGATCGTTGTCATCAGTGAGGTGACCAATCACGTAAAGCTGTTACGTCATCACAACTCCGTGCAGTCGCTCTGGAGAAGCTGCACCGGCTGAGCTAGCCGGGTACTCTAGAAACGCTCTCGCGGTACTTAAAAACCATATGACACAGTCACGTGCCTGCAGCGCCAGCTGAAGTCGGACAAAATTACTAACCGGAATGCACTGCTTCAAGTCAGCCGCCGATCGGTCTGCGCAGCGCCGCAATTGTTTTACTTCAATGAAACATTATATATTTGTGATTTTTTTGTATTAAAGCTCAAAAGAAGAAACATTATAGATTATTTTTCTAGCTTCCTTTGCTCATATTTACCAAGGGGGCCCAAACTCTAGAGTCCCACTGTAGGTAGGTTAGTAGGTAAGCAAGTAAGGCAGGAAAAATGAAGAAAGGTAGAAAAAGAAGAAGAAGAAGGAAGAAGGAAATAGGATTGTCACCCACTGGCTTGTGGGTTGTTGTGTTGAGTTGTGTTGTTTGCTATCTATTCCATTGATAAAATTGCAAAATTTTTGACCTTTGCTCATCTGAGGCGGAGACTAAAGCAATAAAACATGAATCATGTTCATGGCTTTGTGTCGCTGTAAACTGTTGCAAGAATATGTGAACCTTTAAATTAACCATGGATTCTGATCTTCAGTAGAAAGTGTGCTTAACGCACAAAAGGACTTTTCACACTGGAAAAAGTCAACCCCGGGTTATTCTAAACCCTAGGTCTGGTGTCTAAAACCCTGCTAATACATCTGTCTGTAAGTATCAAGCAACCCTGAACACCTTCCCTGCTGAAAAAAACAGCATACCAGCATATGTTGTGTGGTGCTGGTTTGCTATTGAACACCAGCTAAACCAGCATCAGCACCAGCATTAGCACCAGCTAAACCAGCACCAAACCAGCATAAGCACCAGCATCCCATGCTGGTCATACCAGCAAGACACAGCATGTGTTGTGTTTTGGTGCTGGTATGCTGGTGACCACCAGATAAACCAGCATAGACCAGTATAATTCTCATGCTGGTCCATGCTGGTTTGATCCTGGATTTTTCAGCAGTGTTGATGAGCTGATTCAGCTGTGTTTAATTACATTCTAACCCTGCTTCGTTTCACACTACGTGAGTTTGGCACCGCAATGCGGGGTTAACCCCACAAAAGCAGTGCTAGCCTAAATGACAAGTGTGAAACGATCCTTAACCTAGGGTTAAAAGCAGCGCAGTGTGAAAAGCCCTAAACATTCGTGGTTAATGTCTTGATTGGACAGATCATGTAACAGTAAAGAGTGAAAAAATCTCATCTGCCTCTATTAAGCTAATACGTTTTCTATAAATTAATGGTTTGAAGACAGCTAACTACATTCCAACTGACAAAAGTTGTCACAAAAGCCCAAGTCTATTAAAAACCAAAGCCGAAATAAGGTCGTTGTTGACAAATAGATAAGACGATCATTTATGTTTAATAGTGATGCTGTGGTCACACTTTCAGCACTCAATATTTCTAGGCGGAACCATGTGTTCTGTATATGGGCAGCAGCTGGATATGATAAAAAATTTTTTTTCATACATCATGGATTTTGACATGCTTGCACTGTTATTGATACTTTGGTTATTATTGTAGAAAATGTGTTTGTGATACTGTTATATTCAGTTTATCTGAATAGGACATGCTGTTTCGTGTCAATCATCTATTGGTCACACATTTACACTTGATTCACATGTCAGAGTTGAACACACTGACATGCAGAATTGGCTGGCATGAGCTTGCATTTGGATTTCACGTCTGCTGCATTCTCATGTCTATAAATGGAAGTCAGTGGAACAGAAAGTCGTGATCGCAGCATAACAGGCAAAAAAGTTCCATCATTTGACATCATGTTTTTTAATACCAGGAACTTTATTTAAAAATAATTCCTGGAATTAGAAAAGTAGTCATTTGTATAGACTTAAATTCATATGTAGCAATATTACAAGGACTTTACCAGCATGCAACTTTTTTTTATTGAAACAAATGATTCAAATCATTCAAACAGTCATATAGCAAGAATGCTTCAACAAGATATAACTCACAGATCTTTAGACAGAATAACAGATCATAGAAAAGATAAGGAAAAAAGTTAGAAGAAAAAATAAATAAAATAAACATAAATATAGATTTTGTAGAAATATAGATGTAGATTTTACAATTATGTTATTTACTGGCAACAGTTTGTTCAAAGTTAAATGAACATGAAACATTTTCAGTCTTTAGTTTCTAATGTAAGTTACTGGCAACCAGCTGCATAATTACAGCATTTTTTTTACAGTGTGACATTCGAGTTTCATAAAGTATTTTGCCCTACAAAGCCAAAGCGCAGTAACTACGCATTCGGTCAAAATTGAGTTAAGGATTGAAATGGGCTTTTTGAGATCTGTTGTGTCTTGTGACAAAGTCTCCTGGTTTAATTTTGTCCTATTTCAGAGAAACGTTTGTGCCAAAATTGCAGTTACATGTTTGACTGCCTGGTGTAAAAAAACTTTAAGGGCATTTTTCTCAGTTTCAGTGTTTGCGTAGTTACTGCACTTAGCCTTTGTAGGGCAGTATAGTATACCTAACGAGGATATTACATTATAAAAAATTGCTCCATAAAGGTGAACAAAATATAACTATTTTTATTTTTTATTAATTTCAATGACTTCTTTAGTGATTTCATCTTGAGTAAGAATAAATTACATTTAGGTAAGCCTTTTGCAAATTTCTGTTTATTGATATAGTATTTACCATGCAAGATTTAGAAGTTCACCACATTTTAGCATGCAGCTCTTGGGGATTATGGTACTGTAGCATCTTACATCATCAGCTTCTGCCAAGACAACAGTCATCATGGACATCTTTAACGAAGACAAGCTACGGTGTCTAAACAACCATTGTGCAAAAGCAAAAAATAAATAAAAAAATAGTAACAGAACAAAAAGATCATACAGTATGAACCATTAATATTTAATGTAAAATATGGATGCAACAATTTAATATGTGTATATTAATTGATATAAGGATTAAATATCTATAAACTTATGCTTTAAAGGGAACTGTCAGTCCCAAAGGTGCTGAGCTAAAAAACCTGGTTGTCTTTACTAAGAAAGTGTGAAAATGCTGCCAAACCACTGTAAGTTGCTTTGTATTAAAATATCTGTCAAACAAAAATGTGATGGTCAAGTTCATAATATTAGTGACCCAAAATGAATGGATTGGTATAAATGCCATGACTGCACACGTGGGCGTCAGAACGTTTTTGTGTTACAGTAATTAATCACCTTCATGAGTAGGTATGGTTAAATGACTCATTACAGGGCGAATTAAGACTTTCTCGCACGCCCTACTGCCTGTGAAGAATATCCCGCTTACAAGTTCGGTGTATCCTAACTGTGTCCTTCAGTCTCCCAAAATCTCAGACATCACAAGAAGCAGGATCAGTTTACGGCAAGCATCCCCAGATCAGAGGCAGGCTAACGAAATTGTTCAAGCCTTCTCAGAATGGCGAGAGCTGAAAGACAGAGAAGGCTTCAAGTCAGATGCCGACCTCGCATTCTTGCTTTTGCGCTTGTAAGTAACACTTTGATATTATATTTTGTGCATGGTTGTACTTTCATTGCGTTCATTATGTTGGCTTTGAAATAGCCAACATATTGTTATTGCATTTAAACTTATATCTTATTATTATTCTACCCCAAAATTTCTGACACTAACTCGTCCTAGACCTTTCAAGCTACATGTACCAAATTTTCCACGGACCTTCAGACTGGTCTGACTTAGTGTGTTATATCTTTTCTAACTGATGGGACCTTCCGAATTCCTAAACATCTCCCATAGACTACCATTATAAAAAGCCCAGATGGATATCTTTGCACCAGAGTGTCATAGAGACATAGGGGTGGGCTCATTTTATTCAGGCATCCAATCAGTCTCTTAGGATTCTTACTGAGGTATTAAACCACGCCTCCAGCAACCAAATATGAGCACCATAGCAACATAATAAACAAAGCCTTATATCTCTGGATCTGAACATCTTAGAGACATGGGGGTTGGGTCTTTGGGTCATGTTAGCTTCATGCTAGCTCTATGCTAAGTCATACTAGCTTCATGATAGTTTCATGCTAGCTTTATGCTAATTTCATAATAAATCTTGTTAACTTCATGTTAAATCATGCTAGCTTCATGTTAAATCTTGTTAGATTCACGCTAAATTGTGCTAGCTTCATGGTAGCATCATGCTATTCATGCTAACATCATGTTAATCATGCTAGTATCATGTTAGCTTCATGCTAATCATGCTAGTTTCATGCTAATCATGCTAACATCATGCTAGCTTTATGCTAATCATGTTAGCTTCATGCTAGCATCATGTTAATCATGCTAAAATCATGCTAGCTTCATGCTAATCATGTTAACATCATGTTAGCCTCATGCTAATCATGCTAGCATCATGTTAGCTTCATGCTAATCATATTAGCTTCATGCTAGCTTCATGCTAATCATGTTAGCTTCATGCTAATCATGTTAGCTTCATACTAGCTTCATGCTTATTATGTTAGCATCATGCTAAATCATGCTACCTTCATACTTAAACATACTAACAGCCAGATAGCCTACTAAACTAAACTTCTGTCACCATTTTACCATTTTAAACGTTTAGGCTACGCTTTTTCAAGCCAACATAAAGTTTGTCTTCAAACTTTAATATCTAGTTATTATCTGTAAATGTCTCATCAGCTGATCAGCTAAGTTGCTACTTGTGAGGGTACGTTTTTACAACAGTGTGTTTGAAAGCATTTACTACCAGACACTAGGGGGAGCTTCATAGAGAAAAACACTCAGGCTTGCCTGGTGTCCCTTTAAACGTGGCTTAAAAGCCAGCCAGATGCTGACTGTAGGCGCTTGCCAGCTTTTTAAAGCTGAGGGCTTTGCTTGCTATGATACTTCTGCTTTCTTTACTTTCTTTATTGGTCATTGAATGATGTGCTGGTTGTTGTTGTTGTGATAATTGTTCCGCCCCTCCTTAACTGTGAGATTTATGAGCTAAGTGTTTCACCCAAAATTTAATATTTTCAACTCTCGGCGCTCAGTGCTGACAAAACCCGCCAGCTGCTAGTGTTTTGAAAAGCATGACTCTTCCAGTGGAAACAATTGAAAACATACAAAAACCATCAGCATAAACGCCTTGGTGTGTACGTCCCCTTATAATTGAGTGGGACAAGACCATTTTATCTAATTTATCACATTTGTCTGTTCACTTTTTAGAGCACCGTCAGTCAAATCTATTCCACTAGAGGAATGCCATAATAAATTAAACTCCGTTTAGCTACAGCTGTGACTCCGTCCTCAAATCCATTCCACTTGGCTTATTCTGCGACCATATTATCTTAGTTAGTTAGTTTATTTGTTTCGAGCAGTATATAAAGACACATGACAAAAACAATAAAGAAGCATTGAAATAATCTCTACAACCCATTAGATTCAACATCCCTTCACAACATTAATCCATCTACAACTTTAATCTTACTGCTCGAAAAGGAGTGGGTAAACGTCAGACTTATTTAAACCCACCCCAATCACTTACACTTAACCGGAAAAACAAACAAACAAAAAGAAAACAAAACTTCCTTAATGGTTACATTATCATATCAAGAAAAAATAAATAAATGAACGTACAAAACAGAAACAAAAACCACACACATATCTCAAATATACATATAATCTAAACTCCATTCCGTGTTTTCAGTACTTTTGCCTGCTGCATTATTGGGACACAACAATGTTAACAAACCTTTTAGGCCATAAAACACTTTAATTTAAAGGCACCAGATTACAAAAAAAAAAAACATCTATTCCAGTAAATGTTTTGGGCCCACATTGTTTTGGCTTCAGTCACCCATGATTGCGCTCACTTTGGGTAATTATAATGACCACAATTATGCTGCTTTGGCTGGAAACTCAGCAGATGCATACATGATTGTAATGATGCTCTATTTCACAGGTCTTCCTCAAAATAAAGGGTGCGTTCAAAGAAACACTTGATTTTTTAAATGTATTTAGGTGCAGTGTAAGCGTCATGCCAGTTTACATTTAAAGCAAAAATATTCAGAGAGGTACTTCCTGGTACCAATGAAAAAGAGGGTAACACTTTATTTTACGACCCGCAAAGTACCGCGTAATTAAATCGAAATTAACAGCGTACCTATTTGTAACAACAGGGTACCTCTACAGTACGTACTTGTAGGTATAAGGGAATAATATTTTAAATTTGGGGTAATAAGGGGGTAAGAATATGAAGAATTATAAATTATTTATACTCTAAGTATTTTAAAACAACAGGGTACTTATTGTAATATTACGTGGTATGTATGACTTAGTCTATGGGGAAATTATGTATTATATTTTTTATTGTATTGTTTTAAGTTTTTTTTTTTTTTTAAGTAGCCTATATTACTTGCTTCTAATAACAAAAGTCCAGCTGATTTAATGTGGTTATCTTTTTTTTAAGGTAAGTACAATAAAAAAAGCAACTTATTCCCTATTTACCAGGAAACTCCTACATTTGCGGACATATTTGAAGTGGTGCTTTGCAATTTATTTACTGTAAACACAAGTATTTTAGCCAAATATAATTTATGCAATGGCAAACCAGAATGAAACAACAGCAGATATCAGCTCCCGCTAAAGCAAAAGACGACTACATGCGTAGGCTACTTCGCAGGTGTAGAGCGCGCGGCTGTCTGCAGGAGGTTTGCTGGAACGCGATCCTGAGGTGAAATTTCTTTAAGAGGTTTTAAAAACGTTCTACACTGTGGAGTACGGCTGCCAGTGATGTTAGCAGAATCCGCATGCTGGATAAGGTGACTGGTTTTGTTAATACATGACTCACGCATTTCAAACAATGTTTTTTCAAGAAAGTTGCCAGCTAACGGTAGCAGGTTAGCTAGCACATAAGTTAGCCTAAATTTATTAACGTAACTGGCTCAGAAAACTCTGTTTCTGTCAAGGCACAGTGAAGAAACATTTACTGAAGGCTTTCATTTATGTTTTTATAACGCAGAACAGCATTTGTGAGACGTCATCAACTCATCATCCTAGTGGACAAGAACACCAACAGAGGAAGCCAAGCCGCAAAAACAATAAAAAATTGTCATGACTTTTTATTTTAAATAAAAGTTATGTGATAATAAACATTAAGTGTTGGCTTAATTATAGTGTTTTAAAGATGTTTTGAAGTAAGTTGTTTTAAAATAAAAATAACAATATTCTGTATGTTTATGGTATTTACCCTATAACATTTATAACAAGAGGTGAACAAAGCACCACTTTAGTTTACAGCCCGCAAATATGAGAGTTACCTGGTACATACACAGAACAATAGGGGAATAAGCCCCACTTTAGTTTACAGCCCGCAAATATGTGAGTTACCTGGTACATACACAGAACAATCGGGGAATAAGCCCCACTTTAATTTACAGCCCGCAAATATGAGAGTTACCTGGTACATACACAGAACAATCGGGGAATAAGCCCCACTTTAATTTACAGCCCGCAAATATAACAGTTACTTGGTACATACACAGAACAATCGGGGAATAAGCCCCACTTTAATTTACAGCCCGAAAATATAAGAGTTACTTGGTACATACACAGAACAAGCGGGGAATAAGCCCCACTTTAATTTACAGCCCGCAAATATAAGAGTTACCTCGTAACTCATGTATACATATACAGATCAAAGAGGTACAAGTTGATATTATTTTTATTGTGTATTATATTTGCCGACGTGGCTTGTAGACATCAACTGTCGGCTATACAAAACACTTCATCAGGTAAGTAGCAAATATGAAAAAAAAAAACATATTACACATGTCAGGGTCCGGCCATTGTATCCTGTTTAATATTGTGTCTTGTCAGTATGGCTGGGTTCTGACAGTCCCATGTCTTATGTGAAGGCTCATGATCTTGTGTTTAGAGTCATGTGCCTTCGGTGTCTTGTCTCCTGACCCCGCCCACTTGTTCTCCCTATTAATTGTTTAATCATTAGTTCATTCCCATCACCTGTTCCTCCCTTGTTATCTTGTTTAGTTTTTGCTATTTAAACCCCTTTGTGTCCAAGGTCCTGTGCTGATTCATTTTGTACTGTTTGTGTATTCTAGTTGTGTATTATTAGAGTCAAGTATCTAGTCTAGTCTAGTTTTCATGTCAAGTCTAGTGTTAAGTCTCTGTCGTACGTTGTTTAATGCTGTTTGCCCCCACGTGGGCTTTGTTTTGTCTTGTTGTTCATTAAAGTCTTTTGTTTAACCCTTCATCGTCTGCTATTGGGTTCATTTGTCCTCCAAACCCTCACAGATGATCCTGCCAACACTGAACCCAGCGATGGTGTCGGGGTCCGTCGCAGCGCCTCCAGTCACGGTGCTGCTGCCCATTGCTGTGCGTCCAGCCCCTTGCTGGTTGACAGAGGGGGAACGCACAGCACTCTTCAGTGCGCTCTTGAGAGCCGTCGCCAGGCCGGAGTCCGCGCAGCCAGAGCCGGAGCCCGCGCAGTCCGCGCAGCCAGTGCCAGAGCCGGAGCCCGCGCAGTCCGCGCAGTCCGCGCAGCCAGTGCCAGAGCCAGAGCCCGCGCAGTCCGCGCAGCCAGAGCCGGAGCCCGCGCAGTCCGCGCAGCCAGTGCCAGAGCCGGAGCCCGCGCAGTCCGCGCAGCCAGTGCCAGAGCCGGAGCCCGCGCAGTCCGCGCAGCCAGAGCCGGAGCCCGCGCAGCCAGAGCCGGAGCCCGCGCAGTCCGCGCAGCCGGAGCCCGCGCAGTCCGCGCAGCCAGAGCCGGAGCCCGCACAGCCAGAGCCGGAGCCCGCGCAGCCAGAGCCGGAGCCCGCGCAGCCAGAGCCGGAGCCCGCGCAGTCCCAGCTGCGTCCTCGCCCCAAACCCCCATGGACTGTCTTGTATTAGTATTTTGTGGACTTCAGTGTGTTTGATAAGTTTCGTTTTGCACCTTTTGTTATTTTATTGTCTGATGTGTTGTGTCGTGTTCTCGTGTTCCACGTCATTCAGAGTCTAGTTACCCAGTCAAGTTGTAGAGTTATCTGTCAGTTTCGTGTCTTCATGTTGTGTACCCCCTCGTGGGTTTTTGTTTTTGTAGAAATAAAAGTGTTTTCTGTTTTTTCCCCGACACCGTCTGCTCTTGGGTTCATTTGTCCTCCAAACCCTCACAACACATAGACCATATTACCCATAGACGTAAGTCATACATACCACGTAATATTACAATAGGTACCCTGTAGTTATGAAATACTTAGAGAATAATTTTCCATATATTCTTACCCCCTTATAACCCCAAACTTAAAATGTTGTTCCCTTATAACTACAAGTACGTACTGTAGAGGTACTCTGTTGTTACAAATAGGTACGCTGTAAATTCGGTTTAATTACGCGGTACTTTAAAAATAAAATAAAATGTTACCAAAAAGAGTACTAGGAAAGCAGACAAGGGTTCAGAATTGCACTTTTGTGCAACTAAGGTTTTACACAACAAAAAATAATGTAAAAGTGAAAGTAATGTAATGGGTATGTCTACACTTGGAAAGTGACCTCTGCATTTTATCCATCCCCAGTGAGAAGTGAACACACAAACACAAAAAGAGCAGTGGACAGCTGTTCATTTTTTTATGTAAGGGTTTTGTCTTGTATCATGTTCATGTCTTTTTGAACTTCAAAATAAAAGACATGAACATGACACAAAACAAGACAAAACCCTTACACTACTAGGCACAACAGCACCCAAAATAAAAAAGAGATTTACTTGAAAAGCAAAATGAATAATAAATAACTCTGCACTTAAATAAAAATGCAGCATGAATTGCAAGTCAATCCAACCTAGTATTTTAAGCTTTAGCCAATAATAAGTTGACAAAAAAAGTTAAAATGGTTTAACTTAATTTGCTAAGTTTATGGAATTGCATTTCATCTCGATTCAGTATAATTTTTTTATATTTATATTGGAAAACAAGACAAAAATACTAAACAATTAATTTTGCAGTGTACATTGTGATTTAGGAAACACAGCCATAACTTTGGTAAACCTCTTTAGGTAATCTGACCCAAACGCATGATTCTTTCATGGATTGGACATCACTAATACGACTGTGAGTCATCTCACAGCACCACAGAAAAGACCGAACTGCAACTTTATTGAATGTCACTTGTACAATTGTAACACTGGTACAATTATTGAAACATTTAAATTTGGATAAAAACAGTGCCATTTTTTTATATGTTAAAGGCCATAAGTTTGATGAAAAACTTTACAAACATTAATCTGGATCCCAATAGTCTTTAATAGAACTCTTTTGATGATATGGTCTGGCATCTGGCTTCCCCATAGACTATAAGATGTTTGTTGTTCAAAGAGTCACATAATGTTGTGAACAATGCTGATGCAATGTAACTACAACACATTCATAACAACATCACCCCAAACCAATTGTTGTTGTCCAAATTAGACAACATATTGCAGATGATAATAATGATAATTAGTCACTTAATGAGACGCTTGTGTTATTATTGTCTCAAAGGGACAATGAAACTGTTGCATTGTTATTATGAATTCTAAAATAGGTTTCTTTTGGGGACGCTTCAAAATGTCAAATAATAATTAATCCTCTGGGAGTTTTTTGACGCACTAATCAATGTTTTTCAGATACATCTACTAATGAGGAGAGATGATAATTGAGGTGATAATGAAGTCCCAGGATGCTTAAGACCTCTCATGGCTCTAATTCGTAATTTGATATTTTGTTATTTGTTATTGTCCAAAACATCTTATGCAACAATTTAATACAGCCCAAGATCTTCACTTCAATGGCAATATCATGTTAATGTCAAAATGTGGCTTGGCTAGCATCTCATAGTTTAATAATGAGATTAGAAGAATTAAAATTAGTTTTTCTCCCACAGAAAACTGATAGGATGCCAAATGTTGTGAAATCTAAAGCGAAATTGAAAAAAAATATCTTGGGAAAGATCCTTTGTGTGGTAATATCTAAACCAGCTGGTTTTAATTTCACTGAATCAGCACATGGCTACATTCAATCACGCCAACAAAGGTGCTTGAAGAAAACCATTTAACTGTTCTGAATTTGTCTCCTGTGACAATAATGGACGTCCAACAATAATTTAATTAGAGATGTTGGTCATTGGTGTTGCAAGTAATGCCCAAAGGTTATTAGATATGCCCCAGTGTTTCTGTAATGAACTGCTCATTTAGATTTGACCACAACAGCAGCAGCCATCAAGCCATACATGATTTATTTGTGTTCTATACATTAAGTCACAATACTAAGATTAGAAGAATGGAGACATCAGCAGTGACCACATAGATATACACATGACAGCAAAGAATCAATAACAATAGAGTCATTTAACAGTAATTTATTTCTGAAAAATTACCTTTCCGTAAATAAGCTTAGTTCAAATCAAAATCAAATCAACTACTACACTGAGCTAACGTTTACCGTGTAAAATCAATGTAAAAAAATGTTAACTACAGATCAGCTGATAAAACTTTCTTTATACATTGGTGATCCATGCTCGCAGTCTCCCTTGATCTTTAAGAAATCTAAATGTTTACATTTTTAAACATTTTGAAAAAGGTATTTATCCCAGGCGTCAGTTTAGCCACTAGCCAAACAAACACAGACAGGAAGTTTACTTCGGAGGTGCTTGTTTTTCTCAGTTTTGTTGTGGGTTCATTTAAGGTTACAAAGCAGGCATTCCTGAACATTATTGGCATATATTCATGTGACTGTGGCAGATAAACGTCTGATGTTGTTACTGTCAGAATTTATTGTGTTTGGCCGAGGTATGTCAAGAACTGGTTGTTCATAGATACAAAGTGGTGACTTACAAAAGGACAGTAATGAATAGTCAAAATACATCTGTATGTTTTAGTCGGCTGTGTTTAAATAAAATAAAAATAAAACGCAGCGTAAGTGGCATGAGTCTTGTTTGCTTGCATATGACTTTAAATCAAATAAGTACAAAATAGCACATCTCTGCTTAACAAAGACGATCAGATTTGTTTATGCGTCTGCTTCATAACTTTTAAATGCGTCAAAACCAACTAAAAACAAACACCATAGCGGACAATCAATCGAAAGATGCAGAGAAATGTACCACAACCAACCTCAATTTCTAAACGCAAAGAGAAGCTACAGTAGCTGCCACAGGACAAACATTTTGTTGTCTGAGAGAGCGTAGGGACGAAACACGCTCTATAGACGGTTTCATCAGACACACGTGCGCTGACACGTTACACGTCTGGATCCGAACTTTACTTCCGGTTTCGTTGTTTTTAATGGTCTGACTAGTTGCTAAACGGATCTCTTAAACAAATGCTGGTAACACTTTACAATAAGGTTCATTAGTTAACTACATTAGTCAACATGAACTAATAATGAACTGCACTTATTAATATTTGTTAATGTTATTTTCAACAATTACTAATACTTTATTAAAATCTTGTTAACGATAGTTAATGCACTGTGAACTAACATGAAAAAACAATCAAAAACTTTATTTCTATTAACTAACATTAACAAAAATACTGCAACAAATGTATTGCTCATGGTTTGTTCATGTTAGGTAATACATTACCTAATGAACCTTTTGTAAAGTGTTACCCAAATGCCACGTCGAAAATAACAAATGTTTTGGTTTTCTAGGTAATCTATGTGTTGTTTTTTTTTTGCTTGTTATATAAATAAACTACGTTTAAAGAACTTTGCTGTTATTTATCCTTAGCAGAGTTTACCGGAAGTTACGTGCGGACCACGACAGCCGCTTGTTTATGTTGTTACTGCTGAAACCGTATATAGAGCAGTTTGCCAAAACTTAAAATAGTAAGTTGTTTTAACTTCATGCTGCATTTTTTTACAATGTAAACACCACTGATAATAAAGTTATGTATATTATATTGCATTTCTGTCAAGAGATCCTTTTAAAAGTTACACATTGCACATTTATTTTTTATGCTTTTCTTCTTCGCACTATAATAACATTATATAAAAAACTATAAAAAAAGACTACAGATGATTTTAACCATGGTACTATTTGACCTTTGATGTAGGTGTGACGTAGATGTACAGATTTACATATTTGCATATTCTGTAGCCTTGCACTCTGTTAAATAAGCACAGCCTCACTAATACCATTCAGATCTCATTTTATCATACTTACATGCATGTGAGAATAAAACTGTGATTTTGGTTTTAACCCATTATTATTTTCTGAAGAATTGGTTACTACCTCATTGAATGTGCTTTACATTTACCAACTTTGTTGTGGAAAAAGCATTTCTGTATTTCAGGATATACTTCGGTGATGCTTTAAGAAGGGAATGCTTTTTAATTGCTTTTAAGATCTTTAGACTGCTTAACGGTACAACTTTTCAATGGAAAACCTGACGTATAACAGCATCATTTTGCAACTAGAAGGATTGAAGGTATCGGAGGAGTTTCTGTACCCTGTTTTTCTATTCTTCCTTATTTTTTACATCATAGTTATGGTGATGAACTGTGGTATGGTTTTTCTCATAGCAGGACAGAAAAGTCTCCACGAACCAATGTACCTGCTGTTTTGCAACTTGACTTTCAATGATATCTTTGGTAATTCCATCACGGTCCCCAGGCTGTTGTTGGACCTTTTAAGGTTACCATCCGAGCGCACTATCAGTTACGCAGAGTGCGCCGTGCAGGCATTCTCTACGCACACATATGCAACAACCTCCCATACCATACTGATGACAATGGCTTTTGACAGATACGTGGCCATATGCAATCCACTCCGCTATACCACTATAATGAGTAATAAAATGGTAATCACGCTCTCAGCTTCAGCCTGGGGTGTGGCGTTATTTTTCGTTGCCATCTTGTTAGGCCTCACACTGAGGCTTAACCGTTGCAGAACCTTCATATCAAATCCTTTTTGTGATAATGCATCTATGTTTAAGTTATCTTGCGAGGATGTGTCTGTTAATAATCTGTATGGTTTAATATTTACAGTGCTGCTGATGGTCTCTTCCATGGGAAGTGTTGCACTCACGTACATTAAAATAACTGCTGTTTGTTTGACAACCAAGAGCAAAACTTTGAACAGTCGGGCAATTAAAACGTGCAGCACTCACTTGACGGTGTATTTAATAATGCTTCTAAGTGGCTTTGCTATTGTAATACTACATCGCTTTCCTGCATATTCAGATTACAGGAAACTGGCTGCCCTGTTATTTCATATCATTCCTAGTTCTTTAAATCCTGTCATATATGGCCTGCAGTGTACTGAGCTTAGACATGCTCTAATGCAGATTTTGTGCATAAAGAAAATTAATCAGAGAAAGATGTTCCCAAATTAAATTCTCTAGCCTTGTTTATAGGAAAACATGTACTGTAGCGCTTATCTTTATATTTGCTGTTTCACAATCACTGCCGATCATTTGTTGAAAGCAATGCATTATTGATAAACTATATGCTGTACAAGTTGTGTTGATCAGCATAATGTACATATCTGATCATTAGTATGAATGGCTTGTCAAATGATGTAATTTTTTACCTGATAAAGTAACATTTAAATTTTATATACTTTGAATGTGCACTGCATACAGTATCAGTACAATAACCTTTTTTTTTAATGTAATTTTGTGTAGATGTTATGTGGCTATAAGGGAAAGATAACTGATGTTTCGAAATGTTTGCTTACACATATACTTGCATTGGTTGAAAATCTGCATGAATTACTAATAAAATGTGATCTGATCTTTAATCTAACAAGCACATATGTGTGTCTCGCATTTTTTATTAAGGGCAATGAGTAAGTGAACCTTAAAATGAAGTAACTTTTAGTATATAATTACAAATATTGAAATCTAACAGGAATTTATGTGTTGGTCATTAATGAGTAATGCCAGGGCTACATCTTTAGTAGTGATTCCATTGTGCAATATCTCTTGCAGGTCCCAGGAAACATACAGCAAGCTTAAATCACAAATCACATTTTCAATGTTTTTGAAGTCTGTGTGTTTCCAAGGCCCTATTGAGATATACAGTATAAATCTTTTAATAATGGTGCAAAAGTAAATAACATTACTTGTTTTCAAACACAGGCATAGACATAGACATGTTATACCTTTTGTTAGACACCATGGCCCTCTCCACACTTCAAAGTTTTGAGTGTGAAGCTCATGTAAATTCTGGAGTGAATCCCATAAATGTTCATTCCAAAGGTGTGTTGCAATTCGAAGGCTGCAACAAAACTTGAATCAAGATATATCATATATTTTTATGATCAGCTTAGAAGTGCGGGATTACAAAACAGATCAAATTAATTAATTAATTAATACAAACCAGACATGGGGACTTGGGACTTGGACGCGAGTCGACTTGAGTTGCTATTTTTGTGACTTGTGACTTGACTTGACTTGACAAAAAATAAAATACTTGAGACTTGACTCGGACTTGGAAGTTAAAGACTCTGGACTCTGGACTTGACTTGAGACATGATGACTTGAATGACTTGAGTGTTAATCACATCATGTTTTCAGTTTGAAAATAAAATATATAAACTATTTAAAAAAATAAAGTTGACCCAGCTGGAGCGCAGGCTGAGAATGGCGTTGTCATGACTGAATCAGGATACTATCATCAGTCATGACGAGCCAGACGACAACCTCCAATTTTGTCCGTCATTTGAAGAGCCATTCTGCCCAGTAGGTGCTTGTCAGTTTGTTAATATCTGGTTAGTTGGTAGTTAGCTAATGTAATAATAGCTAAAGTAGCCATTAACCCTCATTATACTGTGTTGGGGACAAATGTGGACAAAATAATTTTGATTTATTTAAAAAAAATACTTCCCTTGATCTGAGCATTACGAGACTTGGTTACTTTTTCTAAGTTTGCCACCTGAACACACACACACACACAAAAAAGACTGGATTCTACAAGGGTCGTTTCACATATCGCGTCTTTTGCACGCTCAAGTTCGTTATTTCAAATGTAGGTGCGTGAACGGAAGAGATTACAATTTTGTTTGATTCCATGATGTATTTTACTGAAAATTAGTTTTTCTTTATATCTTAATATTCTATATATCTTTATTAAGATCAGATTCTGCAGGTAAAATTACAATAATAAGGTGACTTGACTTGGACTTGACTTGACCTACTACAGGACTTGACTTGACTTGACATAGCCTGTGACTCGACTTGACTTGAATTGCCCAAGAAAAAAAATCATTGGGACTTACTTGAGACTTGAAGGTTCAGACTTGAGACTTACTTGAGACTTGCACATGTGTGACTTGGTCCCATCTCTGATACAAACTTATTTTACCCCATTTAATTCCAATGTAACATGTGTCTCAACGAAAATACACATATTTAAAAGTTATAAGTTAAAAATAATTATAGATGTTATATTTGTTTTTTAATATACTCATTATGCAGAGGCGGACAGGGTACACAGCTTTATTACTTGAGTAAAAGTACAGATACCACTTGCAAAGTACAAGTAAAACTACTGCAGTCAGATGTCTACTCAAGTAAAAGTAAAAAGTATATGTGTTTTAAAAGTACTTGAGTAATAAGAGTACAAGAGTACATTTTTAAATATTGCATTACTACTGCCACAGTGCAAGTTGAACCACGTGAGATGATTGACAGCTGTACAGCAAATGATATGTCATGACTTCTGGGTGATCGATGGTTGTGTGTGGGGTATGTGTTTGTTTATTTACCTGTGGTGACGGTTCCTCATGTGTTCACTAACCCTGCCCGCTCATTTCGGTAATTGTTCACCAGTTGTGTCTTGTTTACTTTCCCTTTATATTTCACGCCGTCCTGTCTCTCGTTGCGCGCTTATTGTTTTGGTCACAGTCATGCAGCCTTGCCTTGTCTTGTCGGACGATTCTGTGCTTTCTCTCTAGTTACCTCAGGTTTGGGTTTCGGCATCCAGAGGCTCGTCTTCACCCGGGATCTTCTCGCCTGTGGATTATATTTACTATCTCCATTGACTCTGATTGTCTCTCGGAACAGCTGGTTCGCTTCGTATTCAGGCGGTACACCAGCTACTTCCGGGTTGCGTCAGCTACATCTGCATCCGCAGTGGATTACCTCCAGTCTTTGAAACATTGACTTTGCTTTGCACCTATCTCTTTTCTAAATAAACATTGTTAACTTGCTATTGCCTCCGAACCCTTCATTGTGACAGAATGAGTGCCCCACCAATGGAGTCAGCGAGTTCGGAGAGTTCGGAGGTGCAGACTGCCCTTCACCAGCAGGGGGCGGTCATTGAACAGCACTCATCGTTGCTGAATGCAGCGGCCAGGGATTTCAGTCTTCTGTCTGAGCAACTAACGGAGCTAAGCACTCGGTGAACTTCCATCTTCCACCTCTGGAGGAGCCGCCTCGGCTGAGCGGGAGCCACACACGGCGACACCTCCTACCTATGACGGCAATCCCAACACCTGCCGGTCCTTTCTGCAACAGTGTTCTCTCGTTTTTGCGCTCCAGCCTCGTTGCTTCTCATCACCCACTTCCAAGGTGGCATTTGTACTGACGTTACTCACCGGGAGAGCGAGAGACTGGGGTATGGCTGCATGGGGGGCTAAGGCTCCTTTTACGTTCTCGTTTGAGGCTCTAGAGCAGGAAATGTTGAGCCTATTTGACCGTTCACTCAAGGAGACATGGCTCCGGCTGAACTGGTGAGATTACGGCAGCGTAATACCTCGGTTACTGATTTTGCTATCAAGTTTAAGACACTTGCCATTAGCTGCAACTGGAACGATGCCGCTTTAAGAGCTTAATTTCTCGAGGGTCTCACACCTGCCATTCAAGACGATATTGCACCCAGGGAGCCACCCACGTCACTGGAGGCTGCCATCGACCTGGCCTTGAGGGTTGAGACTCGTCATCGTCAAAGAGATCTGCGCCGCTCTTTTCGCCATCTGTTATCTGAAACAAAGGAGTCTGCTTCTGATATGCCCTCCGAGGAACCCATGCAACTGGGGAAGTTTCGCATTACTGTTGGGTAAAGAAATCATCGTCTATCTAATGGACTTTGTCTGTATTGTGGTAAGCCGGGGCACATGGCGGCCACATGTCTGGTAAAAGGTTCCGCCCGCCGATGAATTTGGGAGTCTCGGTGGGCGCATCATCATTTAAATCTCCCGTAAGCAGTACCACACTACCTGTTATAATTAATTCTTCTCATTCACAGGCGTTGTTGGATTCCGGTGCGCAGGCCTGTCTCTTGGATGCTGGGTTGGCCAAGTCCTGTGGTATTCCATTTATTCCTCTGTCTTCTCCTTTGTCCTCCTGGACTTTGAAGGGTCAGCATATGGCTGTGATCACGCACCGCAAACCCCCTGTGAGTTTGTTTGTTTCTGGCAATCATCGTGAGGAGATTGAATTTTATCTATTAGAGGATTCACAATCGCCAGTCATTTTAGGGCATGACTGGCTATCCATACATAATCCTCACATTGATTGGCAGAACAACGTTGTGTTGTCATGGAAGTCTTCGTGTTATGTTTCATGTCTTGGTCCTGCTCCCTCTCCTGTCTCTTGTTCTGTCTCGCAGGTTCCGGCTGTCGATCTCTCAGGGGTCCCGGCGGATTACTCTGATCTGCATCAGGTATTCAGTAAAGCCCGGGCCACTTCTCTGCCTCCTCATCGGTCGTATGATTGTGAAATCAAACTCCTTCCCAACACTTCTCCGCCTAAGGGTCGTATTTTTTCCCTATCTAAACCTGAAAGAGAGGCTATGGATAAGTACATTAGTGAAGCTTTAAAAGCCGGTCTCATTCGCCGCTGCTCGTCTCCAGCCGGTGCTGGATTTTTCTTTGTCAAGAAGAAAGATGGGTCTCTTCATCCGTGCAATGATTATCGAGGGCTGAATGACATTACGGTTAAGAAGAAGTACCCCATGCCATTAATGTCATCAGCATTCGAGTTGTTACAGGGAGCACGCGTATTTACCAAGTTAGATCTGCGCAACGCTTATCACTTGGTACGTATTAAAGAGGGCGATGAGTGGAAGACAGCCTTTAATACACCTTCAGGACACTGGGAATATTCCGTTCTGCAGTTCGGGCTTTGTAACGCTCCGGCTGTCTTTCAGACCATGGTCAATGAAGTGCTGGGTGACATGATTAACAGATTTGTCTTTGTGTATCTCGATGACATTCTAATCTTTTCTCCCTCCATGCAGATACAGACTCAGCATGTTCGCATGGTTTTGCAATGCCTATTAGAGAATCAACTTTTCGTTAAGGCGGAGAAGTGCGAGTTCCACAAGCAGTAGGTTTCGTTTCTGGGTTTTGTTATTGCCGAGGGAGAAATTTGTCCCGATCCCGCTAAGGTTAAGACGGTTGCCGATTGGCCAGTACCCGACACTTGGAAAGAGCTTCAGCGATTTCTGGGATTCGACCATTTTTATTGGCATTTCATCAGAAATTTTGGTTAGATCGCTAAACCTCTTACCGCTCTCACTTCACCTAACGTATGTTTCCGTTGGAATAGGGAGGCTCAGGAGGCCTTTGATGTTTTAAAGTCCCGGTTCATCTCTGCACCTGTCCTCTCTATTCCCGATCCAGCTAAACAGTTTATAGTGGAAGTGGATGCGTCTGATGTTGGAGTAGGCGCTGTTTTATCTCAGCGATCATCTATCGATGGGAAAGTGCATCCGTGTGCTTTCTTCTATCACCGGTTAAACCCAGCGGAACAAAATTACGACATAGGTAATCGGGAGCTGTTGGCGGTTAGACTCGCTTTGGGTGAGTGGCGTCACTGGTTGGAGGGAACCTCGGAGCCCTTTCTGGTCTTTACGGATTACAAGAATCTTGAATATATCCGTTCGGCCAGAAGACTAACATCTAGGCAGGCTCGTTGGGCACTTTTCTTTGATCGTTTTGACTTCACCCTCTCGTACCGACCTGGCTCGAAGAATACGAAACCTGACGCTCTCTCCCGTCTGTTCGAGAAGTCTGATTCGGAGTGGACTGAGACCATTCTCCCGGAGGGGAGAGTGGTCGGTGCCCTCGTGTGGGGAATCGAACAGCGGGTGAGAGAGGCCGGTCGGGAGGGGGAAGTTCCCGAGGGGTGTCCAGCGGGTCGCCTATGAGTTCCTGAGCGTTTACGTCCGATGTCATCCGGTGGGGTCACGAGTCCAAGTTTGTCGGCCATCCAGGAATTCGGAGAACGTTGGCTGCCGTCCGTCAGCGTTTTTGGTGGTCTACTATAACCGCGGACATAGTCAGACAGTTTGTTTTAGCCTGTTCGGTTTGTCCTCGTAATAAAGCATCTAATTTACCTCCCGCTGGTCTGCTTAAATCTTTTCCTGTGCCCTCCCGCCCCTGGTCTCATATAGCCCTTGATTTTGTCACCGGCTTACCGGCATCTAATGGCAACACTGTTATTCTAACTTTGGTGGATCGCTTTTCTAATGTGGTTCATTTTATTCCCTTACCCAAGCTCCCTTCTGCCAAGTAGATGGCTCAGGTTTTGATCAATCACGTCTTTCGGTTACACGGTATTCCGACTGACGTAGTGTCAGATAGGGGACCTCAGTTCATCTCTCGTTTTTGGCAGGAGTTTTGTAGACAGATTGGTGCTACGGCCAGCTTGTCTTCTGGTCATCACCCGCAGACCAATGGGCAATGCGAACAGGCTAACATTAAACTTTCGTTTACGAAGACGTGAAACTCACCGAGTGGTCAGGGGTGTTCACTGATATGCTCACACAAAAATCGCTGCAAAAGATGCTTTCCAACAGGTGTTTTATCATTCGTTGTTAACTTGTGGACCTATTTTTCCAAACGCCTCACACCCGTACATTCTTACCGCTGAGAGCTTGAATAATAGACACTCCAGCCCAGGTGGTGGCGATAATCCGCCTTTGTCCATTGCAAGAATCCAAAAGGGTTCCCGGCGCAGAGTAATACCGTACCTCACAGCACATCTAATACAAGTGAATGGAGTTGGCAAAAACTACGATAAAACCTGTTGGAATGTGTAATTTGCAGCGATTTTTGTGTGAGCATACCAGTGAACACCCCTGACCACTCGGTGAGTTTCACGTCTTTGTAAACAAAAGTTTAATGCATTTTAGAAAGGATTGTTTCAGTGCACCATTAAACCCATTGTAGGCGTGGGAGGTGAAACACAAACACCTGAAAATTCTTGGGGCAGCCGCATATGTCGAAATTTCAGTCAAGACCGTTCATCATAAACAATCTGAAAACAGGGCTTTAAGTGTAAAATACCGAACTTGTCCTTTAACTACTCTAGCTCAAATAAGGTTGTGTGTACTGCTCCTTTTTATGAAGAAACGAACGTTTATGCATGACTGCATTCTCTGCTTGATTATTAAAACCCTGTTAACCTGCACGAGGACGACGACTGGTTATTTACATCTTTCAAAACGGATTCAGCTTACCAACAACAATATTTAAACTAAACGTGATAGCTGGCTAAATGTGCAGGAAAATTTAGCAAACAATTCCTTTTCATTCTTCTCATGCATATTTAACAAATAAAAGCTAAATCAGCGACTTACCAGTTGTTGATGATGGTGTATGTGTCGAATGCGAGCTCAGCTTTCCACTCTGGTTGATTCAAATCATAACGACAGTCGTGATGTTGCCATTAAACAGCTAGAGGGCTGATTGCCACGTCACGGAATCGGGCCGTGTACTGTATACTGTCCGTCTGAAGCATAAACATTTTTAAATTGCCGCCAAACAGCGTTACAGCCGGCATGTGTTAGTTCCACTGGCATCGGGCCACATACTGAATTTCTGACATCATGCACATCTTGGCAGTATCATATCCAGTGTTGGGAACGTTACTTTAAAATAGTAATTAGTTATAGTTACTGTCGCCGGTGTTTTCGGAGTGATTGATGACGATGACCGGGCTGCATGTCAGTGCTTTGAGATGGGGCACAGTCAGCAGCAGCACCGCTGCTCGTTGAGAAGAGAAAACGACGCGTATTTTCATGTCAGTCTACAAAAGTCTCAAACCACCCCAGAAAAGATAGCTAGATTTGTCCTATAAAGTCGCTAAAGTGATAGAAAGTTGCTAAATCTAGCAACAAAGCGACCAAGTTGCTCAGACTTTTTAACTCCTCAGACTTGGACTGCGCATGTGGGCGGGCCTTTTTGTGAACTCTGCCTCTGGTTGGCTACCGAT
Source organism: Paramisgurnus dabryanus (assembly GCF_030506205.2). NCBI lineage: Eukaryota > Metazoa > Chordata > Actinopteri > Cypriniformes > Cobitidae > Paramisgurnus > Paramisgurnus dabryanus. The sequence continues at coordinate 25,333,060 of NC_133354.1, forward strand.
GGAAATTAAGCCAATCATCATCCGTTATGTTTCTCACAACACACACAAGAGAAAAACAGTGTTTGGCTGAGAGAGTGAGCATACGCGGCTGAAAATCACTACAGTAAGATCAATTTTAGTAATGCGCAGCATTTTAATGTCAGTAACGATAACGGCGTTTTAACGGGGGAAACAGTAATTTAGTTGATTACTCGTTACTGAAAAAAATAACGCAGTTACTAACGGCAATTACTTATAACGCCGTTATTCCCATCACTGATCATATCAAACCGTAATTGGTCCAGGCACAATGCAATGTAATCAGTCCAACTACACATTGCCAGATTCGGCCCGATTACACTGAGACACTACTTTAGTAGACCCAGACTTCAGCTGAATATGCTTACACTTGGGCCAACAGCTATAAATATTGTTTACTACTGGTATACTATTTCCTCATCTGGGCCAGTTCTGGTGCATACACTAAAAATCTGTCCAACTTTCAGCCAACACTGGCGGAAAAAAGCCAGAATCGGCCCAGAACTGACTGCTATCTGGGTTTATGGGTATCTTATGCCTAGAATTATTAGAGGTTGATCCTTTTAACTTCCTTTAAAGTTTGATCAGGTGTTCATAATGACATGTGCAACAAATGGATATAGGGTGGTCAAACTTATAGATTTCTTTTTAAAATATTTGTGGTCAACTTCTGGCACAGCTTTAAAGCGGAAACCTCTCAAATCCTATCAGAGGTCCAGAATGTCATTGAAACACAACAGTGGCTTTGCTGTCATCATTATTAAACATGTTACCCCTCAAATCCCAATTTAACTCCTGTATATTTATATAAATATATATATATATATATAAGACTAATCATGGTAGTTTTTGAACTTTGACGTAGGTGTGATGTAGATATTTGCATATTTTGTAGCCTTGCACTCTGTTAAATAAGCACAACCTCACTAATACCATTCAGATCTCATATTATCATGCTCACATGCATGTGAGAATAAAACTGTGATTTGGTTTTAACCCATTTACTATTTTCTGAAGAATTGGTTTCTACCTCATTGAATGTGCTGGACATTTACCAACTTTGTTGTGGAAAAAGCATTTATGTGTTTAAGGATATACTTAATGCTTCGGTGATGCTTTAAGAAGGGAATGCTTTTTAATTGCTTTTAAGATCTTTAGACTGCTTAACGGTACAGCTTTTCAATGGAAAACCTGACGTACAACAGCATCGTTTTGCAACTAGAAGGACTGAAGGTATCGGAGGAGTCTCTGTACCCTGTTTTTCTATTCTTCCTTATTTTTTACATCATAGTTATGGTGATGAACTGTGGTATGGTTATTCTCATAGCAGGACAGAAAAGTCTCCACGAACCAATGTACCTGCTGTTTTGCAACTTGACTTTCAATGATATGTTTGGTAATTCCATCACGGTCCCCAGGCTGTTATTGGACCTCTTAAGGTTGCCGTCCGAGCGCACTATCAGTTACGCAGAGTGCGCTGTGCAGGCATTCTCTACGCACACATATGCAACAACCTCCCATACCATACTGATGACAATGGCTTTTGACAGATATGTGGCCATATGCAATCCACTCCGCTATACCACTATAATGAGTAATAAAATGGTAATCACGCTCTCAGCTTCAGCCTGGGGTGTGGCGTTATTTTTCGTTGCCATCTTGTTAGGCCTCACACTGAGGCTTAACCGTTGCAGAACCTTCGTATCAAATCCTTATTGTGATAATGCATCTATGTTTAAATTATCTTGCGAGGATGTGTCTGTTAATAATCTGTATGGTTTAATATTTACAGTGCTGCTGATGGTCTCTTCCATGGGAAGTGTTGCACTCACATACATTAAAATAACTGCTGTTTGTTTGACAACCAAGAGCAAAACTTTGAACAGTCGGGCGATTAAAACCTGCAGCACTCACTTGACGGTGTATTTAATAATGCTTCTAAGTGGCTTTGCTATTGTAATACTACATCGCTTTCCTGCATATTCAGATTACAGGAAACTGGCTGCCCTGTTATTTCAAATCATTCCTAGTACTTTAAATCCTGTCATATATGGTCTGCAGTGTACTGAGCTTAGACATGCTCTAATGCAGATTTTGTGCATAAAGAAAATAAATCAGAGAAAGATGTTCCCAAATTAAATTCTTTAGCCTTGCTTATACTGTAGGAAAACATGTACTGTAGCGCTTGTTGAAAGTTTATCCTTATATTTGCTTTTTCACAAACACTGCAGATCATTTGTTGAAAGCAATGCATTATTGATAAACTATATGCTGTACAAGTTGTGTTGATCAGCATAATGTATATATCTGATCATTAGTATGAATGGCTTGTCAAATGATGTAATATTTTACCTGATAAAGTAAAACATTAAAATTTTATATACTTTGAATGTGCATTGCATAGAATATGAGTACAATAAACTTTTGTTTGTTTTTTTCCTTAATTTGTATGTAATTTTGTGTAGGTGTTATGTGGCTATAAGGGAAAGATAATTGATGTTCAGAAATGTATGCTTACACATATACTTGCATACAGTTGAAAACCTGCATTGATTACTAATAAAATGTGATCTGATGTTTAATCCAACAAGCACATCTGTGTGTCTCACTTTTTTTAAAGGGAAAATATCATAATTTTTCAGCTCCCCTAAAGTTAAACACTTGATTTTTACAGTTTTGGAATCCATTCAGCTGATCTCCAACCCTAATCAAATTTAAACACCTGTGATTTTCTAGTGATAATGAAGACCCCGATTAGCTTGCTCAGGTGTGTTTGATCAGGGTTGGAGCTAAACTCTGTAGTGCTCTGGACCTCCAGGGTATCATGCATAAGAGTCACAGGTTAGATCCAAATGCAGGTTTTATTAAGAACAATCCACATACAGGCAAGGGTCAACCACCAGGCAAGCATAACCAGCATAGGCAATCCAAAACAGAAGTACAATATCCAGGTGTAGGTTAGGGCAGGCAGCAAACAATTATAAGCGATAAACATGCACAGGTCAAAAACAGAGAGACACAGAGAAACAAGATGACAGAACAATGCACGGTAGTCTGGTGATTCATGTGAATCTGGTGAATAAGGTGAATGGGCTTGAGATACTTGCTGAACAGAAGAGCAGAGAGCAGCAGACGAAACACGCCACAGAGCCATGGCAAACACAGGGAACACAGAAGAAAGAGGACATACCTCAGATGCCATAGGGACTATAGAACTGGAAACAACAGGACTAGGGATCCCAGTTGTCCATACAGACATCATCTGGGTATCCACCAGACATCAACCGCTGGGTCCTGACATTAACTGGAGAGGCTGGTGAGGTGACCAACTTGTGAAGTGGCTCAGGTACAGTAGCCATCTTGTGAAGTGGCTCAGGTGCGGCATGGCGATGGCCATCTGGACAACAGGTGCAGGTATGGCAGCAGTCATCTTGAAAATTGGTGCAGGCATGCTAATAAAAAAAAATATGATGGAATTTAATGGGTACCGTCCACTGTGTGCTTACCATCATTAATCAAAACATTTTCTTTGTCATCTATCACAATACTCCCAAAATATTTTTTCCTACTATGGAAGTCAATGGTCACTTACTGCTGTGTGTTTATCATCATTTCTCAAAATATCTTCTTTTGTGTTCATCAGAGAAAAAAATTCATACATGTTTAGAACCTCATGAGGATGAGTACATGATGACAGAATTTTAATTTTAAAGTGAACTATCCCTTTAATTTGAGCTGGAACGCACTGGAACATGTTTCGGCACCTCCGACGTTGGATCCGGAACCATTTATATTGGATCCAGCACCTCCTATGTCACTATGGAAAATTAATCGCCTCAATAAAAAAATACTATTTGTGTAGTGTTCAATGTTGTTACAGTCACTGCCTGTCACATGGTTCATGTGTTACCATTGTTAATGCTACACTCTAAAAAAACAAACGGTGCTATATAGCACCAAAACAATTGCTTTGGATCGTAACGATAGAAGAACCATTTTAGTGCCATATAGCACCGGTGAAGAACCAGTGAAGCACCAGTGAAGCACCAGTGTAGAACCATATAGGGGCCATATAGCACCACATATGGTTCTACATAGCACTATATGGTTCTACACAGGTGCTTCACTGGTGCTTCACTGGTGCTTCACTGGTTCTTCACTGGTGCTATATGGCACTAAAAATGGTTCTTCTATCGTTACGATCCAAAGCAACTGTTTTGGTGCTATATAGCACCGTTTGTTTTTTAGAGTGTATGTTCATCCCATCCACTAGGGGACACTAGTAGCACCTCTACCTTAGAGATAAAAAGGAAGTAGTAGAGTAAGAGGTAGATTCAGTTTGAGTAGCCACATGGTATCTGCTGTTCTCAATTGTAATCCTGGTCTGAGAAACATTAAGTTTGCTGCTCAACCGTAAGTTTGTAGTTCTATTTCATCTTGTGTATTCATCCACTGAAACTGAATGTGTATGTTTTGATAAAATGTTAATGAGCTGTTTTCTTTTGTAGAGGATTTTTGTACTACCTATGATTTTCATTGCCTGTGAGTGCTGAATTTGGAAGTTTGCTTTGGTGCATTAGTACAACTGACTAAGGATTTTATTCAAAGACTTCCAGGCCACAACAAGAAGGACAAAGAGTTAATTTCATCAATTCCTGCCATTCCAGATAAGACTATTCCTTCTAAAAACTGTTCACTTCATCAACCTCATTGTCCATCAACATCATTGTGTGATATTTCATCCTCATCCAACCACACAATGACTTTTCCTCTGTGATGTATTTGTTGGACTTTGATTGTTTGCTTGGGTGTTTTTGATGGGGTGTTTTGTCTAAATAATCAATATATTTTTGAGAAAAGGATTTTCTTTTGGTGTCTTTTGTTGATTTATGCATACTCTGAATACAGTATATGGTGCAAGATTGATTTCCCCCTCATTCTACTGTAGCAGGCCTGATTTAAAGTAGTTGGGACCGTTACAATGTTGTTATCGGTCTTGTTCGTCTTTATCCCCCATTAAAGTTCAACAAAAATTTGTTACGTTTTGCATTAATTTTTAGGTGAATTTTTAGAGTAAGACAGAGGGGGAGGGGGAGCACATAAAGTGACACATGCTATTCGCGCTTGTGTGCTGCCTGGTTGAGATCGCTGTTAGATTGCCCTTGTCAAAAAGACAACAAAGTTTGCTTAATACGCTGGCCAGTCAGATCCCAAACAAACAAAAACCGTGTCCGCAGATCACAGGAGCAGTACGCCTACTGTTGATGCTTCTAAATTTGCACCTATCATTAACAGGAATGATGGTGACCCACACGAGGAAGGAGATGAAGATGACAACAAGACGGATGATGGGCACTTTGAATCTGTGAGAGATTGTGATGGTGACGCAGCAGGTACATTTGTCGGGGACGCTCAAACTTGGCAAATCTGGACAGACGCTCAGTTTACAGAGAAAAATAAAAGTTATCCCTGTCTTATAATGGACCAAACTGGACTGGGCTGTGTCATTTGTAAAAAAGTGGGATCCCTTGGTCCAGAAAAAAACTACAGGTTTGAAAGCAAAGAGCCTTAAGGAAAAAGGTTTTTGAGGATGTGAGTACATGTAATGGCATCAAATATTTGTGATAAAGCAAACGGAAATATATTGGTAGACGCAATCAATATGCAAAACGAGCAGGTGCAAACGACTGCCAGAATTTTTCGCACCACTTACAAGAAGGCCAAGCAACACAGGCCAGCTCATGCCTTCGAACATGAAATAGACTGTTAGGAAATGAATGGAGGCGGCAGTGGTTGAGTGGTTCATGTAGGTTGTCTACAAATCGGAAGGTTGGTGGTTCAATCCACCTGACCAAGTGTCGAGGTGTCCTTGAGCAAGACACCTAACCCCAGCTGCTCCCGACGAGCTGGATGGCGCCTTGCATGGCTGACACCGCCGTCGGTGTATGAATGTGTGAGTGAATGGGTGAATGTGAGGCAAAATTGTAAAGCGCTTTGGATGGCCATTGGTCTATGAAAGCGCTATATAAATGCAGTCCATTTACCATTTACCAGTTAATATGGGGAGGATTCTCCACTCTAACGGCATGTTCTCATATACAACAGCATATTGCAACTGACATGAAAAGAAAACTACTAGATAAGATTGTCACTTGTGCTCCAAAAATCGAACTCATGTTGGATGAGGCCACAGGCTTAAATAAAAAGAGCACATTGTGTGTTACCAATGCGGTTGCCAGAGATGGAATCTCCTGAGAACATGTTCTTTTATTTTGTGGAGTTACCTGTAGATGATTTTGCCGCAGAGGGCATTGTCCGCAAACTGTTGCATGCCTTATATCGCACAAATTAGATGAGGCATTTCTCTCAAAAACACTTGTCAGCCTTACATGTGATGGTGCGTCAGTGATGCTCGGATGCAAGAGTGAGGTTGCTACTCGACTAAAAACCTGCTTCCCAAACATCATGGTGTGCCACTGCTCTGCGCATAGACTTAAGCTTGCAGTTGGTGATGTGATTAAAGAAATGGGGGCTATGGATAAACTTTTATGCACTGTATAGCACTTAAAACAAAAACTGAGTGAAGCTCAAAGATTGTGCTGACAGTTTGAACATTCAGTTGTGTAAAATTGTTCGGGTGTTAGAAAACAGATGGGTGGCATCTAGTCTCAGAACAGTTGAAACTGTGTGGAGAAGTTTTCCTGCCCCCCACAGACATTTTACACATGCAGCGAATAATCCTGCTCACGAGAGCGCAACTTGGGAAAGCTATACTGGCATGGCAAAGCACCTTTCATCCCATGCCTTTGTTTACAATTTAGGACTCATGTATGATGTACTGCAAGAATTGTCAGACAGGTCTCTTGAGCTCCAAAAACAAGAATGCAATATCATAATGGCACATAAAGCCATTTGCCGACAGATCAGGGTGTTCAAGGCTATGTCTGAGTGTCCTGGTCGTTACAGCCTATTGAGTCAGGGTCGAGGAAAACTCCTTTCAGGGAGTACCGCTGCATGCAGTGTGTCTCACTGACAAAACCCTGGACCAGAGGATGTTTTTTAGAGCCTGGTAAAAATAGCTCGGTAAGTAAATGATATTGATATTTTCCCTCATGGTGACGTTCTCCAGTTACATGTTTATTTGGGAAATAGTGTTTATTCTGTGAGCTGCCGGATGGGAGACGTAGTTCCTGCATGCTGGTAGTAAAACCCACTTGTTGTTCCTATAACTGTTTTACAGGTATGTGTATTCATTGTATGTTGTTTGCGTTGGTTTTAGATGTAAACTAGGCAACTAACGCTCTTGCCGGTGATGCTCTTTTCTGAGCTCTGTCGCTGCATGGCTTGACGTTTCAACGCTGCTTTTTTGCTTTGCTTTGTTTTTATTTTTCAGCACCAGCTGCATCGCTTATGTGCCAGCTGGTTGTTGGGGGTGCTATTACATCTCGTCTGTTACTGGCATTTGCTTTGCTACCTTTACTGCTTGTTTTGTTTTGTTTTCTGGTACTTTGGCTTTAATAACAGCCTCATTGTGCTTTCTGTAGCATGTTCCAAAGTTTTTTTTTCTGACAGAGTCAAGAGCTTAATTGCCTGATTGGTTTGGAATTGATCTTCTCAGAGCTGTGTGTTTTCATTTTGGGTTTTATATTTTTTTTGTATTTGAGTTTGAATTTCCTTTTTCATGGTTTGATTTTGTGCCTTACTTGTGCATATTATTTCTTTTGCTTAATTTTGAATTTTTTTCTTCTCAGGAGCTGGAGGTTCCAGAGTGGGCAGGTTAGCTGTCATCGGGATGCTGTACCTTTCTTAATGATCGTTTTCTTCTTTTACTGCTGTGAAGTTCACTAGGTTGTTTTTTTTTGGTGCACATTTATATTCTTTTCATTATTATTGTGGGTCTCTTGGAGGTCCAGCACCCGGCCTGCCCTATTCTTGGGGAACCTCAGCTCCTTGGGTTTGTTGGTGTCCTTATTTTTGGGCAAACTTAGCGTTTTGTCTTTTGCAATTGATAACTGCCATTAATTGGCATTTTATTGCTTGCCCAATTTTTAATCCAATCCAATCCATTTTATTTCTATAGCACATTTTACAAACACAAAGTTTCCAAAGTGCTGCACAAAAGACTCAGAACATACAAAACAATTAATATATTTAAAATACAAAAGATAAAAATAATAAATACCACAAAGACCACACAACTCACGCGCAGTTAAAAGCCAAGGAATAAAAATGCGTCTTTAGACGAGCCTTAAAACACTCAACAGTAGGAGTAGTTCAGACATGGAGGGGCAGAGCATTCCATAGTTTAGGTCCAACCACAGAAAATGCCCTGGGTAACACTTTATTTCGATAGTCCACTTTAGACATTTTACTGATTATAAGAAACTTTGCAACTACTTATCAACTACTTATCAACTACCAATCTTTAGATAATTAGTAAACTGTCTGCTTAATATCTACTAACACTTGATTGTGATGATATCTCAACAGACATTCAACTGTCTAGAAGTATCTTTGCATGTGCATGTCAACTTATTCCACTACCCCAAACCTCTTCCCTAACCCCAACCCTTACAGTCTACTAATACTCTAATGACAGTTAGTTGACGTATAGTTGCAAATTATTGAAAGTTAGTTGACATGTAGTTGCAAAGTTATTTATAGTTAGTAGAATGTCTAAAGTGGACTATCAAAATAAAGTGTAACCGTATACGTTTCTTAATAAAAATTGTGTATTGCCATATCTTTTCGGGTGAGGAGAACTGTAAACCTGTGTGTCCTTTATTAATAGGTCCCCAGATATTAATACTGGGGTGGCATAGTTGTTTTTGTTAAGATCAGTAAAATAAGTCATTTTCTGGTGTTATCAGGAAACCGCCCTCTTGCCACATATTGGCGTAGTCGGCAGGGTTGTTTTTTATGACCTGGTGATGGGTACATATTGGCTTGTGTATTGTGTGGTGGTGTGTTTCTTTTTTCCCCCTTTTCTCTAAGAAGCAAAACAGCAGTATTTGGATGCAGGTGTTGGACTGGCTGAACGACTTGTTTTTATTCCTAGTGATCGTAAATGTCCAAAGTTTAATGGCAGGTCAGGTATTGGAACTAATGAGTGGGTTAAGGAAGTGCAGGCCTGCATGTGGGCTAGACATCTATCAGTGGCAGATTAAGTTTTTTTTGTGTTTGATCACTTAGAGGGGGAGGCACAGGAAGAGGTTAGGTATCGCCCGCTCAGGAGCGAGAAAATACGAATAGGATCTTCACAGCCTTAAAGGAATTGTATGGCTTTTCTCATTCATACATTGGTTTGCAGGAGGCTTTCTTTTCCTGAAGGCAACAAGAGGGGGAGACTTTGCTAGAATTTTCTTTGGCCGTCATGGGGCTTTGAAAACAGCAGTCACCGAGTATAATACCCAATTTCAAAGTACTTTTGCAAGATCAGTTTGTCGAATATGTGCACGATGCCACCCTTCGTCGTGAATGAAAACAATTGATGTAGCATTAACCTAATATTACTGTATTGGAAATTCATAGTGGTTTTCCACTATGGATTTGGCCAGCGGATATAACCAGGTTTCAGTTGATGAGGTGGATAAGCATAAGACTGCTTTTTGCCTGCCCTTCAGGGTATTTGAATGGAATAGGATCCCGTTTGGGCTGTGCAATGCCCCCAGTGCGTTCCAGCGATTAATGGAGCGCTTGTTTAGAGATCAGCAGTGTCATTCATTGCTTTTTTATTTGGATAATATGATAGAGTTCTCCTACTCTGTAGAGCAGCATCTAGAGCGGTTGGAGGTTGTGCTGGGTTGGTTGGAATGTGAGGGACTTAGGGTGAAGCTGGAAAAGTGTGCGTTTTTACAACCAAAGGTTAGTTATCTGGGTCATGTGATTTCCTCAGGAGTTAAAGGGATGACTCACCTCTGCCCCATTACTCGCATATGCTGATTTCTCTCAACCGCTTATTTTGGAGGCGGATGCTAGCCATGGGGGATTTGGGACAGTCCTCTCTCAATAGCAAGTTGTCCCTCTCTCAATAGGGAAAAGTGCGCCCTATCGCATATGCTAATCGTATCCTGAGGCACACTGAGCGAAATATGTCAAACTACAGCTGCATGAATTTGGAGTTTGTAGTTCTCAAGTGGGCCATGACAGAGAAATTTAGAGAGTACCTATTGGGCAGTCGGTGCGTGGTTTATACAGATAACAATCCTCTTAGTCACCTGTCCACTGCGAAAATGGGGGCTACAGAGCAGCGGTGGGCTGCTCATCTCACTGCCTTTGATTTCGAGATACGCTACCGATCAGGAAGAAGTAATTGGAATGTCGCTGCCCTGTCCCGCCAGAATCATCCAGAGAGTGGGGTGACTAATGCCAGGGACTGCTATACCAGCATCTTTGCAGCAGGCCCTGAAGATTGAACCCCCAGTGGAGGTACCCGCTCTGTCAATGGGATCGTTTCGTGGAGAAGGACGGTGTACTTTGTTGAGTTGAGTATCTTTGTTGATTCGCCAGCTTTGTGACTTGTATGGGGTTAAGAAGTCACGCACCATGCCATACCATCCGGCTGGAAATGGCCAGTGCGAGCGTTTTAATCAGAGTCTACACAACTTATTGCATTCCCTGCCATCTTCTAGGAAAAGAGATTGGGTTGCATGTTTGCCCCATGTTCTTTTCTGTTATAATTCCACTCCGCATCAAGCCACGGCTGGTCACCACAATTTTTAATATTTGGACAGGAAACACGGTTAAACACGGATACACAGATATCATCTTTTGCGAAGGTAGTCCTTGATCACTTTGTTGCAGTTGCTTGAGATTAAGATTGTCATTATCCTAATTTCCATAAGCAAATCGGTTCTATTGTGTCAAAACAAAATTATCTGCTAATGATTCAGCTTCAGTAGCAGTATGGGGTTTATTTTCATTAATATAAACTGCAATATGATCGGCAACAATGTTCTTTAACTGTTCAATTATCATTGCATAACTTACCAAATGACAACATATTACATGTTGTACACCAGCGATCGGTTATTAGCTCTCTTGCAACTTCCACATGCGTTTGTCTCTCTATTTCTCCAAGACCAATACCACTGCTGATATGCTTCTGGGACCAGCTCAAAAGCTTTTAACACAGCAGATTTTACACCGTCATAATTCTTTCCTTTACTGCTAGAGCAGTATATGCCTCTTGAGCTTTCCCAACTAAAACTTATTGAAACATCACTGTGTGAAATCAGACCTTCCCCGTATGCCAGCTATACTTTCAAATAATGAGAAAAAGACATCAGGATCTCTCTCATTAAACACAGGCAACAATTTCAAATTATTAATTAAATCAAACAGACTATTCGTGGGATTGATAGATCTTCATTCACCTCTAAGTTTTAAACTCTCAAACCTTAATTGAAACTCTTGATTATGTCATTCTGCAACTAATTTCTGATCATATTTCATTTTTTTTTTTTTTTATCCATTTCACTTGTCTCATCAAGTTTTCTAATTTAAGTTTTTCTATTTCACGCATTTCCTTTTTCATGCAAATGTTTCATGCATTTTGAGAAGTTCTTTCTGTTGCTCAGACGACAAACCAACCAATAAAACTAGTGATATTTTTTAGCTGCAGGCTTAGCCCCAGCTATTTTTCTGTTCTGCCGTAATTGGTAAAATATGTCGATCACCTAACTTATTTCTTAACTTTCACGGAGCTCATCTTTTCTCAATTGCTTATCAATGCCACTCAATTCGTATTGATAAAAAAATTCCCCATAACATTCTTAGAGCATAGATTTAATAGCTCATCTAAAAGCGCCTTACAAAACTGAAGTCATAATGCAACAATTTGAAAATCAAAATTACAAATTAATTTAACAAATTCACCCTACTCAATATTAACTTTTAACCACTATTCAGCTCAGGTAATTCTTAAGGAAAAAACTGTGCACAACTTTTTAACTCCTCCCTAATCTTTGTGTGCTCCCAAGAGTAAAGTCCTGTGAAGCACCCAAATACCACTCGCATGTATCCGAAAAAATAGCCCGTAAACACCACCACGGCAGTGCACTCAACCCAGGATACACAAAAACAACAAACTAAAACAAAAAACAATGCAAAGCATTGCTACAACCTAACTGGGAGTATACAAATTACACAGTTTAAACCCCAAGAACTTACCTTTTTCAGAGCTGACCAAAATACGAACAACCCTCTAAAAAAAATTCCACTTGGTCTCTCCATATTGTCACGGTTATGTTCTGTGTTTCCCTGTGCTCTTATTTTGAAGTTATGTCTTTGTTTGCCACGTTTGTAGTTTTCAGTAGTTATTTTGTTTATAGGTCCATGTGCTGATTTCCTAGGTGTGTCTTGTTATCTTTGATTACTCTGTGTATATAACCCCAGTGTTTCCATTGTTTGTTGTCAATCATTGAATGAATGTTATGTTGAGTGTTGATACCTGTCTAGTTTTCTCATGGATTACTTTGTTCCTGTTTGTATGCCTTATTTTGTATCTCTTTAATAAATGTATGTGTATGGATCCACTGCCTCTGCCTGCATCTCTCCTACACATTACATAACAATTGACCACACCATGAATCCAGTAGCATTTTGGCCTATGGCCATGAGACTCTGTCAAGGCTCCCACTCCTCCAAGGATCACACCCAGGACTTCTTGGACCTTGTTCCACAAACCCATTACCCAGATAAGCTTTTTTATCAACAAAGTTTAAACACAACTCTTTCAATATGATCCTCAGGGGAGTTTTGAGAACTATGTGGAGCTAGCCCTGGGATTGAGCGGGTCTCCCTTCACTGTGGGTGAGGTCAAGGAGGATGTCTTGCCTAAACAGTTTATTTGAGGGGGCAGTATACACCAGGCTCCACAGGCTGGTGAGCCGGGCCTGTCTGGGATGCTTGTGTGCAACACATTAATGGTGGCTAGCCCATGGCTTTCCACACCTGAACCCGTTCCCAAGATGGCCCTCGCCTCACCTGAACCAGTTCCCAAGATGGCTGCCACACCTGAGCTACTTCACAAGATGGCTGTTACACCCGAGCCTCTTCACAAGATGGATGTTACATCCAGGGACTTCACAAGATGGCTGTTACGCCTGAGCCACTTCACAAGATGGCTGTTACACCTGAGCCACTTCACAAGATGGCTGTTACACCCAGGCCACTTCACAATGTGGTCGCATCACCAGGCTAGTTAGGTAGATACCCTGATGATGTCTGTTTGGGCCTGACCCACCTTCAAAAAAACCTGCAAAAAGTGAAAGAACCAAAGCACCCAACCAATACAACTCAACCCTAACAACACATTAGACAAGATAACCAATGCCAATGAGAACATGACAAATAGGACTTGGTGACCAAACAGAACATGACACAAGAAAAAGCAGAAACAAGATTAATAATAATAAACAGTTTGTTACATTTATATAGCGTTTTTCTGCAGACCTCAAAGCGCTTTAAATATGAATGGGGGAATCTCCTCAACCACCACCAATGTGCAGCATCCACCTGGATGATGTGACGGCAGCAATATTGCGCCAGAACACCCACCACACACCAGCTTATTAGTGGAGAGGAGAGTGAGTGATTTAGCCAATTAGTATGAGGGGATGATTAATAGGCCAATGGGCAAGTTTGGCCAGGATGCCGGGGCACACCCCTACTCTTTTTTGAATGACATTCTGGGATTTTTAACAACCACAGAGAGTCAGGACCTCATCTGAAAGACAGTGCTTTTTGACAGTATAGTGTCCCCGTCACTATACTGGGGTGTTAGGACCCACACAGACCACAGGGTGAGCACCACTGCTGGTCTCACAGCATCAACCTGACTTTCCCAGGTGGTCTCCCATCCAAGTACTGACCAGGCTCAACCCTGCTTAGCTTCAGTGGGCAAGCTGTCTTAGGCAACAAGAGACAAACATTTTCAACAAATATCTTTACAATTAAAGACATGAACATGAAACAAAACACATTGTGTATTCTTGCCAAAAACTGATTATTTGTTAGTCTGCTTGTAAAAGTTCTGGTCTGTAACTGTGACACAGTGAAGATGGAGATCAGACCACATGCAGTAATTCATACAATATACATGTAATAATAATAATAGTTAATATAAATACTTATTGTACTAAAATAATAGTTACCATAAGTTTAACAAGCTGCTGAATTAAGCTCACAGATAAACACAGATCTATTAATATCCTATGAAAAACAGTTAAACACTCATGGGGTATGACGAAAATTATGTCAATTGTTGTGAAACACATACTGTATAAAACCGCCATGTCCACTAAACTTATGTTGCATTCCTTAATATTTTGTTTACTAAGTAACATCAAGAAGAAGTGGATGCAACCTGTACTACTAGGTGAAGTTACTGCTGTATCTATTATACATTTTCCTTGTAAGTAAAGAAAATTTCAAGAGTAATTACTACATACTTTAAATTGTATGCTTGTATAGTGATGGGCAAAATTATTGGAGCACCTGACAGATCTGAAAATATTGACACTTTTTTGCTCCAAAACATAATTTTATTTCATAATTATGATTGGTCTGAGCACAACAAATATCAGATGAACAAGGCGTACTGTTTTAATCCACTTCTAACTTTAATATTTGGTATGTCCACCTTTTGCACCAATAACAGCAGCATGTCTCTCTGGCATAGTGTCTGTCAATATATTTCCTCATCTGCAACTCAACCCAAAGGCTTTCCTATGATTGGACTTCATTTTCTTTATAATTGCTCTATTCTATGGTTTATAGAGCATACTGATGACTTTGTAGATACAGTGGTGGCAAGCACAAGGAGATTTAATTCATTTTCCTTACTGGCCTCCTCAAAGTCCAGATCTCAACCCCATTGAGCAAATCTGGGGCGAGTTGGAAAATAAGATGCACTTTCACAGTGAAAGGAAATTACTCCTCTCATAATCATTGACATGTATTGTTGTATAGTGCTTTGCAACACTTCAGGATGATGTTATAACACACATGCTTTACTGTCCCTGTACTGTACAGCATGTGTTCTGTATGCTGGTGCTGTCACTCTATCTGTATTTTTCCTTTAGGTCACAGATGGACAACCAGACATTCAAATACACCGTACTCTTAATGGAGGGACTGAAAATAGCACCTCAGTACAACCATCTTGCATTTATCTTTCTCTTGATTGCTTACATATTTATAACAGTATTTAACATTGGGATTTTGGTTCAGATCTTGGCAGATAAAAGTTTACATGAGCCCATGCACATTCTGTTTTGCCATTTACCAATTAATGATGTGATGGGAGCAAATATTCTTTTACCACGCTTGCTGAAAGATATTTTAACAGATCCTTCTGAGCGCCACATCACATATGTGGAGTGTGTTTCACAAGCTTTTTTTAACCAATTTTTTTCAACAACATCTCACACTATTCTAATGATCATGGCCTTTGACAGATACGTGGCCATATGCAATCCATTACGATACTCATCAATAATGAGCAGTAAAATGATGGTAAAATTATCAGCAGGAGCCTGGTGTGTTCCATTAATACTGGTGGCAATTCTGCTTAGTCTGTCTATACGTCTGTCTCACTGTAGATTTGTGGTTCAAAACCACTATTGTGATAATGCTTCACTATTTAAATTGTCCTGTGAAAGTGTGGTGATTAATAATGTGTATGGATTAACTTTCACTGTGGTTTTACTCACCTCTTCAATGGGGAGTGTGTTTATAACATATTTTAGAATAGCCATGATTTGCATAAAGAGCAAAAATAAGTCTACAAACATTAAAGCCATAAAAACTTGCTCAACTCATTTGACTGTTTATTTAATTATGTTAATCTCTGGACTGATAACAATTATCCTTCATCGTTTTTCAGAAATCCCTGAAGGTAGAAAAATATCTGCTATAATTTTCTTTGTCCTACCTTCAAGCTTGAATCCTATAATATATGGCTTGCAAGCCAAGGAAATAAGACAAAAGGTTTTTAAATATTTTACTAAAAATAATTCTATGTGATTCATATTTGAAAAGCTCAGACGCAAAAGCTGCTAAATGCTGCCTAGGTAAAATAAGACCAAATGATATCAACTGAATGCTCTCAGCTTATATTATACATTCATCCAATTTTTTTGCTTTACATGCGCTTAATCCTGGCCTTTTTGCTGCTTTATTGGTAAAATCTAATAAGAGTCTAATACAAAATGTTAATTTACAAGAAAACATGTCAAGCGCTCTTCAGTTGTTTATTGGAAAAACATTCACTGTAATGATATTTGTTGTCTTCTATGTAGAAAATATATTACTAAATTTTTTCCATGTCTAGGTGATATAAATGTGATGCGTAAATTGTTTTGATGGTTACATGTTGTAATAGTATAATTAATGTATAAGGCAAAATGACATAAACACAGTTGGAATTCACTCAACAGATGAATGTGTCTGATTGTCTTAATAATGAGTGTTTATGTTTATAAATGATTTGCCCTTTAAGTTTTAAGAAAGCCTGGAAATGTCATGTTCTTCTTGAACCTCTAATAAAACCGCACGTCTTTTTACTTCTGTCCAGCGGCGCCCCCAGAAAATTTTAATAGGGGTGGCCAGAAGAGGCCATAGCAAATCATGGGGTGGCACCAAAAAATAATTCAGTCTTTAGTCTACATGCTCTATACAGTACATGGCAATTTAATTTGATAACTGTTCTATATGTGACTTTAAGAGCCAATTGAATCCATTAAATGTTACCAAAAACTGCTAATCCAATAATAGTTGAACAGATGGAGTAATATAGTATACAAAAAATAAAAACATGCAGTGTTCAATACCTGCTGAAAAATCAGCATAGACCAGTATAATTGGTGCTGGTTTTGCTGGCGGTCACCATCATACCAGCTGGGGCATTGCCAGAATGTATTTTCTCCAAATTTTGATGGCCCTTAGAATATTTTCTGCAATAAATATATAAACATGTTATATATCAAAATAAAGAACCAAGCCTCTGCTTTTGGAAAAAAAAACATTTGATTCTATCTTCATGCGCTCATTGTTAATCACCACTTGAATGCAACTAAGTTTCGTCAAAAATTTAACATTTTGGACAAAAACATTTTTTTATGAAATGAATGCATTTTCAAGTAAAATATAGTCAGATTTCATATTCTTTCATGAATTAAACCTTCAACAATGAATAAACAATGAATATAAATATTAAATAAATAAAACTTATGACTGTAATTTATCTTTGAGTGGTAAACTGCGTAATAATTCCCAGAATGTAAGGGGACACAACAACTTTTGCAGTACAACAAGGTCTTCCTTCTGTCAGGATCTTGTCAGAATCTTGTCTTGAATTATATCTAGTCTTTGTGGCAAGGTTCTGACAGTATCATGTTTTGCGTGGGAACACTCGGCCTTAGAAGTTTTTATCCAGCCATGTGTTTTCCTTTTCTTGTCTTTCCTCGTTTCAAATTATTGTTTTCACCTGTTGTCCTCATTATTTGATCCCTATTTAAAGTCCTTGTGTTTGCTGTTCTGTGCACGTTCGTTTTGTATCCTGTGTCCATATTTTGTATCCTTGCTTGTTACTATCCTGTCGAGTGCTTTTCTAGTCTAGTCTATTGTATGATATTGGTAAAGTTTATTATTTGTTTTTGTCAGTTCACTCTGTTCCTCTGTCTAGTCAAGTTTAGTGTTTAATATTATTTATGTACTGTTTACTACCTCGTGGGTTTTTGTTTCCTGTTTTTGGCACTAAAGTGTTCTTTGTTTGCCGTCTGCGCTTGGGTTCATCTACTGAAATCCTCACACCTTCGCAAACCATGAATCTTCTTGTTGGGTGTTGATTTTTGGAATCACTCTTCGGGAGGTGGTGACAGCACCACTCCCTCCCCTGGAGGAGGGCCAGGTAGAGAATCTTTTGTTTCCATTTGTTTCTGTTCTGTTTACTCACAATACACAAAAAGAGTGCATTACCCTTTTTTTTTCCAGGTCTCCAAAGGAATGTGAGAGTCGTAAATGGCCCCATTCCCGCTTACCCCCCTTTTCCTCCATCGCCAGCGGGTGCTACGGGAGTCTGGGTACTTTGTTTCAGAGTCCCGACGACCTTGCCATCGATCAGCGGACTCAGGTCAGTGTTACACCACCAATGCCTATGTTCGTGCTTCTATGGCACACACACCAGCGATCACCTCGGCTGCCCCACCGCAGGTACATCAGTAGTGCAGTTAATTCACCCTGTCCGCTCCCTGGGTGCCTGGCAAAAGCTTCCCAGCATGTCCCGTTGGTTATTACGCACAATCCACCTCAGTTATGTGATTCAACTCAACCCGCATGCCCCCAAATTCTACTTTCATGTGTCCATTCTCCCTCATCACAGGCCGTTTCCCCAATTTGCGTTCGAGGGGAGGGCATATCAGTACAAAGTTTTACCATTTGGGCTGTCTCTCCCCTTGTCTTCACAAAAGAAGTGGAGGCAGCGTTAAAACCAATGAGAGAGAGCGATGTTTGCATTCTGGCTTATCTCGACGATTGGCTTATAATAACTCATTCTCAGCAAACGCTGTGCGAACACAGAGACTTAACGCTTCGGCATCTCGCTTGTATGGGTCTTCGGGTCAACTGGGAGAAAAGAAAACTTTGCCCCATGCAGAGGATCACTTTTCTCGGTATGGAACTGGATTCAGTCGAATTAACAGCTCGCC